>NC_141241.1:28510175-28910175 GCF_054856555.1 Leptonotus elevatus | reverse complement strand
TTGACACAATGAAAAGAAGTCAGTGTACAGCCTATATAACAGTGTAAATTGTTATTATTATTGTCATCATGGAGGAGTGGAAGAGGATTCCAGTGGCAATATGTGAAGCTCCGGTGAATTCCATGCTCAAGAGAGGAAAGGCAGTGCTGGAAAATAATGGTGCCCATACAAATTCACTTAAGGGTATACTTACTTTGGTTGCCAGGGGTTGAACTATTAATGGCTGTATTTTCAGTTTTTTTGAGGGAACAATGCATTTATGCTGTTATCGAAGGTGTACACTGACTACATTTCATTATGTCAAAGTGTCATTTGTTCAGTTGTGTCCCATGAAAATATATTTAATTATCTGCAAAATGTGAGGGTATACTCACTTTAGTGAGATACTGTACATCCGGATGCTACCTGTGTTGAAGCCTCGGCCAAGTGCAGGCCACGGTTTATGATTTTTCCACAGGTTTCCAAGGTACCAATCACTCTGGTTCTCCACAAGACCAATGACCTGTTTATCTGTGAACAGATAAACCAAGATATAATCAGCCAGACATGTTACAGACACACAGATTAAATATGATTTGATCATCCTTTAATCCTAACCCAAATGCATTCAGGCTAAAATAAGTAATTTTGAAAATGATAAAATAATGACAACTAAAAGGGGGGGAAATGTTTTAAAATATGCTGAGGTAGCATGGTGTTTGGCAGGGATGGGCCAATGGCAACCTCATTTTTAGTGTCCCTATACAGTATCACACTATTGGTTTTGAACGCAGATGATCCTTTAGTTTGACAGCGCAGGTTGTGTTTGAGCAGTAAACATAACTACATGCATTAAAGTAAAATAAATGTTTGCGCATGACATTCAGAATATTTGTTCATGTTTGGGGTCTTTTACCCCCTTTTTAAATTATGCAAGTAAGTGTTTGATTATAAAAAGAAGAGGATGAGTGTGTGCAGTGGATCAAAAAATGTTGAAGACAACATTAAATGTCGAAAGAATGAACACAGAACGGTGCTCTTCAAATTTGGCAAGCAAAACAAGTTGAGAAAAAGCCTTTTTAATTAAGTGATTAATTGTGATTAATCAAAATTCGAACATGTGATTAATCTGATTTAAAAATGTATTGTTTGACAGCTCTAATATATCTTGTGGAAGTAAATGCTTTTGCCTCTGTATCATCTTTGACATCATGTTTATATATATATATATATATATATATATATATATATATATATATATATATATATATATATATATATATATATGGGGTGTCAGGCGATTAAAAATGTTTAATCGTAATTAATTGCATGGCTTCAATAGTTAACTCATGATTTCGATTAACTGGCTGTTTCACTTTACATGGTGTTTGGCATTGCTATTGCTAGCTTGATTTTGTGAGGAATTAGGCTGTTTTACAGGGAGATATTCACTTTATTAAATTATTTCCGGGCGTCCGGGCGGGTTTTAAATTGTCTGTTTTTCGTTGTGCGGCAAATGGGAGGCAGAGTGCACTGCAACATTTGCTGTGGCTGGCAGAATGGCAGGCGCAATGGCTGACAGTGGCCCAGAACTTTAGCTGAATGGCAAGTGTTGAGCTGCCGCACCGGAGGCGATGGATACGAACCCCGCTCAAAGTAAAAATAAAGAAAGAAATTGCGGAGCAAAAAATGTAAGACTTCAAAAGAGAGTAATGTTTTTTCGTTTTATTTTCTACCCATACAGAGGAGGCATATGTTAAAATAGTTTGAATGCATGGCATCTTGTATCTGAGCATCAAGCACCTCGAGGTCAGGCTGAGCGTCCTCTTTTTTTGGAAATGAAAATATGGTCACCCTAGAATACGTTGTACCTGCCGACACACACATTTGTAATTGGTGTGTGCGTCTCAATTTGCGACTGCCTGCCTACCCAAACCTAGAGCTCACTGCACGTCACTGCATACTAGTGCCTGGACTTGGGGCCGTCATCAGCACTCAAGATTCTCGTTTGAACGAGTCCCGAATAAACGAGAATGGCTTACTTATTGTACCTTTCCCGAAAAACACTTCATAGTCAAACATATTAAAAATCCAATTTGATCAAAATATTAAATGGTAAATGGAGTGCACCTTAATAGTGCTTTATCTTCATACGTTTACTAAGCCATATTCACTTATCTCATTCAAACATTGAGTTGTCAAAGCCTACACTGGCCATTGAATAGCGTACCAACCCCACAGAAATAACAAATAATTTACTTTAAGCACCAGGTCCCGCGCCGTCTACCCTGGCCGACAGGAGAAACACGGCTGATGTTTCAATGTTTTGGTGCATACTTGACATTTGGGTGGTGGCCTGACAGCCAGGTTGCGGTGGCTCTGTCAGAACCAGTACTGTCTTTGTATATTTATGACATTATACATTAGGTTTTAGTGATTAGTTCAAATTTAGTGTATTTCAACTGCACAACTGCATTCATGGCTATATGACTGTATACTAACTTCACTAAAATCAAGGTATTGCAATTCAGCTTTCGTTGATTATAGCGGCACTATATGGACAAAAGCGGTAGTGCTTTGCTTTGAATGAAGACTACATTTCCGATGAGGACCAGTGTATAGCGTTGTGAAATCCTCATCTCTGGACACTTGGAGCCTAGAATTGGATTGAAATACATTTCTGTTTTCAGTGGCTGTATGAAGGATGTATAGCAATGAGGTAATTACTCTATTTTCTATTTTTTCTTTATACAGCATTGTAACATTTCTCAAGTCTGTTAACAGCAGATGTTGGTTAATCTTACCTTCTTTACTGTCAACAGGCTCAACACACACAAAAGTCTGTTTGTATGCCATATTCCGACACGTGTTACGACAGTAATGACACAGTGCCAAAAAGTCTCATGGTGTTGGTGCACGTTGTCCAAAAACTTCTCTGATGAATCAAGTTCTCATTAGCACATACAGTAGCTGTTGTTACTGGACATAATCTGGCAACAAAGAATCACTTTGCATTGCTACCATTGTTGTTTCATTCTTTATTCAAGTACGGTACACACGCTTCCCTTTACACTTCCTTCCCTCTGCCATGATTGACAGAGGTCTGCTTGTGCAAATTATGGTTGAGCAAAAGCATATGCACGCAACATAGACATGATGCATAAGATAAGATAAGATAGATAAGAAGCTTTATTGTCATTGTAAATACAACACAGTTTCATTTGGTTGCATCACTCAATAGCACTAGCGAGTCACATTAAAATACATAATTAAACCAAAACATAATAAAAATAAAATAAGTAAATAAATAAAAATAAGTTGTAAAAAGGCAATAAAGTGCAGATTCAGTGTATATACTGTACATGTATTATTGTCCGTTTTGGTGCATTTAAAAGCCATCTGCATCATGTGCCGCTTGAGCAGTAAAAAACTAACATATTCAGGGCTCCAGGTGGCGGAGTAGTACCGTCACTTGCCTACGATGCAGGTTGGCGTCGGTTCGCTTTCCCGCCTGGGAGACCATGTTTGTATGTGTGCGTGTTTGTGTGGGTGAGTGCAAGAAAAAAAAAACATTCCCTTCCCTCATCCACTTCCACTGCATTTGAGGAAGGTCGGAAGTCACACTTATCCCAGTTAGCTTTTCCCAGTTCCGACCTGAAAGCGCTCAAGGTGAAAGTAAACAACCAAAATGGCGGATAGTGATAAATTGTGTTTTGCTTTGGTCCTCAAAACACATTTTGAACTTGAACAAACTTACCTTTTGGCAATTTTGCTTCATTTATATATTTATCTCATTTCATAAGTATTCCATACAGTTCAGTAGTTCACCGTATAATTTCATGCAGGGAGATAGCGGCATACTGTCACGTACGTTGTGTTGCGTGAAGTTATGTCAAATATTTAGGAATGAGGAAAGCTATCTAGGTTTGATTCTCGAGTAAATAGTGTTTAACCATTCACATTGTAGTGTGACGTCACATGTAAGTCGGTCGGACTTCGCAAGTGGGATTTCCGAGTTCAAGGGGAGCGTTCCTGTACACACTTCCTGTATGAAGTCAGAAAAGTCAGACTTCCCACTTTCCTCGAATGCAGCAGTAGTGGAACATGCGGGTCACATGACCGAGTAAACATGTTGTCAAAGATGATACAGAGGCAAGAGCATTTACTTCCACAACAGGTTGGTTTGGTGCCCATGTTACAATATGCATTGTCGCATTGACTTGAATGAAAACATTATGAACCAGAGTTAGTTTACAACAACCAATCCGCTACTTAATTCAAGTCACCACAAATGACCAGCAATTTACAACTCTCTTGTGTCACTCTGCGGTTTCTTTCCCCAATGAGCTACCCCCCTCGGTCACACAATAGTGTACCCTCATAAGAAGCTACACCTGCTAGCTAGCTGCACATCACGGCAGGTAATGTGAATTTTGCCAACCAAATTTTGGTAAAGCCATTTGTTAGTCTTCATTACGAAGAGAAAATTAGAGTAAATACACACATTTAATAATTTGCCCAGAACAAAATGAGCTTCCCCTCCGTGAATGACCAGCAGCTGCTGGAGGGGTCCCCCAGGCAATTAACGGTAGTGCTTCTTGGTAATTTCTCGCACGGAGCCTGTGCTAACATTATTTCACAAGGATTTTCTCATATCTATTAGCCTTCTGATGCAATAAGCAAACACCTTGTACCTTTGGAACACTGGCACGATAGTTGCTGGAAATGGGCCTCTATACACCTATGTAGATATTGCACCAAAAAAACAGACATTTGCAGCTAGAATAGTCATTTACCACATTAACAATGTATAGAGTGTATTTCTGATTAGCTTAGTTATCTTCATTGAAAAACAGGGACTTTCTTTAAAAAAAATTAAGAAATGTATTTTTATCACAGAAAATATGGGGAAAAATATACAAAAACTGAAAATAAATAGAATATGTAAGCCGAAATGTGAATTAGCAGGGGTTAATTGTAGTTTTAAATTGTAATCTTAACATTCACCAATTGATGTCAGACCTGCACTTATACTTGGTCTTACACTGCCCCTAATTTATATAATAAAAGGTACAAAATGAGTTATTGCACTTAATTTTGGTTTCTTGTTCAATGTTTTTGTGGTAATTTTTATGCAACAGATCCATTTTCCAAGGCAAAAAAAATTACTTGGTTATTTTGTTGTTCGCTTCAAACCTTTTGTTGAAAATGTATTTTGAAAAATTAAATATATTAAGAACACGTATTTTGCCTGGATGCATGTATTTTGTCCATATGTAATGCATTTTTTTTCTCCATACAGTACATCTGGTTAGGAAGTGTGAGGTCCTATGTAGCCCCCCAGTAGAACTGATGAAAGTTGTGGGCCCCTGCAGCATTTAAGTTGCCCATTCCTGCTGTATGGCAAAGCCTCTGTTATCCATCTTGACACGTTATGTTTATCAATAAAACAAACAAAAAACAAACAAAAAACAAACAAAAAACAAACAAAAAACAAAACAACAAAACAAAACAACAAAACAAAACTCACCCACATACAAAATAATTAAAAAATAAAAAATACAAATTAAAAAAAGAGCAATGATGATGACATGTCAAATCGGTGAAATTACCGAATGAACAATACTGAGCTCTTAGAGAGAAAAAAAAAAAAAGACTGGGAAATTAAGTGTGACAGCATCTTATTTTGCTCATCAGTTTCTTATTGAGTGTAAAACCTTGATAAAACACTGGTGTAAAAGCAAACTTGCTGATTATTTTTATTAGCTTAACTGAGGTGCCTAATTCAATAAACAAAACAATAAATTCCTCTGAAATTTACTGTAATTGGCGAAACACATCTATTACACATCTGTAGCTTACAAAGAGCTCTACAAAAATTTTGGCCAGAAAGAAACACTTTTTGTGACATTTGCTCACAGCTGTCAATAAAATATAGGACACCAATACAAGAAAACAGCAATTAGGCTGTTTATGCTCAAGGAAACACACAACTAAGAATGTGTTTTCCTATCAGACAATAAATAAATAAATAACTTATGATTAAGGGGACCACAATTTTTCATTAGTGGTACTTGGGGTCCACTTACCACTAGGACCACACACTAACTAACCAGAAATATGACAACAATTTTAAAGATAGACAAAATATAAATTAGGCCAAATTTAAAAGAAAATGGGGTCACCCTATAGTAGAGGAAATAATTGTACAATTCTTACCTGTGAACCTTCTGAAAATACCCCAGAGCTCAGCAATATCAGTGGCAAATGTGATGTCTGTATCCAGGACGATTACCTTTGATAGGTCAGGCGGCAGGGCTTTGGTTAGAGTCAGCTTCAGCAAGCCGTAAATACCTGAGTAATGCTTGTTTGGTATCCATGACACCTCAGCCTGAAACACAACAGTAAAGCATGAGTTAGTTGGGTGCTCAAACGCAGCAAAAGCACCAAACTTCAGCATGTTTGATATCATAAATTAAGACTGTTTGACTAATGCGCACGCTCCATTTTCAAGCAGGGTCTGACATTTGGGTGGTGGCCCGACAGCCAAGTTGCGGTGGCTCTGTCAGAACCAGTACTGTCTTTGTATATTTATGACATTATACATTAGGTTTTAGTGATTAGTTCAAATTTAGTGTATTTCAACTGCACAACTGCATTCATGGCTATATGACTGTATACTAACTTCACTAAAATCAAGGTATTGCAATTCAGCTTTCGTTGATTATAGCGGCACTATATGGACAAAAGCGGTAGTGTTTTGCCTTGAATGAAGACTACATTTCCGATGAGGACCAGTGTATAGCGTTGTGAAATCCTCATCTCTGGACACTTGGAGCCTAGAATTGAATTGAAATAAATTTCTGTTTTCAGTGGCTGTATGAAGGATGTATAGCAATGAGGTAATTACTCTATTTTCTATTTTTTCTTTATACAGCATTGTAACATTTCTCAAGTCTGTTAACAGCAGATGTTGGTTAATTTTACCTTCTTTACTGTCAACAGGCTCAACACACACAAAAAGTCTGTTTGTATGCCATATTCCGACACGTGTTACGACAGTAATGACACAGTGCCAAAAAGTCTCATGGTGTTGGTGCACGTTGTCCAAAAACTTCTCTGATGAATCAAGTTCTCATTAGCACATACAGTAGCTGTTGTCCGCATATTACTGGACATAATCTGGCAACAAAGAATCACTTTGCATTGCTACCATTGTTGTTTCATTCTTTATTCAAGTACACACGCTTCCCTTTACACTTCCTTCCCTCTGCCGTGATTGACAGAGGTCTGCTTGTGCAAATTATGGTTGAGCAAAAGCATATGCACGCAACATAGACATGATGCATAAGATAAGATAAGATAGATAAGAAGCTTTATTGTCATTGTAAATACAACAAAGTTTCATTTGGTTGCATCTCTCAATAGCACTAGCGAGTCACATTAAAATACATAATTAAACCAAAACATAATAAAAATAAAATAAGTAAATAAATAAAAATAAGTTGTAAAAAGGCAATAAAGTGCAGATTCAGTGTATATACTGTACATGTATTATTGTCCGTTTTGGTGCGTGTGTGTGTATGTGCAGGTGGGGGGGGGGGGGGGTATCCCGATCCCGATCCCTGCAGCAGTCTCTTTACAGTCATGGGAAAGAAACTATTCTTCAGCCTGTCATGACTGAGTCTACCAGAGGGAAGGTTGGAGAATAGTGTGTGTCCTGGGTGGGCGCAGTCATTGCGGATCTTTGTGGCTCGTCGGAGTAGCCGGCTCGAGTAGATCTCCTCCAGGCGTTGAAGTGGAGAGCTTCCAAGTGGTAGTGTCCACAGTTTGTTGATCAGTCGGCTGGGGCTGAGGGAGTTAAATGCCAAACTAAATTCAACTAACAAGCATCCTGACATATGTCTTGGGGTTTTCAATGTGGCTGAGAGCGTTATGAAGGGCGATGGAGATGGCATCGTCTATATACCTGTTGGACATGTAGGCGAACTGATGTGGGTCAAAGCCAAGTGGTATATGGGCTTTGACGTGTTGTAACACCAGTCTCTCCATACAGTTCATGATCACTGGTATTAAGACCAAGATACATCAATCCGACGTCGACCAAATGTGACCGACTCCTACCCCCTGTGGCGTCGGCACGTCGCATAGAAAAATTACGTAAATACACACAGACTATTATGTACCTTCAGCGCATGCGCAAGAAGAAATTCCCCTCCGTATCATCGGTGGCGGTAGTCATTATTCCTAAAGGAAACCTCTTTACGGGGCCGGAATATAAAAACGTAAATAATGTATACCGGTGTTGACAGCGGCGCCGGGGTAAACGCAGCGGCCAGCTGTTGAAGCTAAAACGGGCGCTGGAACAAGCTTCGCCTCCTGCTCGTTTCCGAACGCATGGATGTACTCTGTTGTGGCGTATCCTGGACCCCGTCGACTCCTGGCTGCTACCAATCGTCGGTTCACCTGAAAAGGTTCGACCGTGCTGCCCTTCGCGTTTTGAATGTGGTGCCGACCTCCAGCTTCTGAAGGAGCTTCTTCGGACGGAAGAGCCATGAACCACTGCTGCTGCCACAAGGGTCGCGCTGTTAAATGCGTAGTCATTGACAAACAAACTATTTATATTGAGGGAGTTTTTCCTTTCCAACAACTTGGATTTCCTCTGTCTGACGGTGACCTGGACTGTCACTATGTCCACCGCTATGATTGAATTACTACTGCCTAGCTTTACTTACTTGGACACTCCAAGGACGTCGGGCCGAGGTGGAGGAACAACGACTATTTTAAAATACAAATTTAAGTGTAAACGATGTCTATTTACCACGTAAATTAACAGCTTTAAAGCCACCTTTTTTTAAGTCGGCCAATTTGTCACTGTGCTGTGCTGTGTCATTTACTGACCTCCAAAATACAATAAGGACTTTTTAATCGACTTTGCAAATCTTTTTGTCGAAATCATGCTGAAATATGAACATATCCTCTTTATGGGGAGCTTTAATATTAACGTATGCTGTCCTGAAAAACCATAAAGTTGAGTACTGTTTATCTGCATCTGTCACCTCCTCTTCTTGCCCCGCGCGCTGATTCGTTAGGTAACAGCCAATCACAGTGATCAAATGCCCCGACGCCCAATGTCGATTCAACATGTCGAATTTCCTGGAAACGCCCCCCGACGTATTCCAACTCGATCCGACTTCACGACAGTAATTAATACACTGATCAGGCCGTCGGCCCAACACTGTCCGACTCCCGACGTCGGATTGGCGTATCTATGCCTTTAGGGCCACAGGCCAGTAGTTATTCAGTCCTGTGACAGCAGTGGATTTTGGAACAAGGATTATGGTGGCAGTTTTCAGGCAGGTGGGGACTTAGGCTTGCTGCAGCGAACGGTTAAAGATGTTAGGGAATACAGCAGCAAGCTGATGGCCTCATTATTTCAGCACCCTCCCTGGTACCCGGTCTAGTGCTGGTGCTTTGCTGGTATCGATGCTTCGCAGGACTCTCAGTACCTGGTGTTGTTGGATGGTAAGGGGCTGGTCATGTTCTGGTGGTGTCAGCTGTGTGTCCTCTACCTGTCTGCTGTCCTCTTCAAACCGGGGGGGGGGACTTCAATTGATCTGGGAGAGAAGTGTCCATGGGGTAGGGTGTAATCTGGCATCGTGTGTAGTCTGTGATGATTTGAATTCCTTTCTACTTGGAGCCAGGATTGCTTTCCCTGAAGTTGGCCTCTATCTGCTATCTGTATTTTGTTTTAGCAGCCCTAATGCCTCTGTTCAGGTCCGCTCTTGCCTTTCTGTAGGCCTCCATGTCCCCTGACCACATTGCTGAGTCTCTGGCCTGAAGTGGTGCTCTGCCGTTGGTGTTAAACCAGGGTTTTTGTTTGGGGAATATCTTCACCTGTTTTCTTGTTTTTACATTGTCCATGCAGAAACTGATGTATGACAGTACAAAGGAGGTGTGGAGCTCGATGTCTGGTTCCTAAAATAGTTCCCATGTGGTGTCCTTAAAACAGTCCTGCAAGGCTAGTGTGGCCTCCTCAGTCCAGCACTGGATGGACTTGTACTGTGGTCTAGACCTGCAGATGACGGACTTGTAAGCTGGTGTCAGTAAAAGGGAAAGTTGGTCTAAGTGCCCGAGGTGATCGGAGGAGCGGGTTTGTAGGCTCCAGAAATGTTTGGATTTTGCACTTTACCAACTCTGCTGTATGGATGCTCCAAACTAAGTTTTGTTATTCCTTTGTGACAATGGCAATAAATATTCTGAATCTGGTGTACACTTGGCCTAATGTTCTGCCCTTCCTTGTTTTAATATCCACATTCTTGTAGAATCTGGGGAGCACAGTGTTTAAGTTAGTGTGGTTGAAGTTCCCACCCACGATAAAGAAGCCTTCTGGGTGTTTTTTCTGCTGCCTGCTGATGCTATCATGCAGCCTGCTCATAGCTACATTAGCATTAGCTTGCAGATGGATATATACAGCAGCTAAAAATACTTGACTGATTTCCCTGGGCAGATAGAAGGGTCTACATTTTAACAGTATAAACTCCAGGTCTGGGCAGCAGTGTCTATGCACCAATTGTTGTTAATATAGATGCACACACACCCCTCTTACCGTTGTCTGGTGTGCGGTCCATCCGGAACAATGTCCGTGCTGCTAGCTCCACAGCTAGGTCCGGTATGTTTTCATGAGCCAGGTCTTCGTTATCACTATGATGCAGCTATCTATCTGGTTGTGAACGTCCCATAATTTAATCTCCTCCATCTTGTTAACCAGGGAGTGGACTTCTTTTCCTTTCGGCTTTTGCCTTCAGGGGTCACCACAGCGAATCAGTTTCCTCCATCTAACCCTGTCCTCTGCAACCTCTGCTCTCACACCAACTACCTTCATGTCCTCTTCAACTACATCCATAAACCTCCTCTTTGGTCTTCCTCTAGACCAGGGGTGTTCAAGTTTGGTCATCAAGAGACCCTATCCAGCCTGTTTTCCATGTTTCTCTCCACTAACACACCTGATTCATGATCAGGATCATTATCAGGCTTCTGCAAAGCTTGCTGATTAGCTGATCATTAGATTTAGCTGTGCTGCAGGGAGGGAAACATGGAAAACAGGCTGGATAGGGGCTCTCGAGGACCGAACACTCCTGCTCTGGACCTCCTGCCTGGCATTTGGAAACTCAGCATCCTTCTGCTAATATACTCACTACCTTTCCTCTGAACATGTCCAAACCATCTCTATCCGGTCTCTTTCACTTCATCTCCAAAGCCTCTTACATGTGCTGTCCCTCTGATGTACTCATTCCTGATCATCGACACTTAGAAGCACCTGTCTTGTTCTGAGCGTCGCTGCATCGATCAAGAGCGGGGCACCCCGCCGTTGGGCGCCAGTCCCCCCGTGGCTGGGGCTGGCCCCGCCCGCGGGGAACCTTGCTGATGTCGGTGGAGAAGGACCTGTGTTCCCGCATGTAGCCCGCGTCACGGCTGCGGTCACCTCGAAGCCGCTCCAGCATGCCAACCGCCTCTCCAAATCATCTCCCGCGTGGCACCACGTTGCTGCCGGTGGAGGACGGTATATTCCCTCGTGCACAGCCGAAGTCGTGGCCCCCTGGCTCAGCCGAGGGGGCCACCTTGAATCCTGCCGACTGAATGAATGCTGAATTTAAGCACATTACTAAAAGGAGAGGAAAATAAACTAACCACTACTAAGCGGTAGCAGCGAGTGAAGAGGGAAAGCGCCGTTCGTCTTTGGTTGCTCCCGGTCCAAGGTGAACATATTAGCTAATAGCTAGTAGGCTACACTCTCGTTCATCTCTTTTTTGAGTTGCGTCTAAATTTTGGTGGCGCAATGCTGCTCCCCCTCTGCGATTAGCAGATTAACATATAGCTGGCTACTTGTGATGCAGCCGCGCTGCATGGCGGATGCGCTGCACAGCAATGTATGGTCGTTACTGCCGATCGTGTGAACAAGTGTCGCAATATATTGCCAAACGATATTTTGTCCCAGCTCTACTGAAGACATACCAAAACTTTTGCTGAATGACGCGAGTTGTATCTTTTAAGCAGATTTATCCATCTGGCCATTGCTTGAGTTCAAGATGAACTGATAGTCTAATGTGTAGCTATTAATATTAGTTATATTAGTTATATATAATATTATTAGTTCACAGGATAGCCAGGAATACTGCAGACTGGCTTGTCATCTCCGTGGTTCTGCACACAAAACATCCTGACAGCCTGTATCACAAATTTAAAAAGAGGGTTTTGCACTTTGCTAGTGGAAGAGGCAAACAAACTTATTCCTGAGGTATAAAAAGTAAATCAGTCAATCTAATAATTTGCATAAAATACATGTTTTGTTTTATCAACTCCTCCTTAGTGCATAGCAATTGGATGTACACATTATGTTGCCATACACATTTCAGCATGCACATTTTAACCTCTATGACTGTGTGAGTGGTCATGCCAGGTAGTGTTAATTTTATCGGCCATTTTTAAATTTAGTCTCAGTTTTAGCCCAGTTTCAATCACGCTTGTTAGTTTTATCAAAGTAGTCAACCTCATCCTGTTTTTATTTAGTCAACTTTTAGTTGACTATAAATCTAGCATTTTAGTCTTTATTTTAGTCCAAGAAAATATCATTTTATTCCTCTAGTTTTAGTCAACAAAAATTGTCAACGTTTAGTCAGGACAATCATTTTACCGCTGCATTTTTTTTTTGGGCAGCCGATAATGTTGAACATTTTAGATCTAAAACTATTTCACATGCAATTTTCTCTCATGGTTTTGATGAAAAACAACTTCACACACAATTACAGTGGCTACTATGGCTCCATGCTACAAGCTAGTAAAATAGCCAGCATTAGTTAGCGGTCAGATTACTGTAAAATTATTGTTGGAACGTTACAGCCATTGGATTAATGTTACGTTATAACTATAGGTTTTTTTTATAACTTTTTTTTTCTTAACTTTTCACCGTGAATCCACCTCCCGTCTGACCCATGTGTCCAGTTGCATGTTGCACTCACTAGCTGCAAAAAAGGGGAATAATTTTCGTCTCGTCTTTGTTCATGAACTAAAATGTCCATAGATTATAGTCCAGTTTTTATTAAGTGACATACATTTTCCTCTCATCGTCATTAGATGACGAAAATGCATACTGATTTAGTCCCAATTATTCTTTATTAATGAGGATTTTTTTCTAGTCATTTAGTTTTCGTCCGGTGAAAAATGTGTGTTGATGAAAATATTTTTGGTGCGTTTTCTTTAATGAAATTAACACTAATACCAGGAGAGTGTGGTACAATTGGGGTCCAACTGTTACACAATCAGTGCTTTTTGTTTACCTTGTTTAATTTAAACCTTGTATTGTTTACCTTTTTTTTTTAAGGGATATGATGCAGTCTACCATTCAAATTCTGTTTAAATGACAAATACCTTTAAATAGCTTATAATACTCAGTCTAACACTCACTCTAAATTGCAAAAATAAATAAAATATAAGAGACAATTTTGAGAGAGGAAGAAAAAGTTTTTACTAACAAAACACATACTGAAAATGGCCCAATAATTGAGGATTAACAAAATATTTTCACATGGAAAACATTTAGGCTCTACTGTATGTGTGTGTCTACAAATAGTGCATGTTAATTAATTATCTTGATTCAGTGTAATTGGATCTGTATAAGAGCATCATCTGCAAATATAATCGGCTTAAAGTCTTGACGGATTTTCTTCAGTGTGATGAGGGCTAATTGAAAGCCACTGCAGGTCTAAGCAGCTGTCAGCACAAAGGCCTTATTATTCAGCATAAAGACTAGCCAGGAAAGAGAATGTGATGATGATGATGCTGATGTGAATGATGCAGGATGAAGTCACACACACTACAAACATGCACTCACCCACACAAGCGCACACAAAAAGAAGGGGGGGTTGGGCAGTAACTTACTCCTGGAGGACAGCTATTCTTCATCTCTGTGTATTACCTTCTTCTAAATGTGTTCCGAAGTAGGCCGTTTTAGTGTCTTACTAATTTGAATACATAACGGAGTATGAATAAAACAGTTCAAGAATACAAATAACAAAGCTTATGAACCATTTTAGGATTTTTGAAATGAAAATTAAATTGACTTGACTAATTTCGCACAGCTGCATGCGTCATCAAACTGGGACACATAATGGCAGCTCAGAGCGGGAAAAAAAACTGCAACGGTGGTTACCTCACTGAGAAATCTGTATTGATTGGCAACAAATTGTAAGGTACGTAATTTAGTGTTTGTTAGTGAGTGTTACGCATTAGACATTAGAACGGTTTCTCTTTGGATTCTGCGGGGGGGATCTCAGGAAGTCGCAGGTGGGTCATCATTTTACGGTCACCTGAAGACGAGGGGGCGCGGGGGTTAGTTAGACTATGTGATGGCTCAGTTTCTACCTCAGCCTCCAGGTAATTCAACAAAAAGTGAGACTCTCTCCACCCTTCACTAAGATTAGAAATTGGCGCTCAAAGGGGGTGTTGCCTGGAGGACCTAGGGTTGCGAATGGGTTGGGTGTGGTCTGACTGTGATTGACAGCAGCAACTTGCTAAGAAGCCGTTTAAGGAGTGTACGAGAATGAGCTGGTGGGTTGCGGGGGCGAATACGTCACGATCCACAAGTGACATAGTCTGTAACTTCTCGTGCAATGAGAGGACAAAAAGCCAAATTATGTTTATCTCATTGTTTAACTTTAAGATGGCACCAAACACACAGTTTTTGCCCCAAATTCAAGCTTTCAATAAACATACACTAAAATGTCAAATGTGCATAAAATTATGCATCAGAAATCTTGCGAAAACTCTCTGGAAATCGCTAGGGTAATACAACAATAACATTTAACTTGACTCTTATTTAGGAGAATAATGATTACACATAACATATGTCAATGTTCATCATTACAAAAGCAGTGTTAGATACATTGGTAGCTGTAAACCTGCAACTTCATGTAGCTCAACAGTGACAAAACAGAGGTTCTTCTGGTTGGGACAAAGTCTACATTATCCAAAGCTGACAGTTTCTCCATCCCTGTTGATCATTCCCTAGTTTTCCCATCCCCTCAGGTTAAGAGTCTGGGTGTCATCCTCAACCAGCACTTTATTATTCCATAAACATATCAATAACATAACTCGGTCAGCTTACATCCACCTCCGCAACATCAATCGCCACTCCTTCCCAATTTCTTCTATTCTTGTTCACAGTCTTGTCACCTCCCGTCTTGATTATTGTAACTCCCTCCTCTTTGGCCTCCCACACAAATCCCTACATAAACTCCAACTAGTTCAGAACTCAGCTGCACGTCTTATTACAAGAACTCCCTCCTTTCATCACATCACCCCTGTTCTCCAGCAACTCCACTGGCTACCGGTCAAATTCCACATACAATTTAAGTTGCTCCTCATTACCTTCAAAGCTAGTCAGAACCTCGCTCCTCCATACCTGTCTGACCTCCTCCACATCACCACTCCAGGTCACACCATAAGATCCTCCTCATCCATTCATCTGACCGTTCCACCTGTCCGCCTCAGTACTATGGGGAGCAGCAGCCGCTCTGCTCCTCAGCTTTGGAACACTCTGCCTCTTAATTGCCGCAATTCACCATCCTTGACCATTTTCAAATGCAAACTAAAAACCCACCTATTCAAGATCGCCTATGCACTATAACGACATTGCTCCTTAATTTTATCAGTTTTTTTCATAATTCTGTTTAGTCTGTAGAATTTTGTTTTTAACTGTTGTACAGCATCCTTGTGGGTCTTGAAAGGCGATGTAATGAATTATTATTAATTATTATTATAATACTAATGCAAATGTTAAAAGCGCATGCATTCTTCTAAATAATATTTACATGCATGTATTGCATACTCTTAAGTTGTTGTTGGATTTTAAAGATGTAAACTTGATGTTCTTTATGTGTTCAGTTATTTATTAAGGCTGTCAGTTTAATACGTTAATCTAGAATAAATTGCGTGCAAATTAGTGCGTTAAAAAAATAACGCAATTGATCGCAAGTGGCAAGTCAATGTGCAAGCGTTTGAAATTTGACCCATCGAGGTACCAGTAGGGTGCAGAGGTGCACCACTACAGGGTAGCGCTACTAGCCACTACGAGCAGCAAACATGGATGCCGCGAGTGCAGCACAGGAGAGCGAGGCGAATTTACATGGACCTAGATCTCCCAGAGCCATTATTTTGACGGTTCTATTCTTTTCAATGTACATCTTTCACGTCGCCGGGACCCAAGGGCTTCCGTAGTTGCCGCCGCAACTGCCATTCAGCACAGAGACTACAAGCTAGATCACCATGGCGAATAAATATACTACAGAGGAGACTTTACAGCTACATTCTGAGACAAAACTGACAGGGAGTCTGATGAATCATGATGAGTGATCTGTAAAGTATGTATTAATGATGAAAGCCAGACAAGGCCATGCTCAAGGCTGCCGGCACTCTTTATTTCTGTTACTTCCACGTCTGGCTGCCGCTCAGTGCGGCAAGCGAGATGGACACAGCAAAAGCAATTGTGGATATCAAACACAACTCACAATAAATTACATCTCCCCTCTTCAGTCACCGACCACACTAATAATTTAGATTAACAGTAATGCAGCACGTTAGCAAACACTACAACGTTTTAAACACCATAACAATAACAAAAATAACATTAACTATCAACGCAGTCATAAACTAACTATAAAGGAGAGGTTGCTAGCACATCACTTCCACCAGGCATCTATTCTTTACCATGCCTGTTCTCTATCCTAATGTTTCTGGAACTATTCTACCCCGCCGGGTTGTATACGGTCCCTTTGAATGGAGTTATGCGGACTCTGATGGCTCCCTCTGCAACGAGGCACACAGTTCTGGTGGAACCGGCGCCTACGCCATCGCAGTTGGTGACAGCTCAGGGATTTTAGACCATGACTTGCTACAGATCACACGGCAAGATCGGTTGGCGATCGGGGTGCTGGTGCGAAGGTGTTGGCTGGTGCAACAAAACTGCTTTCTCCCCCGCTCTCCACCACGTAGGATCACAGACCACTGTGGGAATGGAGAATGACTAATGGAGATCATCGGGGACTGCTGGATACGGTGCCATCCGCACCTTGTCCCCTGGCTGCAGGGCAATGTGAGTGTTGGCAACTCTCTTGCGGTCATAGTAGAACTTCTGGGTGGACTTGGACATGTCAAGCAAGCGCTTAACCCTTTGGGCATCATACGCCATAGGTTCAAGTAGTGCACGCGCTGTTGGCAGTTTGCTACAAAGCCTCCTGCCCATGAGCATTTGACCTGGCAACAGGCCTACTGACTTGAGTGGAGTTGTTCGGTAGTCCAGTACTGCTAGATGCTTGTCTGATGCCTTACTCCAGAGCTTCTTGACTGTTTGTACTGCCCGCTCTGCTTCTCCATTAGAGTATGGAGTGTGAGGTGATGACGTTTTGTGAAGGATGCCGTAACTCCTGGAGAACTCTTTAAACTCCTCAGAAGAGTATTGTGGCCCGTTATCAATAAGAAGGGTGTAGCAGATTCCATGTCTGGCAAACTGGGCCTTCAGAGCTTCTATGGTGGCTCTGCTGCGCTGGTCCTTCAGTTCATCTATTCAATGTACTTTGAGTAGTAGTCCACTAGTACAACATACTGTTTGCCTTCAAACTCAAATATGTCAGAGGTTACTTTTTCGAATGGCAAATCCGGCGTTACTGTTGTCTTGAGTATCTCTCTAGGAAGTTTGTTTTGGATTTCGGCGCACCTACAGCAGTTCCTGATCATGTCTTCAATCTTGGCACTCATTCCTGGTCAGTATAGGACCTCACAAGCTCATTGTTTGCTCTTCACCACACCAAGACAAGACTGATGTATGAGTCCCAACATGTGTGTGCGCATGGTGGGAGACACCACAATACGCAGGCCCTTGTACACTGTGCCAACCGACACTGATAGTTGACTTCTTTAGTCCCAGTACGGTTGCACTGAACTGGGCACCTCCCTCTTATTGACAGGCCAGCCCTTGTGAATTATCTGATCGAACTGAACTCCTCTTTTGTGCGTTCTTGCAATTTCTGGTCAGTCACTGAAACAAAACTGAGCATGGAGACACTGTCAAGACCACCTGCCTCAGGTGTCTTGTCGCTTAGCTGTGCTCTTGACAAGGTGTCTGGAAGCTCCATGTCCTTTCCTCTCCTATACCTGATTGTAATGTCATACCACTGCAGTCTCAGGTGCATTCTCTGGATGCGCATGGGGGTGCACAGCAGCGGTTTCTTGTAAATGTCCTTGAGTGGCTTGTGGTCGTTGTATATTGTGACATGTTTTCCAAATATGTGGTGGTGAAACTTGACACAGGCATGCACAATAGACAGCATCTCCTTTTCTATTTCAGCATAGCGTGTCTCATAATCTGTTAGTGACCTGGATGAGAAGGCAAAAGGACGGTCGTCCTGCAGCAACACTGCACCCACGCTGCTGGCATCGCAGTATATCTCTACTGGCCTGGCTGCGTCAAAATACTTGAGCACTGGAGGATGCATGCACAGCTGTTTGAGCCGCTCGAATGATTGTTGCTGAGCTGGTTGCCATGCAAACTCGACATCACTCTTCAGGAGCTGCCGCAGCGGAGCATCTTCCACACTCAAATTGGGTATGAATTTTGACAAGTATGTCACAAAACCTAGAAACCGGCGGACCCCATCCTTGTCTGTTGGCGCCGGCATGATCCTCACAGCTTTGGTCTTCGCAGGGTCTGGCATGAGACCAGTAGCTGTTACCAGATGTCCCACGTATGGCGCAGCAGATTGACGAATATGACATTTATCAAGATTTAGTTTGGGATTATATTCCGTGGCTCTGTCAACCACTCTCCGTAGTATGACATCGTGGTTCTTCCATCGTAGGAGCCGCTATCAGGATGTCATCCATGATGCTCCACTGATGCCCTCCAGCATCTGGTCCATGATGCGCTGGAATATTTCTGGGGCACATTTTACAACAAAGGGCAGTCTAAACCACCTGAATCTTCCTATTGGAGTGTTGAAGGTTTTGAGAAATTATGAAGCTTCATCCAGCTCTATCTGGAGAAATCCAAATTTTGATCCAAGACAGAGAAGACTTTCGCCCCAGGTATGCCAGAAATTACTTCCTTTAAGGTAGGCATTGGGTAGTGTTCCCCTGCTTGATCACTTTATTTAGGTCACTTGGGTCAATACAAATCCTTATCTTGTCTTATCTTGTGGCGGCTCAGGGTGTAGAGACGGTCGTTCAGTAACCAGAAAGTTGGCTGTTCGATCCCCGCTCTCCCCAAGTCATGTGTTGTTGTGTCCTTGGGCAAGGTGCTTCACACGCAGTGCCTCCAGTGCTACTCACACTGGTGTATGGAAGGTGGGAATGTTTGGTGGGGGTCGGAGGGCCCGTAGGCGCACACGCAGCCATGCTTCCGTGAGCCTGCGCCAGGGCAGCTGTGACTAATTAAGTATCTTACCGCCACCACAGTGTGAATGTGTGAGTGCATGAATAATGTATCCATTCCATTGTAAAGCGTCTTTGAGTGTCTAGAAAAAAAGCGCTATATAAATCCAATGCATTTTTATTGTTATTATTATTATCTTATCTCTAACCCATTCCGTGGGCTCATCTACCTTTGCTATAGAGCCATCTTCCACCATCCCAGCCAATTTATCGACAATCTTCTCCCTAAGAGCAGCTGGTTGTCGGCGAACATCCGCGTCAATTTTAATTGTGTATTTGCCAGGCAAGGTCCCTGTAGTGCGAGACAGTTTTGGGAAAATCATCTAGCCCTCATGGTGTATCTGGCTCCACCCACACATAGTAGTTGTCTGTTGTCAGATCCTGTAAACTAGCTTGGGATGGGTTTTTGATTTGAGGAGTTGATACTGTGGCCCCAGCTTCTCTTTTGGGTTTGAGTTGTTATGACACAGATATTGTAGCTTTAGATTTTTGTTAACCTCTCCTTCTAACCTCTAACTTTTCCTGATTACCAGTTGGTTAGTTTAGCTCAAAAACTACCACAGCTATTATCAATTCATCTCATGCCATCCATACACCGGACCTCAGCTTGTGGAAGTTTAGATTCAACTTTAGATTATCTTTTAAAATAATGCCTGGCCTAATTGGTTTGTTGATGTGCTTAAATGTTTTCTTTTGAATTTCATTTATGAAGCGTACTTCAACAATAGAAATGGGGATTTCAAATCTTCTCTTCTTGGTGTATTCAATTGATGAGAACATGCACTACAATTTTGTAATGTCCTAGAATTCAAATTCTTTATTTAGGGACCTTTAGCAGATATGAGATTAAAATAGATTAATTAATAAAAAATCCTGTAATTAATTATAAATAAAAAATTTAATCTTAATTTTTAATTTTTTGTGTTTTGTTTGTCTTGATCAGTGAATAAAAAACAAACATTTGATCGTCACTCGATACAATATGTTGTGGTGAGATGACTTGCTTGAGCAATGTAATGACTTGACCCGCTTTTTTGGTGACGCAACTTGAGTTGCTTGATTTAATTTCACATTAATTTGGGATTTGCTTAAGACTTGAAGGTTGCAACTTGAGACTTGGTTGTGACTTGCACATATGTGACCTAACCTCCGGTGACTACACAGCTTTATTGTACCTTTTGCCATCCAGTGGAAGAACATAACATTTTTGTTCTGCCAATGACGATATGCTGCTAGCAAGGATAAACAAAGATACTGTATATTTCTGATTAATAAAAATATATAGATGATAATCCGTTAAAGATTGTGACACCATGTGACCTCATGTGTTAACTTTGTCTGCACTGAACAGTTTTTATATTCATGTCTTTTTCACTTTGATGCTCTTTAAACCTGGCGGTGAGAGGAATTTTCTGCAAGAAAACCTTTATCATCTTTGAACCATCGCAGCTGCCTTGGACAGCAGAGATTGTCTTTTGATATGATAATTGTAGTGACTAACAGAGAGGAGGACAAGTGCATTGTATTACTGTTGGGACAAGGGATGACACAGTTATGCGTGCCTGGCATGCTCTTACCTTGAGTTCTTCTGCATCATAAAAGCTAACTTGGACAGAAGGGACCATCCAGGACTGAAACAAGGAGCTCAAAATTTGGTGGGCCACAGCATCAATGATAAAATGAAAGTGAAGAGGATTTCTCCTGGAAAATTGAGACAGAAAAAACTCAATTCATAACATTATCCATATAATCACGTCTCAATTCTTAAATAATAAAATACAAAATTGCAAACAACAGTTTGCAATTTTGAGCCAAATCCGCTTCAACACATTGCCATAAACCAAACCGTTTTTGCAGCAGAAATTATTCTTACCCCCGGCAAATTTTGATTTAAATGTACTTGTATTCAGCCAGCAATTTTTTTCCTGGATTGGAAATGACACCTGAAGATAATAGGTTGTTGTACAAGAGGCATCACTGTGGAAAATTAATATTTCTCAGCTCTTTTTTCCATTTGAACAAGAAATGGCACGTCCAAAATTATTAATACCCTTTGCAGACTGTCGAAGTCCATGGGCAAATCCAAAGTTTTTAACTATTTCAAATAGTCCAAAATGTTCTAAAGCATCCTAATTATCCTGATTGATTAGGAAAAGCTGTTTAAAGAGATAGTTGACTCTTTGAGCCATTTTCAGCAGTAAAACATTCATAATTTGTCCAGAATGAATTTGATAACTTATGTATTTTTCATGTACAATTAATACCTTTAAAAATCTATTTTCCCACTTGCTGCCGACTGAAGATGACATAACCTGTGCTGAGGAAGTAGATAACAACCAATCATGGCTCAGGCCCTGTCCACATGCAAGCCCGTTTCAATGTATCCGCACAAGTTTCTTGCTGTTTGGGCAGTTCGTCCACATGGCGGCGCCGTTTCGGAGTTTGAAAACGATCAATTTTGTAACCGGGCTCCAGAGTGGAAAGAATTCAAAATGCGCCGCGTACGTTCCAAAGTGGACAGCATATGCGGGATACTGCTCCAGTGATGACGTAGTGGTCACAGCTCGATGATGACGCATTGTCGTAGTTTGATGACGTATGTTCCAATTCTCGCGCGACTGCGCATCAGTCTGTCAACAATGGCGGCTAGCCATGTCTTAGTCGTTTTGCGCAACCTCTTTTAGCTTTTACAGCAAAATATTTTGCGTGATGTTGTTGTACTCACCATTGTCACTTCTCCTGTGTTCGTCTCACTGATCTGTATATATTACTGGATAGCCAATAGCCCATACACGCCCGTGCAAGCTGTTGAAGCGACAGGGCGGCCACCTTACTCCTCCAATTTCGTGAGCAGACTACCGTATAAACTATACGCATACGTACAGATTAGACATAAACAGCTTGTAGGCTAGTATAGAGCCGAGGGGCGGGGGTGGTCACTATTTTTTAACAAGGAAAACATTTTTTAACAATTGGACGGTATGTGCTGCTTTGAAGACCACCTTTTTCTTTTATTGCTCAGTTCTTTAGACCCCAATATTAGATTTTGCAAACATCTTTTGTTGAATTACAGGTATAATTCTTTAAAAATATACAGTATATATACAAGTTTCTTCCTGTAAACATCATTAAGCAGATAATTTATACATGTATTTAAGGCAAGTTGTAAAATGTCTGAAGTTGTCTAGTTTTTGTTTAACACATTTAAAACATCATAAATCATGCTGTTCCTACTAAGTACTGTTTCCATGTTCTCCAATTTCGATACTATAAATGTATAGAATTGTATGCCGAGAAACGTTTCTTGGGAGGAGTAATATGGTGGCCTCTTGGCTTCAAAAGTCTATCGGCAATTAAGTAATATATTCAGATCAGTGGTTCGTCTTCTTTGCTGTTACTTCTTCTATGCTTTCCGTTAACTCCCTGTGGCTGCGCTACAGCGCCAATCCAGACTTGGCGCTGCACTGTGGAAAATTTCAAAGGAGATACCCATAAGCCAAAAGTGCTGGCCAGGAGCAAAGTGAGAGAGGTGAAAAATAATTCAAGGATCGCCACCAAGGTCATATTAGCGAATGTGGCCTCTGCTAATGGCAATGTCTCAAGGCAGTCCCACAAACACTGCACACTGCTGGATTCCACGGTCACAGACTAGGGAAAATACAACTTCTCCAGAAAAAGCACTGGTCTTATATTTTATGATCAGATGAAACAAATGAAAAATTTTGGCCACAATGATGTATCCTTTATTTAGCGATAAAAAGGGGTAAGTCTTCAACCAGATAAACACCATCCCCACTGTCAAACGTGGTGGTGGGAACCTTATACTTTGTGGACCAGGGTACCTAATCACAGTAAACGGCGCCATGAAAAATAGAGAGAAACTCAAGATTTGGGCACCAGTGGACAGTTTAGCATGGCAAAATCCCATAACAGACAGCCAAAGTGGTTAAGAAATGATTCATGGACGAAAATATTAACGTTTTACAGTGACACCCAAACAGTCCAGACTTGAATTCAGTTGAGAATCTGCGGAGGTACTAAATATCTGGGTGATGACAAGAAAATCCTCCAACTTGCAAAAAGCTGATCACTAAAGGATAGGATGTGTTGTGTTTGCTTGCCAATAAAGACTTTTCTATTGATTTTTGAGAAGGGTATGAATACTTTTGGACAAGCCACTTTTTGTTAAAATGTATATAAAAGCTGATAAATATTTTTTTCCCCACAGGGATGCCTCTTGTACAACATCCTATTATTTTCTGGGAGATACCTGTGTCATTTCCAATCTAGGAAAAAATTGTTGGTTGAATACAACTGTAAATCACAATTTGCCGGTGGTATGAATAGTTTCAGGCTTGACTGTGTATATATAAAGATTTTCTTACTGATCTTATGACCACAACATACAATGCGCAAACCATTCAAAAGCAAAGATTTTGAAAGGTTACGGCCTTCTTCCCATAAGCGTGTGATGACTTTCAATTCTTTTAATTCCAGCTCAGTAAAGTTTATAAAATAGTCTATGCATCATAAAAGAGTAGTATGGTGAATTTGATATACTTTTCATAGCATTTTATAAAGATAAAAATGGGTGGGTTCTGTCAGAAGGGGAATCCGGTTAAATACTCTACCAAACATATCATGCGGCTTACTCACTGTGGCGACCCCTGACAGGGAAAAGCCAAAAATCACTTCATATCCGATCATTTAATATTACTTCATGGCATATTTAAATATGACTAAACTTGGTACACCGGCTTAAGGTGTCATACACGTCTCTAAAACATGAGCACTGTCAGTTAAGAAACAAAGAACAAAGAAAACTTTGGCTAGTGAGTAATGACTTAAAACCTGCAAGCCGCATACCCACATTTATCAAATCATCATAAACCTTAGTGGATGACTTCTAAACAAATATTTGCATGTCTTTTTAAGAATTTGGATTCCAACAACATGTGATTAACTTGACATTTTACACTCTGTAAAGAACAGCCCACATTCAAAGATAGAAATCATAGCAGCAAACCTTTAAAATATACATTTATTTGTTATAACAGCTGTTCGTCGATCTATTCTTTTATCAGAGCTGACTACTAATGGCACCTTTACTCTGATTCTAAAATTAAATTATACAACATATCTCACCTGTGAAAAAGGACAGACTTGACAAGTGTGACCATGTCTCTACTGGCGTTGTGTCCAGCACAAACACAGGCAACATGTATCACCTGTGGAGACATATAACTGTAAATGTCACAGTATATACTTAGAGCCAAATCTACTAAGAATGCACTGCGTCCGCTGACAGTGCCAAACAATTTCTCCACATATGCACCCGCAGCTTGCTCCCTGTTAACATAATATTCACTAAGGATATTGCTCTAATGGTATACCAATGAAAACATGCCCACAAAGTTTGACAGCTGGGACCAAATTTCGGCCTGATTTACCACACATGGTAATAGATTTGTAACCTTGCTCTGCAAGATGAATTCTCACAGTATTTGTGAGTTCACAAACTCCCGAGAATACATCTTGTAACCGAGCCCGTTGATTTCCTCTGATCTTAACAACTAGTGGTTCGGACCAATCACAGAGCAACATTGTGTTAGGGGGCGTGATATGCAGCTCAGCTGTGACGAAACCAGGAAGCCAGCGCCGACACCAGGGCAAATAAACAAACCTAACATGGACAAATGTACGCTGCAATTCTGTTCTTGCAGAATCACTCACCGTTTCCTTAAATGTTGAATAGCAAGAGGAGCTTCGTGCATTTTTAGCTGGTAAAGATGTTCGTTCAACGAGAACGAAGACGACATTTTCATCAGTGACCGTGATTGGTCAAAACAAACGTGCATAATGCCGCATCGCCCAATCAGCTCGAAGTGTTGTAATGAATGTCCCGTCTTTCCCGAGCCAATCAACGTGGAGCAGTCCTAGATTGATATTGTGGAGAACTCACTAAGTGAATCGCAATTGTAGCGATAATTGATGTTGTCTTTTGGACGAATTAGTAATTTGATCGGCGCTTGAGTAAGTCGTAATTCCCTCAATCGCCTATAGGGGCACCACGTTCTGTTTACTTTCAGGTTTGGAGAAACACAACAAATAAAATCCAAATCCTCATTTATTTATTCATAATCTGAAGTCGCCACATTCAATGTTTGTGGTTCTTTGTTTTAATAAAATAATTAATAATCCACTCTGACACAAGCACGATTGAAACTGAACTAGATTTAGAAAAACAGGCATTTATTCACTACGGTTACACATACAGAATCAAAACACTGCCTACCTAACTATCATACAGTGAAAAGAAAAGGGATAACAATTAAGCTAATAAAAATAAGAAAGGAACAATTTAACAAGGTAGAAAGGAAAGGTTTGACTTGTCAAACCTGTGAGATATTTGAAATGGAAGTTGCACCAGCGATATGTCAAATTGGCTATGAGACGTGCAACTTACTGGAGTAAGTTGAATCGAGCTAGCAGAGGGAAGGTCGATTGAAGAAAAAAATTGCTCCCAAAAAGGCAAGGCAAATTTTTTTTTTAAATGACAAAATTCACATTTGGATGAGGTGCGACGCAGCTCAGGGCCACCGGCAGATAAGGGGCGGTGCAGCTGGGCTCAAGGTGGATGTCGCTTTCAGGCGAGGTCGGGGGCTTCAGCCGGAGTTGTACTCTCGGCGCACGAGGAGCTGCCCAAATCCCGCTGCTGAGGCTGAGATCCGCTGCGTGCCTGCGTCCCTAGGGATACCAGCCGTTGAACCAGCTAGCTCCACGACGGGACGCTCGGAGGATGGAGCAGGTACTGGTTGACGCACGGGGATTGCGCGCTGCCAGAGTCTAATCTGTGGTCGCTGGGAGACACACAGGGACACGTAAAAATTTGTCGGCAACTTTGTGCCACCGAGGTGTGACGAAACCCCCCAAAAAAGAGAAAAAGAAAAAAAAGAAAAATTAAGAGCAAAAAGTCAGTCTGGCAGGAGTGCGCGCGCTGGGGTTTGGAGCACGGCGGCGGTTCGGTGCGATCGCCAAGTCCGAGACACTTGGTCATTCAGGGAACAGAGATGCCACATGGTTGAAAAACGTGGCACGTCACTGGTGAGTCCTTTTATCAGTTCTGGGCCAGACGAGGTGAAAAAGATGAATGAAGCAGGAACAGCGGGCCGGAAACGAGAGCGCTGAATAAAGGTCGCCCCGGCTGTTTTAAAGTTGTGGGGCGTGTCAGTCAAATGGGGTGCGAGTGCCGTCCCTCTTTGGCTCAACCCAAGTCAGAGACTTTTAAACTCCAAATTATTTAAATAATTAATAATTAAGTATTTAATTTGGTCAGGCTGGCAAGTCAAGTTCTTCCAAACAAATTATTGTTACACATATCAACTAATAACGCATCATGAGATCATTTCATTCTTTCCGGAGTAACTAAATAATCTTTGGGTTTAAAATCATCATTCCTGTAGAAATACATATGACATTTCTTTTTCATAGACATATATGATGTGAAACATTCAGTTGTGCGCAAGTTCACTTGTATGTGATGAATTTCTAATGTGAAATGTTTAAGATTGCTTTGTGGATGTGAGGGCAGTTCCGATCGTAACCACTTAAAGGCACTCTGGTCACGTGTAACCTCCAAGAAGGCTGGAATGTACTGACCAGGATTCCAACGGACTTTTTGGCCCATGTTGTTTTATAACTTTTGATAAGAGTTTGCAGACTGCCAGTCTGCGATGTCAGTAGGGGTGAAGATGATGCTTCCCGATAAAATACTTTGGTGCCATAAACTCTTGGTTCTGGCTGGTGACAAACAAACATTCAAATCCTGGTGAGATGGCCTGTGGTTGACTTCAAAAGAGTGTAATCTCTTTTGGAATGTCTCTGGTTTAAGAAAAAGGGGGAGAACGGAGGCATCTCACCCCACCCTAGGTTGACTAAGCGCATATTTCCAAGAGTGAAATGTTAAGGGAAGGAAGGAAAAAAAATTGAGGGTGACTTAATTTATACAATATCAATCTGGCTATTGCTAGGTTAATGAATTTGCGCCAAGAACACGGCAGTATACTAACAATTGCGACAAAGATGAAATCAGAAAGCGACGTTGGATCGAGGAGGCGAAAAAGCGTTTTCCTCATTTAGCGCCATTAAAGGGTAACTCAACAGGAAATCAGACTCTTGCTTCACCCCTCACTAAGATTTAAAATTGGCGCTCAATTTTTGTGTTGCCTGGAGGACCGTTGGGTTGCGAATGGGAAGAGGGTTGGGCGTGATCTGACTGTGATTGACAGCAGCAACTCGCTAAAAAGGCATTTAAGGAGGCGACCGAGCCGGTGAGTGGCACAGCGACTATGTCACACTTTCCAATTGACAGAGCAGCCGACTTCTTGTGTAATGAGAGGACAAAAAGCCAAATTGTGTTTATTCCCGTGTTTAACCTTAAAATGGCGCCAAAAACAATTTTTTTGCTCCAAATTTAAGCTTTCAACAAACATGCACTAAAATGTCAAAATAATGACCAGGACATGTAGAGAGAACTGGTTGACACCAGTTTATACAGTTTATCAGCAAAAAAAAAAGTTGACTTAGTGTAGAAAACATCTTAAAGCTGTAGTGCAGCGGAGAGGAATACGACGACGTCATTCATTCATTTAATGTCCATAAAATACAAAATATTGGTGCGATCATTTTTATATTTTCAGGTTCACATGGGCATACAGTATGCGGAGATGTGATCTGTGGATCACGTGGATTTTCATACAGCATCACAAAGTGTTAATTAATTCAGCTGTCATGTGAAAATTATTTTTAAAAATCCCCCCTCCCCTCCACACACAAATCCACCACGATCCCGAATCAGCTCGGCGAATGTCACCCTACGCACAGTGCATGATCTGCGTGAATAGTGGGGCGAGCATCTCTGCCTGTTGAAAGCCTTCCACAGGATCGAGGAAGCGGCAAGTTTACACCAGCCTTCCATAGACGTTGTTTGCGTTACTCAAACTCCGTGTGGCTATTAGCTCTGCCGTTAGTGAATTAGATGCTGTTTATCAATTAGTCTCATTTGTATAGATGTGGGCAATTTCAATGCCAAATGTATGCAAATGACCTCATTTGTGTATGCGCAAAAAACAAAGACGCACGGGGGCGCAACCTGGTTTATACATTTCTGCTTTGTGGTGAAATCTTACTACACAGACCTTCAGCGTGTGAATTCGGTCTGACTCCATGGGTATAAATATGATCCAGATCACATTATCAGAAAGTGTTTGCCAAAATATAATTTAAAAAATATGTCATTCCCAATGCTTAATATGAACAAGAACAACAGATTTGTCCATTGTCATTTGGTCTTCCCTTCCCTAGTTCCAGGTTAAGGCCCAGTCTATGCAGAGCTTCAGAGACACCAGCAGTGAACCTGGCAAATTTACATAATCCCCTGATGTGAAACTTCAAATTTAGCTCGTCAAATATGTATGGTATCAGTTCACTGGCTTTTTAGCAGACACATCTTCGAAAACCTGGAGCTCAGAGACAGAAAATAAGATCAAAGTGTGTGGGTGTGTGTGTGTGTGTGGGGGGGGGGGGGGGGTGCGTGTGCGTGCGTAAATTATCCTGGATTTTAGTCGCTGTCTATGCTCCTCTGCTTCCTTTAAGTTCTTATAGTATATGAACTGAAAGTATGATATATATACTGTAAATTGGGAGTTGCAAATGGGGTATTTTGAAGAATCTCATTTCTACCTGTAGATGCATTGATTTGTGATTGGATTGAACAAATGTCAAATTTTTCCCAATACTATATCGCACCACTTCCATTATATGCTACTGGCTGATAGTTCATATAAAAAACAAAACAAATAAATGACAAATTTAATGACAAAGAATCTGACAAAAAAGCACAGAAATATCTGGTGATTCTTGCATGTAGTACAGTATTATATCGCAATAATGAATCAGTGATGTTGTATTGGTGTTCATCCACATTGAATTTATATCTGTGTAACACTTACATTTTGATACAGTATGTATGCATTTCAGATCATTTGATGCTTAGATTGTATTTTGTATTTCCTTGTTTGTATATACGTGGCGGAACTTTTTTATTTATTTTTTAATAACCGTCTTCTCCTCCAAGAGTTGAGTCAGGTATACCTGGTAGATGCAATTTCTTAGTTGTTGACGCACAGCATGCACACAGATTGACATGGAAAAGTTCAGTATGTGGATTATGTGTAAATACTGAATATTAGAGATACACTCCTACATAGCTACACTGGAATAAGGGCATGGTCATTAAAAAAAAAAAAAACTTCAGCTGCAGCTGTCGGCACTGGAAATATTTATTTCAAAAGAAAATTAAAGAAACAAAAATAATTAAGGGTTAGGGTTAAAATTGTAAAAAAATAAATGAATAGACTAAAGGTCGTGAAGTCGGATCGCGTTGGAATACGTCGGGGTGAGGGTGATCGTTTTCCAGCAAATTCGACATGTCGAATCTGCGTCGGGGGCATTTGATCACTGCGATTGGCTGTTAGCAAGCGAATCAGGGCAAGAGAAGCAAGTGAAAACGCGGATAAACAGTACTCAACTCAACTTTGTTTTTTTCAGGACAGCACACGTGAATATCAAAGTCCCCCATAAAGAGGATATGATCATATTTCAACATGATTTCGGCAAGAAGATTTCCAAAGTCATTTAAAAAGCCCTTGTTGTATTTTGGAGGTCGGTAAATGACACAGCACAGCACAGTGACAGTTTGGCCGACTGTAAAGAAGGTGGCTTCAAAGCTGTGATCGATGTGGTAAATAGACATCGTTTACATTTATTTATTCATTTATTTTTAAATAGTCTTCGTTCCTCCACCTTGGCCCGACGTCCTCAGAGCGTCCAAGTAAGCACAGCCAGGCGGTAGTAATTCAATCATAGCGGTGGACTCACCAGCGACAGTCCAGTTCTCCGTCAGGCAGAGGAAATCTAAGTTGTTTTGTTTGTCAATGTCCGCGCATTTAACAGTGCGATCCTTGTCCGTCCGGCGGTCTCGAGAAAGCTCCTTCAGAAGCTGGGGGTCGGCACCGCGTCCAAAACGTGAAGGGCAGCACGGCCGAAGCTTTTCGGGTGAACTGACGATCGGTAGCAGTCAGGAGTCTACAGGTTTCAGGATACGCCACAACGTACATCCATGCGTTTGAGAACGAAAAGGGGACGAAGCTTGTTCCAGCTTCACCAGCTGACCGCCGCGTTTGCCCCGGCACCGCTGTCAACACCGGTATGAGTTGTTTACGTTTGTGTGTATTTACATAATTTTTCTACGCAACGTGCCGACGCCACAGACGTCAGATTGATGTATCTGGGCCTTAACAATGACTTACTCTGTATTGCGATAAGTGAAGCCACCAGCGACCCTCTTACGTTGCCACTCGCAAAGGCCGCCTAAATTACATTGATTTGTCTGCTACGGTTTCACGTTATTTTCTGTCTCTACGGCGAAAATGCCACCGACAAGACTACACTCGGTGAAAATACGTAGGTAGTGCCCAGAAGACGTAACTTTTGCTCTTCGCTGGTTCTTTCCAATATCTATTTGGTTATGTTTGCCCCGCCTCAGAAATGCGCTTGATGGGACTGACTCCAGACTCACCCCATGTAACAGCGATGAGTCTGGGTTACAGGCTAGTACGTCAATGCTCAAATGTGAGAACTTGTACATATACTCAGCCTGAAAAAAAGTGCTATTGGTGTATGCCTTGCTAAAATAAAACACAATTTTACTATCAATGGATGCTACACTCAACAAAGTTCCTTTTAGCATCATCTAACAAGATGCTAAATTTGCTCAAAAGAAATGAGAGTGTGATAAATAGGGGTAGATTAGAATGACTTCAGATTTATCTGTAGTTGATTGTAAGTTGAGTCGACGTGGACTTATCAATGACGTTATATTATTATTATTATTAAATTATTCAATTGTCAACTGTTGTAGCTGTCCACAACTGCTTGCATTCCACCTCCAAATACTCATAGGGTGCACTTGTCCCGCTATGACTCATCCAACTACATTCAGACCCGCTCAACAAATCACATTACTCGCTCTTTCATTCACATTTAGGCACCTTTATGGCCTCACAGTCGAAATTTATATAGCTAACACCAGTTTCACACAACTGCAAATTGCTACTGTACTATTAAAACAAAAAAAAATTGTTGTTACATGGATTGTTGCTTGAGTTCTATAAGTTCTGACTGACTGAAGCTGTGAAGTTGTCCGAGTGTGATTTGTGATTGGGTGAGTGAGTCGGATGTTGGGAAGTGGAAGAAGGACATGTGTTGTGGAATGAAAGGTTTAATGGAACATTGCTGAATGATTTAAATACAATCACCATTTTCACCATTTTGCTTTCTGCGAGGGATCTGTGTTGTGCCAAAACACAGGATTTTAGGCGTAACCGTCATTGTGGAGTGTTAAGGCTGAACTGTTGATTAATCAACAAGGCTACCCCCATAGTGTCCATATGACATGATTTAATTGCATCACCTACAAAGTTATACAACCATCACATTTGGAATAATGTCCCCAAACCAAAGAAGGTTGACACAACGCATAAGCCACCCAAGAAACAACCCTTGTACATCTAAGACTTTTATGTTGGGGGGAAAGTAAGTGAGTGTTCCTTTACCTCACACTTCTGGATGGCAGGCAATCTTGGACACTCGGTGTGGTTGTTCTTCTCTTCTGCTGTGTTGTACCCATCCTCTGATCCAGTGTCAGCAGATACACCCCACTGCTGGTTGCCATAATTTCTCTCAGCTGACTGGGTAGCAGTGCTCTGTGACTGGCTAAGCTGTAGTTTGATCTGCCTGTTCTCTTCTTCCACTTGTCGAACCCGTAAATTGAGGATGGCTCGTTCCAAGAACTGAGATGCTGGCGTGTCCGCCAAACAGGTAGGAAGGAACAGGGACCGACGATCTGTGGAAAGGCAAAATAATATATGTTTTTTAAATAAATTGTTTTTATTTTGCAGCTAAAAAAAGTAAATAAAAAAAAAAGAAGAAAAACAATACAGATTAATGAGCAAACATGTAAACCTGACTTTACAAAGCAATCTCCTCTCAAATATTACCCAACTCCAATATAATAACAAAAAACATAGGTTACATGAGACATATATATATATATATATATATATATATATATATATATATACATACACCTGCACATTCCTATTTTAACAGTTCTCTCATTTATTATTATTATTTTAAAAAGCAAGTCAATGCCATTTCTCAATATGAAGAACATAGAGTACGGTCTTGTGAAATTTCCAAGTACGGTCTTCCTTAGGAAGTAGTTGAGAATGTGCTTTCTAATGTTAGATTATTAACATTGTTTTTCTGTTTCAATTTATATATTTTTAATTGTTTTTGATATTAGTTAGATATGTTACAACTGTTCCCCATATGTTAGTTAATCTGTAGTCTTTTGTTCTTATCCTGGGGAAGTAAGGTTTCTGATTCAATCTAAATGAGGGGATGTCTGTAAATGCAATCAGAGGTCGGTCCATAAAAATCCCTTGTGCGAGAAGGCGCCGGGGGCCAATTGTTTACCCACATCTTGAGTGGATTAAGATAGGAACTGAAGTAAGATTATCAAGTAGTGTATTACACTCTGCTGACAGGAAGAATGGGGGGTGCTCTATGTCTGTAGGGGCAAAAGGTACTTCTTTGTCGATGAAGGGGGAGGGAACTGTTTTTGTATAAATGTGTGAGTGTACTTTGAGAAGGTTACACTTTTGGACCAGAGCTGTTTGAGCCAGATCCTAAGATGTCTTTCAGAAATAAAGCTGGCAAACTTCTCCAAGAGACTTCAACTTTGAGTTTTATTTGAACACGCAGAAATCAAAGAAATGATTTCCAACAATTGGTGACCCCGACGCTGAAAGGTGGATGTTCTAGATGATTGCGAGCTGCGGTGTTCACGGACGGATGGAACTTCTAGGCCTAGATAAATAAGTACGGTAAGTGGAGACTTTTATCCACGTAGGGAAGTTCTGTCTGTTTGGGATCGCTGCAACTGGTTTTCGTCTTCTAAATTGTATAATTTTTTTTACATGAGGTCTGTGTGGACAAGTTGTGGTTTGATGTCGTTCTATTGAAAGGGGGACGAGGAGTCCTTGAGTTGGGATTTTTTCCTACGACATTGAACTGTACACGTACATGGGGTGGAGCATGAGGTGACGAACGTGCTGACCCGGAACGGTTATGCGCGCGGCTGAAGAGAGAGCCATGTTTTGAAATACAGGTTGAAGTAGAAGTGTTTTATTTCGTCTTACTACGAAGGAATCGAGAGACTATGACGGTTATTGTTATGAATTTTGAGAGGATTACGGGGTGACGTGGAGATTTTTTTTCCCATTAAGGATCCAGGAGGTCATGGTAGGCGCGCGCCTGTTTTTTAAACAGTTTTGAAGCCAAAGGATTGCTAGTCATGGTAGGCATGATACTTTTGCATTAGCATCCGTTTTTACACGTGATAAGTTATTTAAAAAAAAGCGCGCCCTGTTTTAAATTGAACAGTTTTGGGGGGTCAGATTGATTGCAGCGGGGATTGGCTTGTACCGCTGTATTTGCGATCGAGAGATCACGTGATTATTTATGTATGTTCACAACATCTGTGATGTGTGTATGTTTTTGTGGGCGCCTGTGTTGTTCTTGTAAAATTGTTTAAACGTTGTCGAATAATTAAACCTATTGAACTATCATACTACAAGTGAGACGTCACTGCATAAATAAATATTAATACTGCTTGAGTAGAATAAAACTACAAATGGAGGGCGATTTCGATCGTAACACTGAATGGTTTGACCTTAATGTACTTCCGGTTCATAGTGGGAACTTAAACTTAGATGCACAAGTTAAGAATGCTTCCGGGGTTGCAGTTGAAGCGATGCCGGAAAAACATCGGCTTAAAATGAAAAAAGTATTGCTGGATTGGATGACGACTGGCCGTGACAATGGTTGGTTCCCTCCATTGACGTCCGTAGTTTGTTTAGTAGGTCTGATTAAAGCTGTGGAATTGGCATGCGTGAACAAACGACTGTCGCTGGATAAAATGGTACGACAGACTTTTGTATTTTCCTTGAGGGGTAGAATGTTGCCGTTGGGCAGTTCCGTGAACATCGCTCGGGGGGCGTTGACAGATGCTGGTGATAAGACAGTGTCTGATTCTGAGGTTAACCCGTTTACAGACTCGCCGTACAAATCTGCGGTTCAAATGCTGCAGGATTTGCAAGCACCGATTTTAACGGTAAATAGTGGTAATCTCGATGTGGATTGGGATAATGGTGACGGTGATACAACTTTTCGACCACTTCGGTCTACTTTGCAAGCCGCGGCAGACGGTTTGGCAGCTGGCGTAACCGTCTCTGTGAAAAAATTGGAGCGGGACGAATTGTTAAGACGACGTGAATGTGACATGACTGATGAAACTTCTAATGTATTGGCGAATAGCTATAAAATTGTAGACATTCAGGACAAGTTTGCTGATCTGACTTGTGCTGTGGGGGAGGTTATGGGACTACGTGACCTTAACACGACTGTCAAACTCCCGGAGGCTACTCCTAGAAAATTTGTGACTCGTTCTACAGTGGGATTGCAAGCACCCATGTTGACGAAAGTGGATCCGGCTACCGGAAATTCGGCTACAGTGTATAAACCTTATTTGCCGGCTGATCTGTGTGTGCTTGTGCAGAAACTTCCCCCGTTGCAGGCGGGTGGGGAAAATTGGTTGCGCTCGTTACAGAGAAGTGTAACGGGGCAGATTTTGACGGCTGGAGATATGCGTGCTCTTTTAACGGAGGCGTGTCCTTTATCTCAACTAGATGCGCTGATGGCTACTTCAGGAATGTCATCTTTGGGTGACGGTGAGGCATTGTCACGTGAGGATTATTTAACGCTGTTTGGAGCGCTTGGCGGATTGTTTCCGTTTCCGGGGGTGATCATATCTGATTTGATGTTTGCTCCAAAAGTTGATGAGGGGTATGCGAAAGAAATTTAATCAAAAACTGACAAACATAAGACTACTGAATTACAATTGGCAGCTATACAATTACAAACTTTGAGAAAAAAAAAGGAGACTTTTGCACTCCCGGCGTCTACTGTTGACTCATCGCCTGTGGTTGTTTCTGGGTGTGCTATGTATCAATTGAGATCAGCTATCAGCCGGGACCAGTGTTTCAATTGTGGACGATTTGGACACTGGGCGAATACTTGCCGACATCAACTACGTGGGAGAAGCAGGGGTGGCAGGCGTCTACAGGGCAGACGCGGCTATTACCAGCCAAGGGGACGTGGTTCACGAAATGTTCCTCCATGCCTAACTTCATCCCAGCTGCAGTATCTGCAGGTGCCAAATCAGCGGTTCCTGCCGCCACCTAGCGGACAGTTTCCGCAATGATGGACTCCAGTCAGGTTAAAGGACATTCAACAATTAATGATTTTGTGTCAGTGGGAAATGGTTCCGCAGACAAGGCGGCGGAACAGGCAGCGGGTTACGGCCCAACATTACAAATGAGCGAAGGTGAATTAGAAAAAGTGTTGGCAAATGATGGTGAGCGAAGGTGAATTAGAATAAGTAATAACCACAGAAACAATTAAGCTGTGGCAGGAGAAGGCCAGTCAGGAAGTACAGAGGATGTGCGTAGGTATTTGTGGGGTTTGAGAAAGTGGGAGACTTGTTGAGTTAGGTGGGGGCTACCCTGGTGGATTGTGAATTGTAAGTGAGACTTGGATATTGGGAGATTTTGTTTGATTTTCTTCAATATCCTTAACTGTAAGTTGGTTTTGGGTAAGTTTAGACTGGTGTGATGATGGCGTTGGTATGTCAAATAGGAATGTGGTGAAATGGGTTTTGCGATGTGATGAATGCTAAAAAAAAAAATCCGCTCCCCCTCTGAATGGGAAAAAGAAAAAAAAAGAGAGAAAAAAGGGGGGGCTGTGTGTGTGAGTTGGGGATTCGTCATGTGTCCTCGTAATGTGAGTTTTTCTCTTTTCTAGGTAAGAGAAGAATGATAAAACATAAAATAAGTAACAGTTTTTGAAGGATGTTGCTGGGTTCTTGTAGAAGGATATTAAATTAGTGTTTTGTTTTTGTTATTTTTTTAGTGACTGAAATTGACAGTCTTTTATACTATACTACTTTTGATAAAGACGATAAACTTGTTAACTTTCTCTTTTCTGGGCAATTGAAACAAAAAGAATAATGATGAAATAATAGCATTTTGTATTGAGCTATATTGAGTTAAAATAATTATCCCTATATCTGTACAGCTGTGGCTGGATTTAGGATAGTTGAATAAGAAGTTGTAAATGTTTTTGAAGTCAACATAATAATTATGATGTTTAATATTTGTTTTTTCTCTGAGTGTGTCATTTCAGAAACTGATGCTTAAGTTCCAAAGCAGATGGGGGTTTGATGACTATCTGCAAACGGGATGCGCCCAGCTCTGCTGATACGTTGTATTTGCAAGTATTTCTAGTGGCTATTTTTAAGGGCTTTGTCTGAAAACAAGTTATGTGATAGTTGAAATATTTTTGAGAAAACAGGAAGTGAACTATCTTGCTATGATCCCACCATCCTCAGTCTGGCATTTTAAATGCATTGTATCAGAAGTGAGCATTTTTTGGTCAGGTGAGCTCCCAGAAGGGCCGATATGTGTCATCAGGTCCACAATTGCAGACAGCAACCTCCAGCGTCTGGATGTACGTGACAGGAGTCAAAGAGCTTCACGCCGCAGCACAGTCATTCTCCTCCTGTGCCTACAGACAATCATAATGCTCAAATTCCTCAATGCTCAATGACTGTGTACATGCCTCATTCCATTGACTTCTCCCCTATGGCTGTTTGGCCTCCAGAGGAAATCTCAATGCCTGAACATTGCCTGACACAGCCGCCGCCCTGCTGGCCAGGACTGAACATTGAATCCTAAAAGATGGAGGTCCGAATGGGGTGCGATCCTTGCTCAAAGAAATGCTACACGAGTGGTATGCAAGGCATTTTTAATGTGTTGGATGGGGAACTGTGATCTATAGAAAGGTATTTCAGGAAATTAAACGTGACATATGTGAATTTGAAATGAGGGATTGGGAAAAATTAATTTCAATCTTAGTTCCTCTATTTTATTATTGAGAAGGGCCTACTAAATTTTTGCCTATTTTCTTGGGATAATCAGTTTCTGAATTGGTACAATGGGAATTTAACTAATACGATACGATATACTTTTGTTTTCCCTGTGGGGAACTTTTTCCTGGGCTCCGTCCAGCTGCAGTTAAAGTTAAAGAGGAAGTGCAGCATTAATTAGAAGATTTCCCAGAAGTCTTCACAGGAGTATATGTTATAAATATATATATTATCTAAGTATATGTTCTATATACATAATATTGATTCATACATCTTATCATACTGAGTTAATGTTATTTAACAAATAACTGCGAGTTTGATGATTAATTTGCGATTATTATTTTTTTTCTCACAGCACTGTGATTTATAAATCCCAGAGATATTTTTTGTGCTGTGTTTTTACGAGCCCCACTAATCTGTAGAAGAGGTGAGGTTGATTAGCAGTTTGAGAATCATTTTTAATTTGCTTAAATCTTCGAGTATTGTTTTTAATTTTTATTTCTGCTTTTGATTATAAACCTTTGTTTTACTCGTCAAGAGGGTAGATATTTGTAGGTATTGTGTAATTTGTATCCTGGATTAGATTAATGTGGTTACCTCTATTTTTTCATGTCCCCAAAGTTTTCACATACTAGTGTTTTAGATTATATCTGCTTGTGCTATTTTTTTGCAGTGCCCTGCAGCTATCTCGGTTGCCTCACAATCTGATTTTGAGAGTTGTGAATTTTATGACGTCTTTTGCCGTAGGCTATAGTCTGATAGTCCTTATTTATGAGCTACCGGAGTCTTGGTGTGTCTTCCCTTTGATGTACCACGCGTGTTTGTAAAGATCTGTAGATCTTTGCCAAAATGAGGGAGAAATGAACAAAAGGACAATTCATGTTTAAGAAATTAACCAATGTAGACGAATTAGAAAATTAAAAACAAAATTAAAAAGGTTGTGGGGTATCGGCCTACACTCCAATTGACAGGGTGAGTTTGAATGGGATAATCCACAGTCTGAATTTGAAGAAATCTACAGGGAGCAAAACAAGAGCACAGAAAAGTAAATTTGCAGCGGGAAAGAGGAAAATATCGCCAATGAAGGTAATTATATTATATTATATCTTTTATCTCAGAAAAATGTAACGTTTGGAGCCCAGTGTTTGCAAAAGAGTATTTATGATATGAATATATGTGAACTTTTCCCAGGATGTCACGGTTCGGCCGGTCGTGAGGTTCTGGGTTGAGATTATATGATATGGTAGTAAAATGATTCCTTTCAGGACGGTGAAAGGCACAGTCATGCAAATTTAGAACAGTAAATGTCGAGGTAAAAAATTACCTACAATTATATGAAATCTATTTGAAAAATAAATATTTACAAGCTCTGTCTGTTGTATTAATGAATGAGTGAATGTCATTCAACTCAATCAAAGGCTGGGCTCTATTTCAATGTCACAAAAATAGATCCTTTCCTGTTCCAACAGTGCAGGACCTACGGATCTTAATCAAATAACATTTACTAATCCCAACTAACAAAAACTATCAGGGTTTTTCCTCCAAATAAAATTTAAGTGAGTTTATGAGAAGACTAAATGAACATGTTTCGCTCTCAGGGTGATGACAGAAAGGAGAAGGAGACAACATTCCACAACTGATCTACAAGGCTGCCGGAAACGTCCCAGGCTCAGCTATCTCATCAACTGATGATCATCAATCTCATCACCTCCAACTGGGAGCCACGTCAGCTGATGACCCAATGTCCGGTTCCGGAGCTGCCGTTTGAGGACATCATTCGACCTTATTGAACGGAGGTCAAAATCAAGTGCCTTTTCTTGGGCAATCATTCCACGAAGAGTCACATTTTCGGGCAGAATAATCCCGGTGACAGATCGAAGAATTTGGGTAGTCTACACCAGATTCTTAAAGAAGAGAAAAACTATTGTGACACTCTTTCCACTCAACAAAGAACTTCATCACAAGATGGCTGAGAGAAGAGAAAACATCTTCAAACGCTGTCACATCATGACACTTCTTTCCATGTTAATCTGATTTGGTATTTTCCTTTAAAAACAATGTCTAAAGGTGTTGAACTCTGAAGAGTTCAAATGAGGGAATGTTAGATTATTAACATTGTTTTTCTGTTTCAATTTATATTTTTTAAATTGTTTTTGATATTAGTTAGATATGTTACAAGATATGTTACAAGATATGTTCCCCATATGTTAGTTAATCTGTAGTCTTTTGTTCTTATCCTGGGGAAGTAAGGTTTCTGATTCAATCTAAATCAGGGGATGTCTGTAAATGCAATCAGAGGTCAATCCATAAAAATCCCTTGTGCGAGAAGGCGCCGGGGGCCAATTGTTTACCCACATCTTGAGTGGATTAAGATAGGAACTGAAGTAAGATTATCAAGTAGTGTATTTCACTCTGCTGACAGGAAGAATGGGGGGTGCTCTATGTCTGTAGGGGCAAAAGGTACTTCTTTGTCGATGAAGGGGGAGGGAACTGTTTTTGTATAAATGTGTGAGTGTACTTTGAGAAGGTTACACTTTTGGACCAGAGCTGTTTGAGCCAGGTCCTAAGATGTCTTTCAGACTCTGAAATAAAGCTGGCAAACTTCTCCACAAGACTTCAACTTTGAGTTTTATTTGAACACGCAGAAATCAAAGAAATTATTTCCAACACTAACAATGTGATTCTCTTTGTAAATTGGAACAGCTGTGTACTTGTTAACTTACTCTTCGATTCTGACATTCTGCGATAGCAGCACAATATGCATCTTGGGATATTTTCATAGCCGAGCATTCACAAGCAACCACCAATGCATCCTTGGTTTAAGCTAGCTGACAAGAACAACATCCGGGTATTCCATGCGTTCTTGCTGTTGGCGTACTTTCAATAGGGTTGATCTTAAATTCCGTCACGTTTTGTCATTAATATGCATATTGCATAAGGTACGAACTTTCTAACAAACAAGCAACACCCGCATGCGCGTCATTTTGAAAGAGGACGACGTCCCAGGCATGAAATATCAACATGGTTCAATCAACAAACTTGATGTGGAACAGCTTAAGCGGTGGTTGACATGCAGAAACCTCAAAGTGGGCAGAAAGAAAGCTGTTTTAGTAGAAAGTTAAGATTTATTGTACGATCATAACTCGTACTCCGGTGCAACCCAGCTAGCTGCTAATGTCTAATTTTCACGCAAGCGAAACACATTGAAGTCACAATTTTCATTTGAAGATGTGAAGCCTACCTTTGGGCTGTTACTTTTTGTCCAAAATGTACAGTATTTCCTTTTACATAGGCCAATGTTTTGTCATAGCTGAGGCAGTGTAATACGAACAATAGCTTGCCCCAACACTTCTTCTACTTTATGTCTTCAAAAACTACAAGTACTTGTACTGAGATATATAATTTAAACTGGACAGCCTTTCATAAGATGTTAGTTAATGATTATGTATTTGCAGTTTTTATTTATTTACAATTATTTGTGTATCCCACTTAAGCCAAATTAAATTAAAATCCTGTATACCCATATGTTGTTAAAACAGGTTTTTCAGGGAAATGTAAATGATCATTCATAGCAATTGTAAACATGCACACATAAGGCTTCAACTTAATACCTAAGTCAAATAAAAAATAATACAAATGGAAACATAACACTGTTAGTTGTGGGGTCCCCCAGGGCTCTGTGATTGGTCCAAACCTCTTCAATATCTACATGCTTCCCCTAGGTCGTGTCAAAAGCAGGCATGGACTACAATTCCATTGCTATGCTGATGACACACAACTCTACTTCAAAGTCACCCCAACCTTCACGTCCCCCTCCTCTGCCACTCAACTGGACTCCTGCCTGGAGGAGATAAAGGCTTGGATGAATGAAAACTTTCTGCAGCTTAACAGCTCCAAAACAGTAGCTATTCATATAGGCACCCCACACCATCTTCGTTCCTCCCTCGTTTCCTCTGTTTCCATTCTTAGCCATATCTTTCCCCTGTCCCCTTCTGTGACTAACTTGGGAGTCAGATTTGACCCACATCTTAGCTTTGAGAACCATATCAATCATATCTGCAAAACGTCCTTCTTTCACCTCCGCAACATTGCCAAACTTCGGCCATCTCTCTCCCGTTCTGCTGCTGAGAGGCTTGTCCATGCCTTTGTCTACTCCAGTTTGGACTACTGTAACCCACTTCTCATCAGGATCCCTGGCAAAAGTCTACAAAGGCTTCAATATGTACAAAACAGCACTGCCCAAGTCCTGATGAGAGTGCGGAAATATGAGCACATCACCACCATCCTACGCACTGGCTTCCCATACATTTCCGTATTGAATACAAACCATTTTCACCCCCATCACTGTCTGCACGGTGTAGCCCCCACCTACCTCACCGAACTCCCAACTGCACTGTCTGCGCCCGCCCAGGACTCTGCTCAGGACTATGGGCGACAACGCTTTCCAGTCTGCGGCTCCCCGTCTGTGGAATGCTCTCCCAGATCACCTCAGAGTATTTCCTCTTTGTTGGCGAAGCAAATATGAAACGCAAAATTGTATGCCCCGTCATATATTTCTCAACTCAAGATTTTTTCCCTGTTGTGGTCCCTGGTCTTGACATGGTACAGGCCAAGTTGGAAGTCAATCTGTATCCTGTAAATGTGCAAACAATTGGCAACAATTGGATATTCACAAATTAATAATGCCCTTCCTGTACTTTTTAACATATGGCTCCAAGAGTTTTTGTAGGTCTTGAGCTCCTTCATATCCCTCCAAATGTTTTCTGAATTGAATACAACCAGGGCTGCTTCTTTTTAATTTCTAGGGGGCACTAGTAAGTCATTGCTTTTAGAAATCTCACATACACTCAAAAAAATTGCTCATTTTGCCAGGTCAGATGTGTGTGCCAATTTTCATGAGTTTAGGTTTAGGTCCTCAAAATCAGCATTGTTTTGTTGTGGAACAGTGTGTTACAATGGCAACAGCATTTTGCTAAAACATATAAACTTCATGTTGTAACATCATAAAGGCTTGAACACTCTTCTGACCATATATGAGGCAGATCCGGTCAACACGCTTAGAGAAAAACGTCAAAGGAAAAAAATCATGTACAGTATTTCTTTTTGCCAGTAGGTGGCGCTACCACTACAATGAAATATAAGTTCATTGATGTCTTCAGCCTCGGACTCTCATCAAATGTGTGAAATTTTGAGAAGATAGGATCATTTGAGTCAAGTTAAAGCAGCTTTCATTGTTATGTTGCATTGTCAGACTTTACAACACCATAACGGCCATTCGTATCCATATTCAGTCGGACACATGATCAACATCTTAAGGCTTTTTTGACAAATTTTCAATTGAATTAATTCAATGGGCTTGGCACAGTAGATAGAATTGTGAAAACTGTATTTATTTGTAACCACTAGGTGGCATATGTATAACTGATTATCATCATATACTATAGATGCGTTCAGGTCGTGACTATTAACATACATGTGAAGTTTAGGATTTTTTTGCAGCATGCACACGGGAATTATTCATTAGAATTTCCTCCTTTGTGGTGAAGCAAATATGAAATGCAAAATTTGATGCCCTGCCCCCGTCATATAGTATTTCGAAAACTCAAGATTTTTTTACCCCAGTTGTTGTCCCAGGTCTTGAGATGGTACAGCCCAAGTTTGAAGTCAATCAGATGTATTGTCTATGACAGTGGTTCTCAACCCAGGTCCTCGGGTACCCCTATCCAGCCAGTTTCCCAAGTCTCCCTCAGCCAACACAGCTGAGGATCGTTATCAGACTTCATGCAGAGCTGGCTGATTAGCCGATCATTTGAAACACCTGTGTTGCATGGGAAACAGGCTGGACAGGGGTACCCGGGAGACCGCGGTTGAGAATCACTGGTCTACAACAAGGAGGCAAATGTATGACCCCTGTAAATGTGCAAAAATGGGCCAAAAGTGGGCATTCAAAAATTCATAGCTCACTTCCTGTGCATTTCAGAATATGGGTTCCACTTACTTTTTTGTACATCTCAATGTGCTACACGTGCCTGTTTTCCCTTTTTCTTTCCACCAACACACCTGATTCATGATCAGGATCGTTATCAGGCTTCTGCAAAGCTTGCTGATGAGCTGCAGGCTGGATAGGGGGGCTCTTGAGGACCGGACGAAAGCCAGTTTCAATGTATCCTCACAAGTTACTTACCGTATAGGCCGTTCGTCTACACGATGGTGCGGTTTCGGAGCTTGAAACCAATCACTTTTGAAACCAGGCTCCAGAGTGGAAAGATTTCAATACGCGCCCCGTACGCGTCCGTCTGGACACCTTATGCAGGATACTCCTCCAGCGATGACGTAATGGTCGCAGCTCGATGATGACGCATTGTCGCAGATTGATGACGTATGCGCCAATTCTCGCGCGCGAACCGTCAGTCTATCAACAACATTGGCGGATAGCCGTGTCGTAATCGTTTTGCGCGGAGTCCTTAGCTTGCTTATGCTTTTGCAGCAAAATATTTTGCTTCTTTATTCCCACATTGAACAAGTGATGTTGTACTTGAATCACCCACCATTGTCACTTCTCCTGTGTTCATCATTTTCATGTTGTTTTGATACATGTTTGTTCTGTAGATTGCAATAAAGTTTAGAAAAAAAGTGCCCGTCTTCTTCGCTGATTCTTTTTCTACGCTTTCCGTTAACTCCCTGTGGCTGCGCTACAGCGCCACTCCAAACTTGACATATACATTACAGCCGTTAAACATCCTATTTTGTTAGTTTTCGTTAACTAAAATAATTATAAAATGTTTTGTATTCTGATTTGATCACGTCCACAATGACAATACTCTCCAAAATGTAATAGCCTGAAACTATCTGCACATACTATAATTCTCTGTGTAAATTTGTACTCACTCTTTAGGTTTCCAGATAGCAGGTAGAGCCCAGTAAGGAGCACAATGGTCATTAAAGACACTACTAAAAGCTTCAGGCGTCCACGGCAAAGCAAGGTCATGATGGGATGGCAACTGAGAGCTGAAGGCCAGAGGTCAAGGGTGATGATGGGTGTGGGATGCATGTAGATGCAAACTCAGGTAGGGGGCATATTTTTATCTGTGAAGAACAAGAAACATAACCTTTAAACATATTATACACAATACAATACACGCCATTGATTATGCCCATAGGGTTTGACATAAACGGTGGCCCAATGGCCCTTGGCAACAATGCCACTGTATCAGACCATACCCACCTTCTGACACTGGCCCAGACATAACTCGTCCAAATTTCACGGCGGGCCGCCGAAAAGTGTGCATAAGTGATTTTTTTTTTTTCAGACCACATTTTTTTTCATGCAACCCAGCAGAAACGGGATGTTGTGATGACACAACAACAAAAAGAAAGTAAGGAAAGTGGAATACATCACAGACAATAGTATAAAAAGTGTAAAGGAGAGGTGAATAAAAGACTCACAATGACAAACATGCAAACAAAACTAAAGGCTTAGAAGTGGAGGCACACTACCATTTCCACCGCCTAATGCTTATAAACCCAGCCATGACATAAAGATGAAGGACAAGAAAAATATAGAGTAAGACCTCAATCCTCTCATTCCGTTTTGTTTATCTTACCAGAGTTACACTGATATTCCTGAGTTCTAATTGTAGCTGTAAAAACAAAGATTCTTAGCTAATGTATCCTTAGATTGCTGAACAAAGCCATGGGTGCTGGTGAAGGGTCCACAAATAACATGGTCAAATGACGGTAAATGAAAGTAGCTGTGTAAGACACCAACCATACAGAGTTGATGATGGGCGGTTGCTAATCAAAATCTGAATCAGAGTAGCTTGATTGTCATTGTACCAGAAGGTGCAACGAAAGTGAATAGCAGCTTCAATGTGCAGAAACAACAAACAAAACAGAATAAATTCCAATATAAAAACATTTGACTATATATTAGGAGTCTTTTTTTGTGGAGGTAGAATTTGAATGAGGTATTTCTTTTTTACAAGTTTGAATTCAGTTTTGGGATAGCCCTTGGGAAGAAGCTGTCTCTGAGTCTGTTTGTTCTGGCTTGTTATGCCCTGTAGCGCCTGCCAGAGGGCCACAGATTTGAAGAGGCTGTGGTGGAATGTGTCCTTCACAATTTTTTTCGGCTTTACTAATACCCTGGTCAGACTACAAGAAAATAGTCCGATTCTGACCCGACAGTAGTGTTAATTTCCTCAACATCAACAAAACTAATCAAAAATAATTTCGTCAATGCACATGTTTCATCGGACTAAAACAGACTAGACTAGAGTAAAACCCTCATTAATAAACAATAACTGGGACTGAATCAGTATGCATTTTTATCGACTCATGAAGACGAGACGAAAATGTACTTCACTTAATAAGCGGTTAAATGATTATCTTGACTAAAACTAGTCTAAAACGTTGACAGTTTTTGTTGACCAAAACTGGACAAATAATGTTTTCTTGGACTAAAATGAAGTCTAAAATGCTAAATTTATAGTCAACTAAAAATGTACTTAATAAAAACCGGATGAGGTTGACTATGATTGAAAACTAACAAGTGTGATTGAAACTGGACTAAAACTAAAACTACATTTAAAAATGGCGGATAAAATTAACACTACCTGACAAACGTGTCGCAGACAAACGTGTCGTGACTCGTGAATGATTTTGAGTTGTCTTGACGTAGTGTCGCCCGTGTATTGTGACCCACTCTTTAGGCAGAACAGAACAACAACACATCGTTAATTGTCCTAATCTGAACGATGATTCCTGTGAGTTTTGGAATATTTGATCATTTATTTGTGTGAGCTACTATTATCAGTGCAAACGATGAAACTGAATATATCAGGGAGGCAGGGTTTTGAGAGACCAAATGCAATCCCTCTCACGTATACTGTAGAAGAAAATAATGTACAGTTTACTTGAACTACTACAACAACTACAACCAATTTCTCTTGTCACTCACAGTAAAACGCCAACACAACTTTCAACATGTTGCTCTTCAGCTATGCTTCCCACTGTGATGTTTGGTCACAGAACATATAACAACAAACAAAAGGCTCCTGTCACCTATTGTCATTCGATGGAAGACTACTGTCAAACAGATTAGTACAAAGAATCATATTCAACTCGTGCTTTATTTGGCAAAGCCACCAGGTTGGAAGAAGTGACCTTTGTCCTTACCTGTATATTTCTTCTCCAAGACTTGGTATAACTCCAACATGAAGTTACTTGTTCAGTGAGCTGCAGACACAAAATCAATTGATCTGCCTCCTGCTATTTAATGCTCATTTCCATAGTGTCTTGGTCTCAAACAATAAATTCCACAGGTCTTTTATTTGGCTCTTGAAGACTTTTGTCCCACTTCTACAACTTATGTTGCTGTCTCATACTCTCATTTCCTTTCCACTCTAGAACGCCTCCCACTCCTCCACCTCATGCACAAAAATGCTATAAATTGCCTCCACCTCCAAGGGGGAGGACTCTGATTTCAGGACCCTCTCCTCCCTCCCGTTCTCATTTCAGCTCCTCTGACAAATGGGAAGAGATTGGCGGAAAAAAGGAGAAACAACAGGAAGAAAGGAGTGGTGTCACCTTGCATATTGTCAGCAATACAGGAGGTGCACTTTGTGGGATTCCTTTATAGCTGTGGTATGCAAAGTCTTTGAGAAAGAAAAGCCAAGGCTTTCTTTTACTATCACATTTGCAGGTGTCTACCACATTTTTGGGTATATTTCTTGCAGAGCCTTGTTCAGTCTCACACAGAGATGAAAGAAAAAAATGTCACTCTTGACTCAAGTTAAAATGTCATGGTAATACTGTAAAAGTAAAAGCCTTCGATTTATTTACCTACCTTTTCCAGGTGTTTAAGGGCTTAACTGTTAACATGTGCAAGGTGCTTGCTGCTTTGCTGCAATTCAAAATGTTAATTAGTAATGAACTGTAACGTCATAGGGATTATATATATATATGTGTGTGTGCGTGTGTGTGTTTGAAAAAAATTCATTCATGTAAATGAACATAGCACCCAATAATAATCAAAGATACACAATAATGTGACCCTCCAGCACGAAATCAAACAGAAGACACACATAATTATGCCTGACGTATGACGCTTCAAACACCATCAGTTACTTGATATTAACAATACATGCTCTGAAGCACCATTTTAAATTGGTGTGATCCAGGTCTGAAACAAGCTTCAAGGACTTTCATTTGACCATCACTAAATCATACAGGCTACCAGATAGTATACTTTGTGCTGTATTTGTTGAACAGAAGTATAATTATGTTTTGTTAAAAGAGGACTTGGTTTTGGAAATTATATAGAAACTGGGGGCTATAGTCACGGCTTGTGTAAGAGTGAAGACCGTTATCCCGATTGACTGGAAAAAGGTGTCCGGTTTATTCCCTTCCCTAAACCCTCAAACAACTATGAAAAATGTCTGCGCTGGATCAAACTTTGTGGAGGATCACACGACCGCATGCAAAATTACCAGAAACTACTACGTCTGCACTAAGGTAATGTTCTCCTTCACTTTAGCAAACTTTAATCAAACTGTACTCATGTCGAAGGGCGCTGCTTGTCGCATTTTGTGGACAGGGAGGGGCGTGCCACAGTAAGATCAATTGCCACACGCCGTTTGAGTGATACAAATAACGTCTACTGGAGGCTGATTTAAACTTGGCGCTATCATTGAAAACCGCCGGTCCACAGTAGCAGCGACTGGCATATGGAGAAGACCTCGTCATGCCAGACAGAGCCGCTCACCTACACGGAGATCATATAATGTACGTAAGGTTTGCCATAGGGGGAGAGAGGGGGAGTTGGGGAGAAAACATGACGTACCACCACCCCCAATTGTATGAGCAATCGTACCCTGGCCTTTGAATTGGTGGATTATCTCATTTCCATTTAATTATTTCTATTATACTAGGTGGTTTTTTTCCTCGATCAGCAGAGGTTGGTCAAATAGCCAAAAGTTTAACTCAAGCAAGAGTACAATTCCTTTGGAAAAATACGATTCAAGTAGAAATTAAAAAGTATGCCTTCAAATAAATACTTAAACGCAGAATTCCCCAATCCTGGTCCTGGTCCTCATGGTCCTGCAGGTTTTAGATGTTTAGAACACACCTGATTCAAATAATCCTCTTATCAGCAAGCCTGATAATGATCCTGATATTTAGGGTATTCACAAGAAACAACCAATGCCGCCTTGGTTTAAGATAGCTGACAGGAACAACAATCTGGTATTCCGTGCATTCTTGACTGATGCGTACTTTAAATTGAAACAGACTGAAGTTTCACGAGATCACACAGACCTGAGGACGGACAAGAACCCATATTGAGAAACATCTTTTGAGTAGAGGAAGTAGCGTCTCGCGAGCTAACCCCCAGAAATACTTAAGCAGAGATGAACAAACATGGTGAAACTTGCACGCAGCAATACAACTTTGGGGCAGGGAGGAAACAGACTACTTATTAGCGTGGTAAGTGACATGAATATAATGTATTTTATCGACAGTAGAAAATAAGTGGAAATTTTGTCTATTTACGTTATGGCGTCAATGCGTCGTGTACTGTATAAGGGAGTAACTGCCTCCTCACGCATGTTAATGGGTTATTCCAAATATTTCAGAAACTGATATTTTGACCATAACTCAAATATTGATAGCATGTAATTGTAGTCAGTGGCGAGCAATTTGATAGACAGGATAGGGAACGAGGCAGCACGACTGAATGTTGACCTATGTAAACACATGAAAATGACATGAAAATGACATGAAAATGACATGAAAATGACAATATTGAGTCAGGAAAAAATATATTGTGTTCATTTTATTTATCAAATGATAATTCAATATAGTAATTATTGTGACATGTGTAGCGATTATTTGGGCTGCTGTAATGGCTTATGAGAAATTCAGACAGTACTGAGGGGAGTTGTAATTTCCTCCGCAACCTCGGGGGCACCACGTTGACTTTGCTTGTTTGTAGGACCAAAATAAACAATACAAATCCTATTATCAAGTATTCATAATCTGAAGTTTCTACTTTAGTTAATCATGGAGTTCTTTGCTTTCATAAGAGAATTACTAATCCACACAGTAAACACAAATGATTTGGCAGAAATTGAATTTCTAGACAACAAATTTATTTAGTAAACACACATATATCAGCCTAACCTATTAATGAAACGGAATACAAATGCGAATCAAAGATAAAAAGAAAACTTGCAACCTAACTAAGATAAAAGAAGGTAGATGAAAAAGGTAGATGGGGGATAAAGATGGATGTTGGAATAAAAGCGTTGCACCACTAGTATATGATCATCAGATTGCAATGGAGGCACAACTCACAAACGGCTTCAGTCGCACAGGAGAGAGAGAGACTCGAGCGTCGATCCTCAGTTGACTGCTGGAATGCTGCCCGTGAGTCTCTGGCTGCTGGTCAGGTGCGCGTGCGGCGTGGAGGCACGGCAGGTCCTTGTGTGACGCACGTCCAGCTGGAATGCTGCAGCAGGTCCTTGTGTGGCGCTGCGGGGGCGCCTCGGACTCACAGTTGGAACAGACATGCGCGTTTTGGTGACGCACGTTGTGACTCAAGTCCGGGGCTCAAAAGAAGAAGCCGTGTGGTCACCCTCAGCGACCACGTTTCTTGTGATGATCAGGAAAAGTTCATGGGGCCAGACGTGAGGTGGAGGAGTTGCAGGAACGAGAGAGTCCTTGAGCAGTTCAGGGGGCAGAGAGTTGAGGAAAAGAGTTGCAGGAAAGAGCGTCAGGAAAAGAGAGAGAAGTTCCTTCGTGCGCTTGGTTTTAAAGCTGTGTCAGCAGGGGGGTCGGGCCGTAGACCAAGCTTTTTTTGGGATAGTATTTGATAATTTTGGATCAGAATTGACAAACCAGATGCTTCATTTATCATTCTGAACACATTTCAAACATTACCACGATCATAAAATTATTGAATCCGCTAAGCTTACTAATTAGCTAAACTTTTAAAATTACACACATCATTCATTTGAGATAGACATACAGGTTGTATACAAAGTGTTAAGTTATTAACATTGTTTTTTAGTTTTAAATTATATTTTAGTCGTTTATAATTATGTTAACTCAGTATGGCTGTATGAATAGACCTATATTCTTATCTGTGTTACTTTCATGAGAAAGAGCAACGGGTCTGTCTATTCATTCCGTAATCTAAAGGGAGGTTCCGGGGATTTTGCTGTGTCACCAAGGGAGTCAGGCTTATTATTATTGTATTCTTTTAATCTGATTTATATCCATGGGAACGGATTCTCTTGTATTCAGTTGTAACCAGGTGTGTTGTGGGCTGACCTTTTTCTGAACCCTTTTTGTGAATAAATAACGATGTGAGCTGGAGAGAGAGCCACATTTGAACAGAGACATCGCTTGGATAGTTTTGTCTTATGTGGACCAGAAGCTTCTGGTAATTAAAACCTTTGCAAAGGAACTTCTTCAACAGAATCTCACCATTCAGTTAATTGAACACGCAAAGAGTACAATACTTAATATTGTCTACTCTAACAAATGGTGACCGCCGACGCTGAATTATAACGAATGGTCTCCTCCGTTGAACCAAACGGAAGGTGTTATTCTGACGTGGAACAAGCTGCGGCGTTCAAGGACGGGCGGAACTTCTAGGCCTAAATAAATAAAATACGGTAAGTGGAGATCTTTATCCACGTAGAAGAAGTTTTGTCTGTCTGGTCCGCTGCAGCTGGTTTTTTCGTCTTCCAAAATTGTCTAAATTTTAAAAGAGATCTGTGTGAACGAGTGTAGTTTGATGTCGTTCTATTGTGAGTTGTGATAATTCCGACGATATTGAACTAAACACGTCGTGGAGTGGTGCATTTGAAGGTGACGTGATGCAGACTCGAAGTGATGAAGCTTTTTTTGTACAGGAAGAAATAGCGGTTAATTTTTTGATTTGTTTTGTTTTTCGTCAACGCTATGAAGAATCCTTAGACCATAATATATATTGAATAAAAGGGTTTGCCGGATGACGTAACAAGTCCTTCTTGTTACTAAGGATCGCGAAGATTATGGTACGCGCTTCTGTTTTTTAAGCAGTTTTGGCCGGATTTGAGGACAAGTAACATAATTGTTCATGGCTCTTGGTGTGAAAGTTCTCTACACGTAATATGTCTTTTATTTGAAAAAGCGCCTGTTTGAAATTGAACAGAAAGGGGTCCAGGTTGATTACAGCGATGATTGGATTTTTGTATCACTGTATTTGCAATCGAGAGATTACGTGAAAGATTTTATTTCAGTTTTGGCGTTCCTACTTTTGTAGTTTTGGGGTCAGGATTTCCGTATGAATACCTTTTGTTCTACGGTTAAATTCGATGGTACGTGACATTTTATTTTGAAAATGAGCGCCTTGCAGAAATTTTGCAATGTATGGAGAACAGTTTAGCTCAGCGGGATTGGGTAACCGCTGTGTATAAACGAGAGGTCACGTAATTCTTATGTCTGTCTGTGTGTGGCCATATGTGTTAACATATTGAACTATTAATATTAAAAGTGAGACGTCACTGTATTAAAACCGAATGTATACATCAAAAACTACAAACAAAAATGGAGGCGATTTCGACCCGGATACAGAATGGTTTGTCCTGAATGCGCTTCCGGTTCAGCGAAAAATAAAAGCGTCGATGAACTATGAAAAAACGAACTATGGATCGATTGTATACAAAGCTTTCGCTGGACAAAATGGTATGTCAGACTTTTGTATTTTCTTTGTTGGTAATGGAAAAAGGCTGAATTTGATGCTAAAATGACTCCAGCATTTGTGGAGCAGTTTACGGATGGGTTGTTCAAAGTTACCCGTTTACTGAAATCACCGTATAAAACTGCAGTTTAAATGCTATAAGATTTGTAGACAACGAATTGAAGGAATAACACCGTTTATTTTTTTTTTATAATGATTGAAGAGTGTGTGCGTATGCATTTGAGTATTAGCTTCTAAAAAAAGGTGGGGGTTTGTAAGTGAGAAGTGTGCATATGGGGATTTTGTTTGTTTTTCTTTAATATTTTAACTAAGTTTGGTGTTGTTTTGTGTGAGATGATACTGTTGTGATAGTGGCGTTTGTTTTATTAATGGGAATATGATAAAATAGGTTTTGCGATTTATAATGTTAAGATTCCTCCCCCCCCCCTCTTTCCCCCGTTTCTAGGTTAGAAAAAAAGGTGGGGGCTGGGCTGTGCGCTGTGAGCATAATGTGTCCTCGTAATGGGACTCTTTTTTTGTCAAAATGGTAAGAGAGGAATGATAAACAATATAAAATAAGTAATAGTATTTGACTGAGCTAATAAATCTTTACACTTTAATGATTGATGACGATGGTTAATTTGTTAACTTTCCCTTTTCGGGACAAATGAATAAAGAGTAATGATAAAATAATGGCATTTTGTTTGAGAGTTGATATAATTATGCCTACATCTTTATAGCTGTGGCTGGAAGTAAGATAGTTGAATAAGGAGTTATGAATGTTTTTGAAATTGACATGTTGATAATGATTTTTAATATTTGTTTTTTCTCTGAGTGTGTCATTTCAGAAACTGATGTTTGAGTTCCAAGGCAGATGAGGGTTTGATGGCCTTCACTGATTACAAACTGCGAACGGGATGCGCCCCAGCTGCTGATACGTTGTATGGCTAGTAGCTATTTGAAGGGGTATTGAAAAAAAAAAAAAAGAGAAATGAATAAAGAGGCTGTGTTTTTTACGAAACATTTTTGAGAAAGCAGGGAGTGAACTGTCTTGCTATGATCCCATATCCTCAGTCTGGCATTTTTAAAGCATTGTATCAACGAATGTGCATTTTTTGATCAGGTGAGCTCTCAGAAAGACTGTGTGTCATCGGATCCACATTGCAGACAGCGTCTGAATGGATGTGGCAGAGATCAAAGGTCAAAAGCCGCAGAGCAACAGTCTTCTCGTCCTGTGCCTAAGAAAAACATGATGTTCAAATTCCTCAATGCCCAGTGACTGTGTATACGCCTCATTCTAGTGACTTCTCCCCTATGGCTGTTTTGCATCCAGAGGAAATCTAAATGCCTGCTTTGAACATTGCTGCCACAACAGCCGCCATGCTGGCCAGGACTGAACATTGACAACAGCTGCCGTCCTGCCTTTTGCTGGGGGTCTGGACAAAGGAAGTTGGTGGTCGGAATGAGATGTGATCCATTCAGTAAAATGCTACATAGTGATATGCAAGGCATTTTTAATGTGTTGAGTGGGGAACTGTGATCTATAGCAAGATATTTTGGGAAATTGAAAACGACATATGTAAATTTGAAATGAGGGATTGAGAAAATTTATTTCAATCTATAGCCTACTAAATTTTTGCCTATATTTTTGGGAGAATCAGTTTCTGAATTGGTACAATGGGAATTTTATTAATATGTTATGATATGATATATTTTTATTTTCCCCGTGAGGAACTTTTTTGGACTTCGTCCAGCTGCAGCTATAGTATAAAATAAATAATAGAATAAAATGAGTAGTAACAAGTAAAAGACTAACTAAGAGTTTGATGGCTAAGTTTGATTTTTTTTTAACAGCACTGTGATTTATAAATCCCAGAAATATTTTGTGTGCTGTGTTTTTTATGAGCCCCGCTAATATGTGAAAGATTAGCAGTTTGAAGATGATTTTATCCTCAGCCCCACTAATCTATAAAAGAGGTGAGGTTGATTGGCAGTTTAAATAATTTTCGGGACTCTAGGAGAATTGGCAGTTTAAATAATTTTCGGGACTCTAGGAGAATTAGAGTAATATGGTTACCTCTATTTTTATGGCCCCAAAGTCATCATATATTAGTGTCTTAAGTTGTATCTGCTTATGTTTAGTTTTATAGTGTTTTGTAGCTCTTTTGTTTATCTCATAGCCTGATTTAGAGGGTTGAGTTATTTATGACGTCTTTTGAGTCATGAGGTCTCTATTTTGTCCTCCCTTTATCTTGACGTGTTTGAAAAAATCAGTGGATCTTTGTCAAATGAGGGAGTTTATGTTTAAGAATTTAACCAATGTAGACGAGTTAGAAAATTAAAAACGAAATTAAAAAGGTTGTGGGGTATCGGCCTACACTCCAATTGACAGGATGAGTTTGAAAATGATAATCCACAGTTTGAAGAAATCTATCAGAGGAAATCGATCGCAAAGTAAGTCTGAAGCAAGCAAGGACAATAATGCATATTCGCCGAATGAAGGTAATTATATTATATTATATCTTTTATCTCAGAATCATATTTGAAAAATGTAATGTTTGGAGCCCAGTGTTTGCAAAAGAGTATAGATAATATGAATATATGTGAGTTTTTCCCAGCATGCCAGGATTCGGCCGGTCATGGGATTCTGGGAAGAGAATAAGATATGAAAGGCACAGTTATGCAAATTTAGAACAAATTTAGTCATGGTAAAAAATTACCTATTATTGAACAAAACCTATTTGAAAGATAAATATTTACAAGCTCTGTCTTATATTAATGAATGAGCGAATGTCATTCAACTCAATCAAGGGCTGGGCTCTATTTTAATGTCACAAAAATAGATCTTTTCCTGTTCCAACAGCACAGGACCTACGGATCTTAATCAAATAACATTTACTAATCCCAACTAACAAAAACTATCAGGGTTTTTTCCTCCAAATAAAATTTATATGAGTTTATGAGAAACTAAAAATGAAAAGTTTCTGCACTCAGGAGAACGGCCCCAGGGGGTTGATGAGGAGAAATTCCACAACTGGAAAGGAGACGTGCCAGGCTCGGCCATCTCATCAACTGATGCTCTCAGGTTGAAAGGAGAGACGAAATTCCACAACTGGAGCATCAATCTTATCACCTCCGACCTGGAGCCACGTCAGCTGAATCCGTGCCCGGTTCCGGAGCTGCCGTTTGAGGACATCAGTCAACGGATCAAGAGCAAGTGCCTTTTCTTGGGCAATCATTCCTTTGATCAGTCACATTTTGGGCAGAATAATCCCAGGTGACAAATCGAAGAATTTGGGTAGTCTACCCCAAATTCTTAAAGAAGAGACGAACTATTGCGACACTCTTTTCATTAAAAAAAAAAAGAAAAAAAAAGACCTTCAAAGAACTTCATCACAAGATGGCTTCAAAGAACACATATTCGTCTGCCGATACATTGCGACACTTTTTAATGAACAACATTTTATGTTAAGCCTCACATATGCTATGCTTATTCCACTAAAAATCTTTTAAATGTATCAAATTGTTTTTTAATGTCATATGATTGCTAAACTATCTCCTCTTCTGCTAAAGGGATGTTTTAAGGATAATTATTTTTACCACACAACCATTGAAAAAAAATGTTTTAATGTGTTGAGCTCTTATGAGCTCAAATGAGGGATTGTTAAGTTATTAACATTGTTTTTTAGTTTTAAATTATATTTTAGTCGTTTATAATTATGTTAACTCAGTATGGCTGTATGAATAGACCTATATTCTTATCTGTGTTACTTTCATGAGAAAGAGCAACGGGTCTGTCTATTCATTCCGTAATCTAAAGGGAGGTTCCGGGGATTTTGCTGTGTCACCAAGGGAGTCAGGCTTATTATTATTGTATTCTTTTAATCTGATTTATATCCATGGGAACGGATTCTCTTGTATTCAGTTGTAACCAGGTGTGTTGTGGGCTGACCTTTTTCTGAACCCTTTTTGTGAATAAATAACGATGTGAGCTGGAGAGAGAGCCACATTTGAACAGAGACATCGCTTGGATAGTTTTGTCTTATGTGGACCAGAAGCTTCTGGTAATTAAAACCTTTGCAAAGGAACTTCTTCAACAGAATCTCACCATTCAGTTAATTGAACACGCAAAGAGTACAATACTTAATATTGTCTACTCTAACAAAAGATAAACAACAGGAGTTACTTGATGTCAGTCAAGTACATAGAGTCCGTGTATGTCCCGAATTATGTAGACTTCAGATTAATTAGGAGCGGCAGGATTCTTGAGGATGACCGAGTGACTGCTGGAGGGCACTGTTGTACCATACAACTTCCAAGGGGCATTGTTTCCAAAAAAACACATGGCTAATTCCTGTGAATAGGCCAGACCATAAAAGATGGTCTGGGGACTGCTTATCAGACAGGATTGCAGGTTTGTTGGAGCTGAGGTATGCGTTTCCTGGGGGTTATAAAACGAAGTCCAGTCCCTGCTGGAGGGAAACTCAAAGAGTCCTTTTGAACTGAAAACACAGAGTTAAGACACGCACACACATTCCCCAGGGGGAAATGTTTGAAAAGGCACATAAAATGAAAAAATTGAGGGTGACGGGCAATATTTGTTACACAGGCCTATGGACAAAAACTGTGGTAATGGGCATACCAGTCTGAGTCTTATAACAACAAGCCTGAGCTACTGAAGTTGATGCAAAACAATAGCAGTAGTCGATTCGATTGCACTGTACTGTACTCCAATAGTGCCACACATCAGTAAACCATGACAGAAAGGGTCAAATGCCATCGTCAAGTTCATATTTAAAAATTGGACGGAATATGAAAACTCCAGGATTTAATTCAGAAATTTTGATTCCTCTCAGTGTGGGAATGTAATAGGACTCCATTACACCTCAGGCTTTTGTATGAAACATGAGAAGACTAAATTTCAAGCTCTGTTAGTCCATCGTTAACTCCACAGAGTACATACTCATAGACAAATCAATATCCTATTTTACACAGCGCACAAGATTGCCGTAAATGTGAGCCTACCCTCATGCTGCCTTGCTTGTTTTCATAGAATTGATCGGCAAAAGCAAAGAATGCCCTAGCAATTTAGTTCAAATAGCAGTTATTACTGGAAGTCTGATGTCTATACATCAGCTGTTATGAGCTATGCTGCTATTTTGGGTCTTGCAGTGACACATACAGTAACCTTGATGGCTGCTGTTAGAATTCAATAAGTAACTAATAAAATTAACATTTTGTCACATTTTTTTAACTACAGGAGCAGCAGCAACATTACATAATCCAAACTGTACGACTGTGAAGCAACATGATCTGTGCTGCTTGATGATTATGAGATTCAGTGCATGGAAAATAAAATCAATGTGATTCGTCTGGCAGCGTAAAAGGCCTAAAATGAGAATCGGCCTACTTTCCTTCAGGCAATATAGTGTTTGTTTCAGAATATGAACAATATTGTTTTGTTTTGGGGGGGTTTTGTGTGTGCAAATATTCTCTTATTTTGAACCTATTTAAAACATGCAACACAGTCCAAACAAGCTGGAACAGGGGCAATAAAAGACTGGGAAAGACCTGTTTGGAACATTTCATGGTAAATACTAAACGGGATAGGATCAATGGTGGTCGGCTGTTGCAATGTAAGGCGCTACCAGGTCCACTGGGAGCAAATCGGGGTTCGATGTCTTGCTCAAGGACACTTCGACACCAGGGGTGAGGATCAAACAGAATATAAAAGCAGGATACTTTAAGATTGAAGAAATAATAAAATAGATTGAAGCGCCTTCGCTCTTGCCGATGACGTCAGTACAGCATCGCTAACGAAATGCGCGAGTCAGATGTGTTTACTTTCATAAATCACAATACATCACAAAAACAGTCTTAATGATAATAGCAACACATTAGCAATCTAAACGGACAATATTTCTCACATCTCAGTAAATGAATGTGCGTATTTATCATTTATTCAATCTATTTTATTATTTATTCAATTTATCTTGCTTTTATATTCTTAGGATTATTTACTTTTTTACAATTTCAGTCCATACATTTTTTTTTATTTAAATGACATCTTTAATATTTTCTTTAGTTGAAAAGGTTTGACGATAACCTGACAATTCCCAGCCAATCCTGTAGCGTGGCAGCCAGATCACATCTGGTACCAACACCGGTACCAAATGTGTACCGAGTGGTGGTTGGGGGCCCCCGCTGTAAGAGACCAAAAAAGTCTCCTTCACCAATCCTATAAAATATTGACAATTAAGATTATTTTACAAATTATGATTCCCATCTGATATTCTTCGTGTATATTCCTATAGTCAGTCTCTTTAGTGTCACGATCCTGATTGAGGCCAGAGTAGCAGCTTATGAGAATACAAACTAATTAAAAGTGAAGCTAAGGCACGCCTTCCTTTGAGCGAAGTAGATGACCTTTTAAGCAAATTACATGACCTCAAATGTTCCTAATGTGTCTAGTCAGAGATAGGATTCAGTGGAAGGTTATTGGATTTGGAGTGGGAGAACAACACGTTATTGTGGGTGAGTGCCCATAAGGCCTTGTCAGGTCATTCTCTATAGACACTATGACAGGGGAGGACACTGTGTTATGTGCTGTCCTCATTACAATTCTTACAGGTCATGTAAAGCGACATGCACAGCACATCAATCAAAAAGATTAGTCAGGGCACACACGCACACACTATGCAAATGTCCAAATAATTGTGTTCATAGTGTTAACTTTGTTAACATTTTTACTGCTTTACTTTATATTTTAACCATTTTGAATTTAGTTATAGCTGTGTAGATGTAGGTATAATTATGTTAACTCAGTATGGCTCAATGAATAAGTATTGTATTCTTATCTGTCTCAGATTTATGAGAGGAGAGGGGCAACGGGTTTCTTCCATCTGCTATTTTGAAGGGAGTGTAGTCTGGTACCTGTCGGAAGAGACAGGATGATGTATGATTGTTTTTCTCTAATCTGATTTATACCTATGGGAACTCGGAGAGGGAGTACAGAGGGATTTTCTGGTATTTACTGAGTTGTAAACAAATGTACTGTGGGCTAAGGGAGGATACTTTTCGTATTCACCCACTTTTCAATAAATAATGATGTGCCGGAGTAGAGAGGACACACAATCTGATAGAACACGGTTTGAGTGTCGTCAATTGTTGTCATCAGAAGCTTCTGTTTTAATGATACCTTTGCAAAGGGACTTCACCAGAATCTCACCATTCAGTTAATTGAACACGCAAAGAGTAGAATACAAATATTCTCTACTCTAACAATAGCTTAGTTGTACCCATAATCTCTATAGATGAACTGCATATTCAATGCCCTGAGACTGATCGGAACACTGTTTTGAATTTACATTGTATATATGAGGGGACTACTGCTATAAAAAAAATAAAAAAAACGATTATACATATACATGTACTGATACATGTTGGGCATTGATGCCTTGTACTTGTACACTATTACAGGACATAATTCTAATATTATAATTCCCCTAGTTAGCTGTATAGGTCAATATCTACGCGTTGGTGTGCAAATATTCCCTACTCTCCCTTGGATCTAGTTGCATGATTGGCTGTCGCTTGTATCAAATTCTCTGGACAATTGCTTTCATTGCTCACAGGAGTGTGACTGAACATTATACTGTATAGACTACTTGTATGAGGCAGTCCTACTAGCTGAATACTTTTGAATACTGAGTGGTGTATAACACTTGTTACAGATATACCAGCCATGCGATCTGGTGTGTATTTCTTTGGATTTTATATCGGAATATATCTGATATCTTCTGTTGCCAATGGGCTGTAAACACCACATCTCGTGAGATTTCTATTAAAGGCAAGAAAAACTGAAAAATACCCACTGAAAGCGTTTATCTGTTATTATCGTAGTCATATATTTAACTCTTTGACTGCCAGACGTTTTCAGAAAAGGGATGCCGTCAGTGCCAGCCGATTTAAGCATTTTGACTGATCTTTCAAGGTCCACAGAAAATGTTCTGTTTGGACTATGGAAACACATACTACCAAATGAAAGATTGAACTTTCATCTTTCATCAGAAAAAAAAAGTTTGTTTCTACCTTATTCCGTTCTTTAGTAATCAACAATAGAAAATGGTTAGTTTCCCCCGATTTCGCTTGTTTTGGACCAAAATACGGAGAAATCAAGCTTTTAGTGAAACGATATTATTTCATGCACTCTAGTGAATTTTACACTTCTTTTTGTCCATGAATGATGCCACAAACACCGAAATAGTGCTTTACTTCTATAAAACACTACCACCAAGAATGAAAGTGTTTTTTGATAGCAAAATACGTTTATTTACATTCAACAGTGTAACAATTTGACAACAATTTGGCAAACTATTTACAAATGTGTGCAACTGTGGTGCTATTTACAAATATGTGGATGTTTCAACGACAGTTTTTCTTTTTGTGTAACACTCCCCTGCGTGTAAGGAGACGCAACAGCATTTGCACAACAGATTGCCTCTTCGCGTGCAGAAGCTACACTTTCTTGCAGGCCGTTTTTTCCGGGGAATAGCAAGTATATACTGCAGTGTGTGTTGCCATCAAGTCTAATATCAGGATCATGCTACGGTTACGTTACGGTGGTGTTACGTCTGGCTTCCTCATGTCCTTCAGTTGCTATACCGGGTGGTAAGAGATGTTCTGATCCATCTTATCCACTCCATTCATGGTGGCATCGTAGTCCAGAACCAGTGTCTTCTCCGTGATCAGACTGTACCCGCTCTTCCGATGAATATGCATTGGACTCGGGGACTTCATTGTCCGACAAAATGTCCGCTTGTGCAGCTACGGCGTTAGCAGCGCTAGCCGGTAGGCTTTATGACGTGAGAATAAAGGCCGCGTCCAACTGTGGCGTCCAACTCTGGCGTCAACCTCGGGATTCACCATCATCATCATCATCATCAATGTGCATTGGTCGATGCTTTTCGACAACTCTCCATCGCCCGATCGAATGTCCGCTTGTGTAGAAGTACCCGGTCGGTTATTGTGCGCGTTTTCCGGCGTTAGCAGCGCTAGCCGGAGAGGCTTACTACGTGATCATAACGGTCGCGTCAAGGCTTCCAACTTTGGCGTCATCATCATCGTCGACATCAATGCGCTTTTTAGTATTGATCGATGCTTTCCGTCTTTGAAAAAAATGCTCAAGCGTGAGCTGCTTGCAACCGGTTGCTTCATCAACCATTGTTGCATCATCAGCCATTGTCTCCTCAACACTCTAGCTCCGCCTCACGTCTTCTACTGACGCCCACGGTGGGCGGGCCACCCAACCTTGTGCAAAGAATCATCGCTGCCATCTAGGGGCCAAAACGAGTCATTATACTAACTAGATCTGCCTGATACTTTCAGCACAGCTGCCCAAGGCTTTCATCCACCCGTTTCCAAAAAAAACCCAAAAAAACATAGTGAACGTCTTTTAACGTCCTCGGCGCCCTTCCGTAGGTTTATACTAAACGTTTTATAACGTTTATGGCGGTCAAAGAGTTAATGACTATATTAATAACTTGAACAAGTAGATCAGTAGTAGATTACTATCTTGCCATGATAATGTCACACCGCGGTGAGGTTGTCCTGTCATTTCCTGTTTTATTTTGAAAATTCTGACTCCTCTCGTTTCAGGTCACTTGCCCTTCCTCGTGTGGTGTCAGTGTCAACCCTGATTCCTGATTGTGTCCACCTGTTTCCCATTACCCTCATGTGTTAAATGGTCTGCGTCTCCCCTGTCTTGTGCCTAAGTGTTTTCGTCAGAGCCACTAAAGCCAGTTACCGTCCACAGCCTTGTTGCCCTGTCCCTTGAGAGAACTTTGGTTTGTAACTTTGAATAGCCACAGTATTGTTTTAGTTAAGTAATGATTTTGTTTTGATTGTAGTTTAGACTTCCTCCCTTTTGGAGCGCCTTTAGTTTAACCTTGAATAGCTTTTGTTTTTTCCCTCTCAATGAGGAGCTTTTGTTTTGTTTAATAAAAGCTGCTTCAGCCTCAACCTCTATCTCTGCGTCTGGGTTCTAAAACTACCACGTTGTGTCAGATAAACACTTACATGCACATACCTTGAGGCAAATTTCCTTGGAAAAAGATAATGGACAAAGGCAGGGGTTTCAAACGTACGGCCCGCGGACTGGATCAGGCCCACCAAGGGGTTTAATCCAGCCCGTGAGATGATCTTGTAAAGTAAAAAAATAAGTAATGTTGGATCAATTAATCAGACGACCGAAGTCGTAACATGTAAAGTTGTAATTTCGCAAGCAATCCTCAGCTGAGCAATGCAACTTGTACACAGAATTGACCTGGATGTCATTATTTTACATTATTTATTTGATCTGTCTGCTGCCAAATACTGTACTGTTGATAACATAGGTCACACAATGCTTTTTAAAATTCTGTAAAATCGCACCCCAAGCTCTATTCCCAGCATAGTTCTGAGAAAAACCCCGGCCCTGCATGTCAAAGCTTTATCTGCATTCAAATCAAGAAGGATACAGGGAATGTGAAGGGTCACACACCCACACCACAGGGGGGTAAACAGTTGATAGTGGGAGGGTTTCTGTAGTTTGTGTGCCAACAGGCTGCCGGTGGCTCAAAGAAAATAAATCGATTCTGTGAACTAACACGAACCATTAACGTTGCTTTACATCCTGGGTGGCGGCGGAGATCCATCCATCCTAAAGGGAGCCCTGCCCTCTGTGATTGTGTGTAATCTCTTTTCTTTTGTTTTCAGCTAAATTCTATACAGTTCCGCAATATAAGATATCAAGTGCTTCATACTTTGTATTTAAAAAGAGCTGTAAATGAATTCATGTATTTAATTTATTTAACCTTTATTTATCCAGGTAAGATAAGGGCCCATTTTCATGCCCAGCGCAATATAGCAAAAAGCACAGTCTCACTATGCAATTAGGTGGAGTTTTCTCTCTTTTGGTATTTTCCTAAACTTTGCACAGGTAGTATTGGGAGTAAAGGGGCATTTGCACCATTATGCACCATTGTGGGATGCAATGTAACAGACTCCCGGACAATTGGAGCTGGTTCTCTCAATGCCATTAATATCTGGGCGGTGGATGCGCACACATGCTAGACATTCCTGAAGCAAATGAACTCGCTTGGTTCCAAGGGATGAGATTGAACTCATACAGGTGAACTGCAAGGTCTGCCCTTGGGGATCAGCCACAAGTGACGTGGGCAATTGGAGACTCCAATCGTGCATCTATGACTACGTTTACATGCATGCAGTCAATAGCCAGAGCTGGGCACTTCCGTTAATTGTCACTTCCCGTCGATGACTCACCTTTCGGCAAGTGCACAATGATGCAAAGCCTTGAAAAAAGAACTGAGGGTCCCTCTCATTCCATGTATTTTTTAACCTCACAAGCCAGATTGATAATTGTGATTCACTCAAGGGAATTCTTCACATTATCAATCTGGAAGGAGGGACATTCTGTATAATACTACGAGTTGATTGGATGATGCAGCATCTTGTGCATCTTTGCTTTGACCAATCACGGCAACGGATGAAAATGTCGTCTTTGGTCTCATCTTAGAAAAAAAAAAAAGCACAAACATCTTTACCAGATAAAAATGCACAAAGCGCCTCTCGCTGTTCAACGTTAGACCTTTGCAAAAAGACACACTCATCAATAAATAATATAAATGCCTATTAAACATGTAGAAATGCCACAAGGTGATTTATTCTTTAAGATAAATAATATGTTAATCTTTATTATTTAGGCAGCTAAACCATTGACTAATTTGCATGCATTTCATATACATGTTCTTGCGTGGGAAGTGTGTCACGTAGTTAGCACATGTACACTGGGGCACCTTGCACATGTGGCACAGTCAGAAGTCTGAGTTGGCGGTGATCAATGCACAGGAAGTCGTGTTATTCAGTGTAATTCCTGTGCATGCAAACACATCTTTTGGATTGACATTGTCTGTTTTCAGCCCAATATTTGGTTTTGTGTAACGTTCTTTAATTTCTTTCACATGCCTGTCAGCATCACGGAAGAGATAAAGTCCGTGAGTCACCTTGAGTAGATTGTAAAGTTAGCATCAGTAAGCTAAGTAGTGGCCAGACGTTATGTGACTTGGTTTCAAGTAAGAAAACAGGAAGCTGCCTAAATGTTGTTGACTTAACAGCGTTTAATAATGAATGAACATTGTTTCTCAAATTATGTTATCAACTTTTGGTCTTTTTTATTTTTTTCTCTCCATCTTTTAATATAGGGGACATTGTGCTATCTAAATTATTTTTGTTTTTGTTTTTGTTTTTGAATGCATTGAAAATTTAGCAATAAAAAAAAAATATTGAAAAAATATATATAGCGGAACGGTCGGTCAATAACTCCCGGCCCGCTTTTTCTCCCTTTCTAAAAGGAGGCCATTCTCGCAGTCTGACATCTGGGCGTTTATGACGTCACTGTGCAATAGCAACACAATGTCATTTACAAAAAGGGGGCAAGTGCTTGCTGTTGCTGTTGCTGTTGTCGAGAACTGAATTACAAAGGCGTTGAACTTCTCTTTGTTGCCCGTCCGAATGGATTAAATTTGCTGTGTCGCGGGTTGTACCGCTGCAGTAGGAAGAATTCAAAGCCGCATCCGCAGTTCTTCGTATTTGATTTTGGACCTACTGGTAGCATTTAAAATCGTATCTTTTTATTGTTGCTGAAAAAAAAAATAGACAAAACACATCTGAAATATAAGAAGTGCTTACCCTGTTTTCAAGATGGCCCGTGCGTTGCCACACGAGATTACATGATCATGAGGTCACACCAACTGCGAGATTCACATATATAGTATTGGAAAAATTATACTGAAACTTGATTTTTGAGACACATTTATAAAGAATCCATCAGGATTTTTTCTTATATTTCTCATTGTCAAGGTAAGACACTACATTTTGCCTGAGCTTATATTATCACAAGATGAACTCTGAAGCCAACTGTAGTCCTCCAACCGTTTGCGCTGATATTTACATATAGATTAACCTATTCAATCACCACTCCTCTCTTGCTATTTGATCACACTTAAGTTTGAGATTCACAGCAATCAAAGGTAATTATATAGAAGTTGTTAACATGAGATCTGTAATCTATGTCACACCGCGGTGAGGTTGTCTTGTCATTTCCTGTTTTATTTTGAAAATTCTGACTCCTTTCGTTTCAGGTCACTTGCCCTTCCTCGTGTGGTGTCAGTGTCAACCCTGATTCCTGATTGTGTCCACCTGTTTCCCATTACCCTCATGTGTTAAATGGTCTGCGTCTCCCCTGTCTTGTGCCTAAGTGTTTTCGTCAGAGCCACTCAAGCCAGTCATAGTCCTCAGCCTTGTTGTCCTGTATCTAGTCATAACTTTGGTTTGTATTTTTGTATAGCCACAGTATGGTTTTGTTTAGGAATTATATTGTTTTGTTTGTAGTTTAGACATCCTCCCTTTTTGGAGCGCCTTTAGTTAACTTTTAATAGCCTTTGTTTTTTCCCTCTAAACGAGGAGTTTTTTTGTTTAATAAATATTTGCCTTGGCCTCAAACCCCTATCTCTGCGTCTGAGTCCTAAAACTGCCACAGCCTGTCAATCTAGGTTTAGCCTACTGTGTAAATAATTATTTGTTTGCTTTGTGCAGCTGCCAATTGTTTGTACTTGGTGCCTTTCTCTTGGCAATTATATCTTCCTGTACCAGAAAGGATGAGAATTCCTGGTATTGATTTGTTTTTCAGAGTTTGTTGTTATTGCATTTAGCTAAACAACAATTCATACAGGTGCCACACCTCTTCTTGGACAGTGCCATTTTACAAGGAGCCGGCAGACCTGGTTGGGGGACTTGAGGCTGCCGCGGAGCCGGCAGACCTGGTTGGGGGACTTGAGGCTGCCGCGGAGCCGGCAGACCTGGTTGGGGGACTTGAGGCTGCCGCGGAGGCGGCAGACCTGGTTGGGGGACTTGAGGCTGCCGCGGAGCCGGCAGACCTGGTTGGGGGACTTGAGGCTGCCGCGGAGCCGGCAGACCTGGTTGGGGGACTTGAGGCTGCCGCGGAGCCGGCAGACCTGGTTGGGGGACTTGAGGCTGCCGCGGAGCCGGCAGACCTGGTTGGGGGACTTGAGGCTGCCGCGGAGCCGGCAGACCTGGTTGGGGGACTTGAGGCCGCCGCGGAGCCGGCAGACCTGGTTGGGGGACTTGAGGCCGCCGCGGAGCCGGCAGACCTGGTTGGGGGACTTGAGGCCGCCGCGGAGCCGGCAGACCTGGTTGGGGGACTTGAGGCCGCCGCGGAGCCGGCAGACCTGGTTGGGGGACTTGAGGCCGCCGCGGAGCCGGCAGACCTGGTTGGGGGACTTGAGGCCGCCGCGGAGCCGGCAGACCTGGTTGGGGGACTTGGGGCCGCCGCGGAGCCGGCAGACCTGGTTGGGAGCTTCCCGCTGGGTCTGATCGTGGTCCCAAATGCGGGAAGACAGGGCGAGGAGGCAGAGGTTCAATCAAAAAAGGGATTTTAATTACTACAAACAAATGGTGATCTTCCAAATTGCAAGATAAACCAAAACTAGAACCAAAACATGGGGAAACAACAATGCAAAAACGAGCAGCATGACATGGGGAAAAGACTAGGCAAAAACGGGCAGCATAACATGGGGAAAAACAATGAACCAACACAAACAGAGGGGAGACAGCAGACTAAATACACAGACACTAACGACACAACAAGACACACCTGGGGCAAGACACAAGTGGCTGAGGGCACTGATTGGATCACACGAGGAAGGGCAGGATCACACTTAAACAAGACCAAGGGAGACACACAAGGAAAACAGAACCCAAAACATGACACAGTTGGTGGCACAAACTGAGCAGGGGGTTACTTATGTGCTCGTTGAGTCTTCCTTAAAATAAAAATAAAATCACTGCTGGACACTCATTTTGGACAAATATTTGAATGACAAATATTATGGGCTGTTATCTTACAAGAAGGGTCAACTCTATGCACTGCATAACACACAATTGAGCACATGAGCACAAAACATGTCTTCTGATTGACACATTACAATTGTTAACACTTGACTTGACGTGTACTATTACATATCTATATAACTATCCAATATCCATACTTATATTATTTGTAAAAGTCTCTTCAGGCCTCGTTCTTTGCCTTCTGAAAAACCTTGCTCCTTCTGAAATATTTAAGTCTCTCTTCAGCCTTCTTTATCTCAGTCAATTCCTGGCCCACACCCTGACTCAGCATCTGAAGAAATATAGGATTTTGCTGGTGTTGCTCATTCCATTTGCCATTCATCAGAAATGTCTTCACAATCACACACACAGATGACACGGAAAAATGCTGACTCATCATGAATGTATCAAGCATATAGTATTTCAACAGTAAAAGCAGAGGTAAAACAGAGCGGATGACGACTATCATCTTGGAATTCAGTTTGGTCCTTCAAGCATGACTCAAATTATGGTGAGAATTTATAATGCAGTTTACTCCTATCAGTGTATATCCAACCAAAGAACTATGAATACAAAACGTACAGTGAACTCCCCAAATCTTGATGAATAGGAACATATATCTTTAGTGTGTGACTTGGTACGCATTGAATCTTGAAATAACTCAGACATAGGATAAAATAAGCACGGGGAAAAAATGAGATAAGCAGCGACTCGTCAAACACTTTACCTTCGAGTATTGTGGCTGATGTTGAAGGCTATAGCAACTGAAATATGCTCCTCTTCAGCAGCTTCTGCGCCTTCCTTTCCTCTGTGCCAACAGCCAAAGTAACACTCTTTTGTAACTCATTTTACTATGAAAGAAGGACAAAAGACCGCGCATGGAAGAGCAGACACCTCCCCAACCCTACTCCAGTACCTCCTCTTCCTAATCCTCTATTCACTTTACTCTGCAGGAGACATCCCCCACTCGCTGCTAGACACTACCAATTGTGGCTTTTAAATGGCAAAGGCACCGACTGTTTTGAAAGTGAGAGCTACTTGTTGGGTACTGATTAAGGCCATAGCCAGGCTTTATTAATATTTCCCTCTCCTTGTGTAGGGTGTGGTGTGGAGAGGAGCACATCCACACTAAATACATGTAAACACTAAACAGACAATACCAGGGTTACATAACAGAGAATAAAATAAAACTAATAACAAATGTAAAAAAAAAAGTGACGCTTTTATTTTAAACAACTTTATTTCACAAATGCAACTAAGCATTTGCGGCCTCGCCTTTGGCTCCGCCAGTGTCTGGGGGTTCCAAACCCTGTTATAGACTACAGCTATCTTCATGAGTGATTGGTGGCATGAGTGTAAATCACTTCAAATATAATGGCAATCAACATGCCAAAACGAACAGTTTCAGTGCTAAACATGATGGGGGGTCATATTTAAAGCAGCACAACTCCAGTATCAGCATGCACATTGTCATTTGTCATAAAGTTGCTTTGTTGTTGTTGTTACGTTTTACAATGGTTTTATTTATTTATTTATTTATTTATTTAGATACATGTGATAAACCTGTGATTTGAATTAACGTAACTGCATAATTGCCTATTTTTTGCAGTAGTGTATAGATGGTGTATAGATGCACAATATACGGGTTGATAATAGGTATAATATGGTGACATGCTGTCTTAATGGCTTTTTTACAAAGAGAATCTAAAGCCAGTGGTGACTTCCCACTTTTCCACTCATAAGGAGTAAATGTGGTGTGACTTGCATGTGAGCTGTGAAGGAAGACGATAAACGGTTTGTATTTTGTAGTTTTACTTTTTCAGATTCTAACTTGATCTCTGCGATATAACGTTTGCATCCCTTCCTCAAACAAACACACAAGTATGCGTGCACACAGAAATATTTGTGAGTCTGGACGAATGGTGAGTAAAACAGTAGCTCATGTGTGTCGTCATGTTGCAGCACTGCATATAAAAACTGTGGTTACCGTTTTTAGATGTGAACCTAATCCAAATGCATAATTCATGCCACATGTATTCAACTCCTGCAGCAAGTGACTTGTGTGACATCAGTGTGACAGTTATATGACATTGCACTCCCACCCTCCCCACACACAGTTGTTCCAGTCAAACAAACTGTCACCTCTCTGCCTGGCCTGTTTTAATAAGAGAAATAGCACCTTACAGTATTGTACTTACATAATTTAATAGACTGTAAACAATTAAACATTTTGTGCATCATAATAATTCAATGGGCACAGTACTGCTTATTGTGGTGGGTGGACCTTGGCCACCAGGGGACATTATAATACACACAGACATAATGATTAATGATGAAACACAGAAGAGCACCATGTCTACTGAGCTGTAATATTAGTTTCAGAGTAAGCTGGGAGATGCAATAAACAACTCGAAGTAAGCATTGCTTCTTTTTTTATTTGAACAATAGTACACCATCTTCCAAACGTGAGGTGTGGTGTTAGGACCCAAACGCACACAAGACAGAGAACAGACAAGACAGAGTTGAGAACAGATATATATATATATATATATATATATATATATATATATATATATTAGTGATGCAACGAATATTCAGCCACCGCAAATTTTCGGCCAAAACAAAATTAAAGCCGAAAGAATATGGCCGAAATAGGATGTTGTGGTTACGCAAGCAAAAAAATGCTGCAAACAGGCGTCTGTTTGAATTAAATAGCGAACGCGGGCCGACTTTATGGAAATAAATGACTCTCCAGACTTATCTCCATATCTTCTCTAGGAAGCTGGGAAAGCGGTAATTAGATATAAAATTATAACATATTCATCTTATAAAAAGAAACAGGATCAAAAATTAGAAAAAGATTTGGAAGATAAAATTAAACAACTGACGAATGAGTACGCAATAAACCCAAATAACGAATTTAATAAACTATATACATTTGGTAATTTATATGCCCCTAATAATGATGATCCGGCCTTTTTCCATGAATTTTTCTCTCAGCTGTTTGATTTAGCAGCGAACTCTACTATTATTATTGGAGGAGACTTTAACACAGTCTTAAATCCATTAATAGATCGTTCTAATAATACAACATGTATAAGGCAATTACAATCAACTAAATTAATAGGGGAATATATGGATGATTTTGGCCTTGTCGACAGCTTAAAGAGACTTAAAAACCCAACTAAGAAGGAAGTTACCTTCTTTTCCGCTGTGCACCAGTCTTTTTCAAGAATAGATTTTTTTCTTACAAATAATTCTATTGCTGATAAAATTGGTACAAAAATACATCCTATTATTATTAGCTACCATGCACCAGTCTCCCTTACCCTGCAAGTTGATTATACCTTTAAACCACCCCCGACATGGCGTTTTAACATCTCACTGCTAAATGACGTAGAGTTTGACAAAATTATAAGAAGAGAGTGGGCAGACTTTTTGGAAATAAATGACTCTCCAGACTTATCTCCATCTCTTCTCTGGGAAGCTGGGAAAGCGGTAATTAGAGGTAAAATTATTTCATATTCATCTTATAAAAATAAACAGGATCAAATATTAGAAAAAGATTTGGAAGATAAAATTAAACAACTGACGGATGAGTACGCAATAAACCCAAATAACCAAATATGGACTGACTTACAAAATAAAAAAATACAGTTAGACGATATGTTATCTAAAAAGACAGAGTTTATAATACAACAATTGAGATACAACAACTTTGAATATAATACCAAATCAGGTACATTTCTTGCAAACCAACTTCAACGCAATCGGGAAAAATCTCTTATAACGACTATTAAAGGGACAACTGGTGAATGCACACAATCACCAGAATAAATTAATCAAATTTTTTACAACTAATATCGCAACCTATACTCAGAAACTAACAAGCCTAACCCTGAGCATATTGAGGCATTCCTCAGTAGCTTAAATATACCTCAGTTAACTACTGAATATAAAGATATGTTAGATGCGCCACTTACTATATACGAGCTGTACAGTGCTCTAGATAGTATGCCTAATGGCAGAGCACTTGGCCCGGATGGTTATCCGGCTATATTTTTTAAACACTTTTGGTTAATGCTTGCTCCATTATTCTTAAGAGGAGTAACAGAAATTAAAACTCATCGTTAAATACGTCCCAACATGAATACAGCAGCAATTAAACTTTTATTAAAGCCAGAAAAAGACGCCACCCTTCAATCAAGTTACCAACCGATTTCACTAATTAACACTGATATTAAAATTATCGCTAAGGCTTTCGCATCTAGACTAGAAACAGTAATCTCAACAACCATTCATAGCGACCAAACTGTTATGGTTTGTGATCAGTTGGTTCCTAAAGCAGCAACAATACGTCAGAAAACTCAAATAGTCTATTACAAAACAACTAAAGAGGCAAACAAACAAAAGGTGCTACCAATTGGGTAGGAGAATAAATTACAAAGTACAATCAAATCATGAATAATGCAAGACAAAACAAACTCACTGCCACAAACGGGAGGACCAGACTGCAACCCAAGAAGACAAAAAACAGAATGCCCACTGCAAACAGAATTATCCAGCAACCTGCTGGTATGCTGGGGGAGCCTTAAAACAAGGAACAAATTGCCCACAGGTGTGCACCTCCATGCTCAGCTACCCCACTAACAGATCATATGAAAAGTTTGCAGGAAAAATAACAACATACATAACTAAGACAGAACATAACACAAACAGGCTTTATTAAAGGTCGTCACTCTACTAATAATATTAGGAGGCTCTTTAACCTTATTAGCATGTCACAGCGGCATGATAAAAAGGCAGTTATTATATCGTTGGATGCAGAAAAAGCTTTCGACAAAGTTAACTGGTTCTTCCTCTTTGCTGTTTTAAAAAAAATGTGGCTTTGGGAAGTCATTTATTCACTGGGTATCAGTATTATATGATTCTCCTAAAGCTACAGTTACTACTAATGGGATTATATCTCAGAGTTTTACTCTACAGAGAGGCACAAGACAGGGATGCCCACTCTCCCCTTTATTATTTGCAATATTTATTGTGCCGCTTGCATTAGCTATACGCCAAGAAAGAAGGATTCAAGGAATTCACTCTGAGGTAACAGAACACAAAATTAATCTGTATGCCGATGATATTTTACTTTATTTAGAAAACCTGCTATTTTGTTAGGGGAAGTATTTACAGAAAATTAATGGAACCCTGCAAGCCAGGACCCACACTACTCATTTCCTATAGGCAATTTAAAATATTTAGGCATAAAAATATTACTTAAATTAACTGGTTTAATTAATTTAAACTTTACTCCACTTCTGGATAGCATTTATAGTGACTTGGAGCGCTGGAATAATCTTCCTATTTCTCTAATAGGATGAATAGCCACCATTAAAATGAAAGTTTTACCCAAAATAAATTATTTGTTCTCAATGATTCCATTTAAGCCTACGTCTAACTGGTTCGAGTTGTTGGACTCGGCCGTTACAAAATTTTACTGAAAAAAAAAGAAGAAGCAAAGATGAGTCTATCTACTCTTCAGAAAAGTAAATCCAAAGGAGGTCTAGAGGCACCAAATTTTATGCAGTACGTTATAGCTAACCAGCTACAATCTATCATTCTATGGGCACAACCCAACAGAGATACTAACTGTTGGCTGGAACTAGAACAGAAGGATTGTAATAACCTCAGACTTTTAGATTTACTCTTTATTACAACATCGATTAAGCGACACAATTGTTTTAAAAACCCAATGATTTCCGCCACCCTGACTGCCTGGTGGAAGGCACTAGAAATGACAAAAGCCCAAGTGGAGCCCTGCGGGCTTTCTCCCCTATGGCATAACCCCGACTTTCAATTTAACAACCAATCGTTTTATTTAGGTGTGTGGGAGCAGAAAGGAATTACACATCTCCACCATGTTTTCTCAGATAATATGTTTATATCATATACATCCTTGCTCCAACATTATCTGCAAATTAAAAGTATGATAAAGAAAAAAATTCCAACACTTCGGGGTACGCTCCAACCGCCTGTTTTAGCTAAAGATATTACAAAGCTTTCTCCGACAACAACAAAAAACCTCTCAAAAATATATAAGTTACTTTCGTATACTTATTAAATTTATTTACCCATCTCGAAATGGGAGACAGACTTGTCTACAGCTCCGGAATCTGACTTTTGGATTCAAGTTTGTAAAAACTTATTTAAAACGACAAAACACACAATTTTACAACTTATCCAAAATAAAATTATTCATAGAACATACATTACTCAATATATGATGAAGAAAATGGGACTCTCAGACTTCGACATTTGTCTCCAGTGTTTACAAAACACTACAGACACTTATTTTCATGCTTTATGGTTATGCACTCCGGTTATGTATTTCTGGACTAAAGTCTTCGAAAAACTTTCCGCTATCTTGGACTGTAGGATACCTTTATCTCCAAACTTGTGTTTGCTAGGTGACCTAACAACAACTGACTTAACACGTAAATATTTTCAATTTACACTTGTAGCCCTTACTATTGCTAAAAAAACAATTCTTGTTAACTGGAAAAATAAACAAACTCTGAATATCGACCAATGGTCTAACCTCCTCATAATTCACATTTGAATGGAAAAAATACCTGCCTCAAATAAAAACCAAATATCAAAATTTATAGAAACATGGTCTACGTATATAGAATATTTTAATCTAAATCGAGTTACTTAATTCTGCCTGTTAGCGAGACCCACCACATCGCGATCACTTATATTGCTGTTTCTGGATTTGGCAATTTGTAACTAATGGTTGTGTTTTTATAGTCAGGAACCCAGTTGCTGCCAGCAGGATCGAGCAGACTACATCAAACTAAACCTTACAGTCACCAACTCCTCAAGATTCACTTCCAATGGCCTGGGGGGGTTGTGCTTGCTCTGTCCTGGCCAGGGTCGACGGCTCCCCTCCCTGGTGGAGGTTTTCATGCATGCCAGATCCACCACACCAGCATCTACCGAAATTCAAACACAATCTGCTTCTTCCTCTGGTTGTTGAATCGGTGGAGGCTGATGTCTGTGGATCTCACTCTGCTTCATCTATCCTTCCTTCCTTTCCTCAGTCTTTCCTTTGGTCTTTTGAGGTCTCCCTAATTTGTTGGAATTGAGATGTTTCTGGGGTTGGTGAAAGATTCTGGTTGGACACCCGGTGTCTGGTCGGTGCTGGATTTCACTTTCCTTTCTTTTCTTTGATCCTTCCTTGGGTCTCCTGACAACCTCATGACTCTATCTGGATTCTGAAGTATTCTGTTTAGGTGAACGGTATGGGATCTTTAATAGGTTTTAGGTGAATTAATGAGTACACACTCACACGCACACACTTACACACCCGCACATGCACATTCTCACGCACATACAAAAAAAAGAAAAAGAGAGAGAGCTAAGATGATGACATGTCGAATCGGTAAGATTACCGAATGAACAATACTGAGCTCTCTCTTAAAAAAAAAAAAAGGAGGTATGTGATAAAAAGAAACATTTGGTTTACTCCTTTGTCTGTCTGTACAACCGACCGCACAGCAAGATATGACCATTTTATGAGATAATCAATTAGATAAAAGACTTTACGCTGTACGAGATTCAATGGTTACAATGCAGGCAAGTGGCTCTTTTGCCGTCCAGCATCCCGGAGGGGGCGTTCCCAGGAGAGCTGTGACGTCACGTGCAAAAGGTCAATAGCAGCAATGAACCTTGGTGGGCGGGCACGGACCCCTATGGCCCGCCCATGATAATGGGTGTGTCCGGGGGATAAATAAATAATAGATATCGATGGAAACGGATTACACTAACGCTACACAAGCATACAGGAACAATTCAGAAGCACTTTATGCTACATTCACACCAAAATATTGGGGGAAGCATTCTTTTGTGCGCGGGGTCATTGAATGCACCTAGAGTTTACTATAGTCCAATGGTTTTTCTTTTTTTAAGACAAAAAAAGGTTGTGTTTTACCTTGACTAGTTTTGGCGACGATTGCCGCCTTCCAGCCTTGCTCTCGCAATATGTATTCTCGCGGTATTTATGAGTTCACTATGGAGGTAAATATGGTGCAAAACTAACTTGTAAAAAAAAGTCTAAATTTGTATCTTAAAAGTCGTGATTTGTACCTGTAAAAAAAAAAGTGTGCCTGTAACAAAAATGTTTGTATCTGTAAAAAGAATGTGTACCTGTAAAAAAGAATGTGTATGTGTAAAACAAATTTGTATCTGTAAAAACAAATTTGTACCTGTAAAAGTCATGATTTGTATTTTTTTTGTATCTGTACAAAAAGTGTAAATTTGTATCTGTAAAAGTTGTGATTTGTACCTGTAGAAATGACAAAGAGTAGTCAAAGAAGTCGCCACTAAGAGTCACAAGTGGTTTTTCTGCTGCTGTCCAGTGACGTGAGTTTTGCACCATTTATCTCGCTACAAAAGGTGCAAAACTGATTCGTACTTGTAGAGCGCCGTGATTTGTACTCGTAGAAGAAGAGGGCGGGCTCTGGAGGATTTGGGCGGGCTAAAGCTCAACCTCATTGGTTGAGCGAACGACAGTGGGTTGAACTCAAATGACGCCCATGCACAAGTCCGCAATTCCGAACAAACAGATTAGCCACACTAGTTTACGCGTCATTTTGGAAGAAGAGGACGTCCCAGGCGTGAACATTTCAACATGGTTCAATATACAAACACCGTGTGGAACAGCTTAAACGTTGGTTGACATGCAGAGCACTCCAAGTGGGCAGAAAGAAAGAAGTTTTAGTATGAAGGTAAGATTTATTGTACGAACATAGCTCGTAATCCGGTGCTAGCTAGCTAGCTCATCTCATGTTGTTGTCACGAAAACTGAACACATTGAAGTCACGATTTTTATTTCAAGATTTGAAGCCTACCAGTGTAAACATACGATCAATAGCTTGTACCTGTAAAAAAAAAAAATATATATATATATATATATACCTCATAAACTGCTGCTTAGTGCTTAGATGTGAAAATACTATAGAGCTACAGAACCCTATTGAATGTTTTACAAGATAACCTAAACCTATAACCAAAAGTGGACAGTACCTGGGTCTCAGACAAAACTTTGCGCTTGTTTTCCTGCTTTTGTCACGGCAGCAGCAATTGCACTTAATGTTCAAATCGACTTCCGTCTTTGTAACGGATGGGGAAAGGGGTAAGTGACGTATGCTGTAACGCAGTCCACATTTGTAGTTTTTTCTGCGGGGAGTCCTGCCACCCTCCTCAAAGTTGCTTAGTGATAGTAAAAGTGATACAGACCACTTCAGGCCATGACAAAGGCGCTAATTAACTAGTAATTCGATGTTTAATCAGAAGAGACATGAACAGATTTTTTGCAGGTTAAAAAGTGTTGCTTTAATTAGTCAGCCCATAGTGTTTACATAGATCATATGTATAAATAATATGTATTGAACTGGTGTCCAAAGACATCAGCAATACTATACCAAATTTGGGTTCAAACCATCATATCATCAGCCTATTGTTATTGTAGTTATCCCTGCGCACATAGGAAGTCCGCCAGCCACCCTTACGGTTTTGTCATGTGACATTCCACATACGTTCTATTAATCACCTTTACAGATTTAAATCCGCTCATACTCAGTTCATACACATTTCATACACTGAAATTCAGTCCTGTGTATGAAAGCATTCCAGTAGTGTATGAGCTAGAGCACTTCAAGAGTGGATATGAGTGGCAATATGAGTGTTTCATTTGTGTGTGTATGAGCAAAAATATTTCAGTAGTGCGTGTGTAAAATCATTTAAAATGAATAGTGACTCTGAGAACATCCGATTTTGGTTTGTGAGGTAATCCTCATCACCCTCTCGGCTCCTCGTACTGTACATACTGTAACTGACCTACACACACAATCATAGCTCATATGTCAAAATCAACCAAATCCAAACAGACTTTGGTATGTTCTGAAAATGTGAGCAACATTTTCTTAACTAATATTCGAATAGAGGCAGCATCTTTACCTGTTACAATGAAATACAACAATTAAAATAATAAAACTTACTCACCTTTGTCTGTAGTTTAAAAATTGCACTCCCAGTATTGCTCCTTTTGGTTATTCCATAAAATTTCTTTGCTTCATAGATCCCGTTCAAATCCTTAAAATAACTATTTCAGGAACTGGCTGCATTGTTTACAATCCAGACATTGTGCACAAATATAAAACCGTCCCCTTGACTGAGAGGCACAACCGCACATGTGTTGGTACCGCAGCAGACCAGATTGACTTAAACTGTAGAGCATGGAACCAAGAGGCTGGCTTCAAAATCTGATTTTTCCCGGCATGGAACACTGTGCCTGAGTTGGAGCAAAGTGGACGCTTCTGTCTTAAACAGTCTTTGGTTCAGTGTTTATTCATCATCCGGTGACCGGTAAGCAGATCGCCACTGAGATATTTCTGAACGGTGAGGCGTGCAGAACCATCACTGCCTCGCCCACAAGCCCCACCCGCTCACATAAAGCTCAGCCAATAGCAGGGTCTCTCTCCCTCTCTCTCTCTCTCTCTCTCTCTCTCTCTCTCTCTCTCTCTCTCTCTCTCTCTCTCTCTCTCTCTCTCTCTCTCTCTCTCTCTCTCTCTCTCTCTCTCTCTCTCTTTTTCTTCCAACAAACACAGAAACGCAGGCGCACGTGTAGAGATAGCGCTGTAGTAGAGAGAGGTGACTGAACTGTACTTATTTTACACAGAATTTAAACGTATATTTTAATGTAAGAAATAAACGCAATCTCATTTATGTATTTATTTCATCAGACTATAACATTTCACAAATGTGTTACGCTAATCTATTTTACCCTAATTTCAAAAGGCACAGTATGTTTGGCGGTAATACAACTGTATTTCGTTACAGTTACAAATTACCTGCTAAAAAATGTAGTTAGTAACGTAATCCAAGTACCATATTAAAGTAATGTAACTTGATTACTTTGGATTACTTTTGAATTTCTCCAATAGCGATTATGCTCAGGAAGACAAAATAAAAATTAATATCACCACAATATATATTCTATACAATGTGCCCCTGTTATTTGCGGGTGATAGGGACCCGGGCAGCCTACAAATAGCAAAAATTGTGTAATTAAAAAGCATAAAGGCTATAGATAGGTTGATTGATTGATTGATTGATTGATTGAAGACCATATGCTGTTTTTGAACTGTCAATGAAAGCAACCACACCTCACAGTTAAGACATACAGACAGACAGACAGACAGACAGACAGATACATAGATACATAGATACATAGATACATAGATACATAGATACATAGATTCATCCAATTAGGATGACGATGCGTGACAACTGCTAAATGAACTTTTTTCCCAGTCACAAGTTTAGCCGCGTATATGTTGTGTATGATGTTTAAATAGTGAATTGGTCCGTGAAACTTTTTCAAACTGCTCGCGTGTGGAGGGCACGACTAGTCAGTTCGTTCGTCCCCACCTCCCCGACATGTAGCAACGGTCCCACTCGCGCACGCTCTCTCGCACTGTCTCTCTCTCTGTCTCTCTCTCTGTCTCTCTCTCTGTCTCTCTCTCTGTCTCTCTCTCTCTGTTTCTCTCTCTCTGTCTCTCTCTCTCACCCTCGCTCTCTTTCGCACTTTCTCTCATTGTAGAAATTGTAATCCATCGAAGTAATCCCCATTTTTAATAAATGTATCTGTAATTTGATTACATGTTTTTTCCTGTAACTATAACGGAATACAGTTAAAAAATTTTTTTATCTGATTACGTAACAGTGGTACATGTATTCTGTTACTCCCCAAGCCTGCATACAGGGAAGCATGATGGTGGCAGCAACATGCTTTGGTGCTGTTTTCACTTCACTTAAGCTGTGATTATTGCTTGAGACAAGGTGAAGAGAATAATGAACTGTTCAAAATAGAAGTTAGTGTCACCACAAAATTTTCAGGATTCAGCTCTCAATCAAAAACAAAAACAAAAAAGAAAAGCTAACTGGAACATCTGAAATTTGTTGTTAATCCATGGAACTTTAAATGGATGTATGTGCTGACACATTTAAAGGCCCTAAAAATATGACTGACCTCGGAAAAGTATGTTAACAACCACAGAAAATTTAAATGAATAAAAATAATCAAGTCAAGTTTATTTATATAGCCCTTAATCACAAAAGAGTCTCAAAGGGCTTCACATGCCCACAGTTGACAAATATCAACGACATCCCCGAATCGAACCACAATAGACGACAAGAAGGGCAAGGGGCAGTGGCAGTGCAGCAGAGAGAGGGGGAGGAGGAGGAAGGGTGATGAGGGAGAAGGGACAGGGAGACGGAGGAGGAGGAAGGGTGACGAGGGAGAAGGGACAGGGAGACGGAGGACAGGCGGGGAGGAGAGGCGGCAAGGGGGAGGGAAGAGGGAACCACGGGGCACCCCGGAGGCCCACCCGCCCCGAACCGCGTCGCTGGGCACGTAGCGATGGACCGCGCTGGTCACCGCCCAGACACCAGGGAGCGCACCGCAACGCAGCACCCCCCAAGAGACCCAGGAAACGGGCAAGACGCAGCCGCCAACCAAAAGCCAACAGAGGGGCAGAGCCGCCCACGCTCAGTCATGGGGGACAGCTCCTATATGGTTAACCCACTGGCATGCAGTGATTCCAAATATTAACCCTTAGTGCCAATTGGAAGTGAATCTTGAGGAGTTGGTGACTGAGAGGTGTCATTTGATGGAGTCTGCTCGATCTGGGTTCCTGACTATAAAATCACAACCATTATGTACAAATTGCCAAATACAGAAACAGCAATATAAGTTATTGAGATGTGGTGGCTCTCGCTAACAGGCAGAATTAAGTAACCAGATTTAGATTAAAATATTCTATATACGTAGACCATGTTTCTATAAATTTTGATATTTGGTTTTTATTCGAGGCAGATATCTAACAGAGGTTAAACCATGGGTCGATATTCAGTTTGTTTATTTTTCCAGTTAAAAATAATTGTCTTTTTAGCGATAGTAAGGGCTACAGGTGTAGATTGAAAATATTTACGTGGTAAGTCAGTTGTTGTTAGGTCACCTAGCAAACACAAGTTTGGAGATAAAGGTATCCTACAGTCCAAGATAGCGGAAAGTTTTTCGAAGACTTTAGTCCAGAAATACATAACCGGAGTGCATAACCATAAAGCATGAAAATAAGTGTCTGTAGTGTTTTGTAAACACTGGACACAAATGTCGAAGTCTGAGAGTCCCATTTTCTTCATCATATATTGAGTAATGTATGTTCTATGAATAATTTTATTTTGGATAAGTTGTAAAATTGTGTGTTTTGTCGTTTTAAATAAGTTTTTATAAACTTGAATCCAAAAGTCAGATTCCGGAGCTATAGACAAGTCTGTCTCCCATTTCGAGATGGGTAAATAAATTTAATTAGTATACGAAAGTAACTTATATATTTTTGAGAGGTTTTTTGTTGTTGTCGGAGAAAGCTTTGTAATATCTTTAGCTAAAACAGGCGGTTGGAGCGTACCCCGAAGTGTTGGAATTTTTTTCTTTATCATACTTTTAATTTGCAGATAATGTAAAAAAATTGTCTTTTTTATTTTGTATTTTTGGAGCAAGGATGTATATGATATAAACATATTATCTGAGAAAACATGGTGATGTGTAATTCCTTTCTGCTCCCACACACCTAAATAAAACGATTGGTTGTTAAGTTGAAAGTCGGGGTTATGCCATAGGGGAGAAAGCCCGCAGGGCTCCACTTGGGCTTTTGTAATTTCTAGTGCCTTCCACCAGGCAGTCAGGGTGGCGGAAATCATTGGGTTTTTAAAACAATTGTGTCGCTTAATCAATGTTGTAATAAAGAGTAAATCTAAAAGTCTGAGGTTATTACAATCCTTCTGTTCTAGTTCCAGCCAACAGTTAGTATCTCTGTTGGGTTGTGCCCATAGAATGATAGATTGTAGCTGGTTAGCTATAACGTACTGCATAAAATTTGGTGCCTCTAGACCTCCTTTGGATTTACTTTTCTGAAGAGTAGATAGACTCATCTTTGCTTCTTCTTTTTTTTTTTCAGTAAAATTTTGTAACGGCCGAGTCCAACAACTCAAACCAGTTAGACGTAGGTTTAAATGGAATCATTGAGAACAAATAATTTATTTTGGGTTAAACTTTCTATTCGTCCTATTAGAGAAATGGGAATATTATTCCAGCGCTCCAAGTCACTATAAATGCTATCCATAAGTGGAGTAAAGTTTAAATGAATTAAATCAGTTAATTTAAGTAATATTTTTATGCCTAAGTATTTTAAATTGCCTATAGGAAATGAGTAGTGTGGGTCCTGGCTTGCAGGGTTCCATTAATTTTCTGTAATAGGTAGTAGTGTTGATTTTGCAGGTGCTCTGCCATTAGGCATACTATCTAGAGCACTGTACAGCTCGTTTATAGTAAGTGGCGCATCTAACATATCTTTATAGTCAATAGTTAACTGAGGTATATTTAAGCTACTGAGGAATGCCTCAATATGCTCAGGGTTAGGCTGGTTAGTTTCTAAATATAGGTTTTGATAATAGTTATAAAAAATTTGATTAATTTCTTCTGGTGATTGTGTGCATTTACCAGTTGTATCTTTAATAGCCGTTATAAGAGATTTTTCCCGATTGCGTTGAAGTTGGTTTGCAAGAAATGTACCTGATTTGTTATTATATTCAAAGTTGTTGTATCTCAATTGTATTATAAACTCTGTCTTTTTAGATAACATATCGTCTAACTATATTTTTGTATTTTGTAAGTCAGTCCATATTTGTTTATTTGGGTTTATTGCGTACTCATCCGTCAGTTGTTTAATTTTATCTTCCAAATCTTTTTCAAATTTTTGATCCTGTTTCTTTTTATAAGATGAATATGATATAATTTTACCTCTAATTACCGCCTTCCCAGCTTCCCAGAGAAGAGATGGAGAAAAGTCTGGAGAGTCATTTATTTCCAAAAAGTCTGCCCACTCTCTTCTTATAATTTTGTCAAACTCTGCGTCATTTAGCAGTGAGATGTTAAAACGACATGTCGGGGGTGGTTTAAAGGTATAATCAATTTGCAGGGTAAGGGAGACTGGTGCATGGTAGCTAATAATAATAGGATGTATTTTTGTACCAATTTTATCAGCATTAGAATTATTTCTATTCTTGAAAAAGAGCGGTGCACAGCGGAAAATAAGGTAAATTCCTTCTTATTTGGGTTTTTAAGTCTCCAGCTGTCGACAAGGCCAAAATCATCCATATATTCCCCTATTAATTTAGTTGATTGTAATTGCCTTATACATGTTGCATTATTAGAACGATCTATTAATGGATTTAAGACTGTGTTAAAGTCTCCTCCAATAATAATAGTAGAGTTCGGGGTGTGTTGCCCCTACGGGCTCCAAGCCGATGTACACAGTGAAAAGAGATATTATTTACCGTCTCCTGAGGAATTTTTAACGTCGCCGCCATAATTTTTTTTATCTCGCTCTCTGGATTAACAGAGGTATTCTCGGATATGCCTGAGAATATTAAATTCTCCCGCATGCTACGGGATTGGACATCCAGAACCGTTTCTTTTAGCATTTTATTCTCCTTTTTAATCGTTCCCAACTCTGCTGAAACGAGTGAAGAGCGTAACTCTGCATTATCTCGTTGGAGGTCACTTACCCGTTGGCCGACGAATTCCAAACTCACCTTTAATTCTTCAACGTCCTCGCGGATGAGGCAGAGGACATCTAGTTTTTTATTTATGGAGTCCAGCATACTGACCGAAACGTCCGTAGTAGCTAGATCGTCCGTGACCGTCGCTGAGTAATTTTTTCTCTTCTTGGAAGGTTTCTCGAGGAAGGATCCTCCATCGCGCAGCTGTAAAAGTATCAGTCGATGAAACGTTCAAGGTCCTCCACGCTGGGTGGTATTCCAAATCTGCCGGATGAAAGAGAGAAAAAGAAAAGCCAAGTTATATGGTGGTTAAATTCGGATTTGGTTTAGCATAATAGAGCTAGTTCTATTTTAGCAGCAGGGCGCCGCCATGCTGGGTATTCCCGGTCTTGCTGTAGGTCTCGCGATAGTCACAGCATCTCGCGAGTAAGTCCTCTTTAATTTCTATATCTCCCTTATTTTTCCCAGTTAATTTTAGGAGAAACACATGAGAAACACTGGATATAAAAAAAGAGAGTAAAATGAGATTAAAATGAGATTCTCACATGTGTCTCATAGTCTCACTTATTTCTCCTTATGCTCATTTTCTCCTGAAGTTAGATCTCAAAGTTATCTCCATTAAGTCTCAAGTATGACTCCCTCTTTAATTGCTATGTCTCCCGTAATTGCTATGTCTCCCTTATTTCTCCTAGTGAATTTTAGGAGAAACAAATGAGAAACGTTTTGAGACAAAAGAGAGGATAAAATGAGACTGTGGTGAGATTCTCAAATTTGTCTCACGAGACATAGACGAGCAAGCTTTGAGCAATAAAATTTTCCTCTGGGCACCTCTCCTCCAAAATCTCCCATGCAGCAACATAGGCAGATTCAGTTCAGAGTATGAAGTAACCATCAAGTGCTTTCTTTGCATGTCCACCCACATATCAGCGGGGGTAGTATATCTTTACCTTTTCTTGAATATTCTTTTGGTCAATCAAGGTCTCAAAAGAGAGTTTCCAATAATTGTTTGTCAATGGATCCCCACTAAATATTGAAGGCTCTGGAATTGGGATTCTGTTGGCACTTAAAGCCCCAGTTAGCACCTTGACAAGGTCAGCTGTGTTCTCATTTGAATAAGTTGTCACAGCTTTTGAGGTATAGAAGATGAGTTGGAATGTGGATTCATAGGCAGAGGACTTGTTGCAGGTATTTGATAATCTTCTTCAGTTTTAATTCCTGTAATCTTTTTCCTCTTTTCTTCATCACTCTTTTGATCGTACAAAACCATTCTGGCATTTGCTGCTCTAAGGCTTTTCTCTACTTCCAATTTCTGCAACATTCTCAGTTTTTCCTCTAGTGCCCTCCGTAAAGCTACATTTTCTTCCTCCAATTGAGCTTTAATTCTTGCTTCCTCTTCTTCTTGTTATATTTTTATTTTCACTTCCTCTGCTTCTTGTTCTAAACGATACCTTTTAACTGCTAACTCTTGATCTGCTAGTTTCATATTAGCTTAAATTTCTAACTGCTCTTTTTCATATTCTTGTAGCACCTTTAGAACGGCTTGCCTTGCAGCAGCTTCTGCAGCAGCTTCCTGATGTTTAACAGAAGACTTACTTGAATGTTCTGAAACAACTTTCCAGAGTGAAGTGAGAGAATGGCTATTCCTCATCTTTGTCTGGCATTCTTCCGTGCTATCCACTCTCCACTATCCCTATCAGTGTCCCTTACCTCACTGTCTATTATATGACTTGACTTAGACATTTTTTTAAATTCTCAATTTAAAGGTGCACAATTTGTTAATAAAAAATGTGTCAAACTAATTAAACATTTCCTTTGTAGCTTTTGTTTTGTTTCTAAACTATATTTTAAATTAACACAATTTGTAAAATTGGCAATGTGTACGATGAGTATGCACAATGAATGGAACCTTTTAAACTCAAACTTTAACAATTAACAAAGCTTACTGGATGGTAAAGTCACTTAGTATCAACACTTTACAGTTAAGAAATCACTTGGCTGAAAAAGTCCCCAAAACACGCTTACAATGTGCAATGTATGAGAACAAAATGTTAATGGAGAAAATTCATTAGCTTTCACCATTAATTTGTACACTTTAGAAAGTTTAAATGGATAGGTTGTAGGTTGTACACAAACACTTAAATCATTCATCAACACAACACATTTCAACGTTCATGAAAGTTCTTCTTATCAGACCACTCTTAACTTGCAGTGTCCAATTTTTATGGCTTAATCATGAAACGGTACTCGTGTGTGCTTTAAATTAAGTGAATGTGCGTTTGCCTCTCACGTCGTCCTTTGAAAAGAGCTTTGCGTTCCCGGACTTGCCTGCTGGAACCTTTGATGCTCGCCGTCAATAGCCACCACTCGGTTGTTGAACAGTACGAGTTTTCACTTCCTCCAAGCACGAACAGACACAAGTGGTTTCCTTTACAGCTGGTTTATTTAAGGCTTGACTTTTCCTTAAACGTCAACCATAACCCAATTCAAACCTAAACTCTAAAACCAAGTCTTGACCCAAAAAAAGAAGTCTGAACATGTGGGGACCACCAAAATATCCCCCCAATGGTAGTTAAACTTGGAAAAACACGGGTATTTGGGCCCCACAATGTAGCAAAGATAAAGGCGCGGGGGTGCACACACACACGCACCCCCCCCCCCCCCCCCACACACACCTCTTAACTTTAGAGATGGTTATTACAGCTTGTGCTGTGACATCTGGCAGCTCATCAAATATTTAAAGATATGGTATAGCAGCAACCACATGAACTCTCCCTCTCTCTGTACAAATATATGAGATAAAAAGTGAAGTAATAAATAAATAAATAAGTGGCGTGTCATGCATTCACGTGTAGAAAACGTGGGATCCCGCTGCAAGTGCCGTGATATAAAGTCAGTGGCTGTGTCCGTGCTGTGTCTATTAAGAACCAGCACATTTGTAAAAGTTCTAAGATCCTGGTCACCCCCCAAAGAGAACCTCAGCATCTTCATCTCTGCCACCTCCAGCTCTGCCTCCTGTCTTCAGTGGCACTCTCTCCAGACCAAACAACATCGCTGGTCTCACCGCAGTTTTATAAACCTTTTCTTTCATTTTAGCTGAAACTCTTCTATCAAACATCACACCTGACACTTTTCTCCATCCGTTCCAGCCTGCCTGCACACACTTCTTCAAATAATGGAATCCATTAACCTTGAAAATGTGCCAGCGGAATACCACGACCTACGGGAAGTTTTTAGCAAAGACCGGGCCTTGTTTCTTCCTCCACATCGGCCATATGATTGCGCTATAGAATTGGTTCCTGGCGCACCGCTGCCTAGTACACGCCTGTACCAAATATCCAAGCCGGAACTTCAAGCCCTTAAGGAATATATTACGACGTCACTAGCTGCCGGGCTTATTCGGCCTTCCAAATCGCCGCTTGGGGCAGGATTTTTCTTTACTGAGAAAAAGAACAAGACTCTACGTCCTTGCATCGATTTCCGAGGTCTAAATGACATAACGATTAAAAACAAATACCCATTGCCACTAATGGAGTCTGCATTTGCACCATTACATTCCGCTACGGTGTTTATCAAATTAGACCTTCCCAGTGCCTACCATCTGGATAGGATAAGGGAGGGCGATGAATGGAAAACAGCGTTTAAAACACCCATTGGCCATTTCGAGTATTTGGTTATGCCTTTTGGCCTTTCAAACGCTCCCGCAGTATTTCAGTGTTTTATTAATGACATCTTACGTGACATGCTTAACCACTTTTGTTTTGTTTACCTTGACATTTTGATTTTCTCCAGAAACCTCACAGAACATCAGCAACACGTTCGGCTGGTTTTGGAGCGACTGTTGGAAAACCGGCTATGCGTAAAGGCAGAAAAGTGTGCATTTCTCACCAGTTCGCTGCAGTTTCTCGGATTAATTGTGGAGGAGGGCCAATTGAGAGCTGACCCGGCCAAGATCCAGGCCGTGGTCGAGTGGCCAACTCCTACATCAAAAAGCACTTGCAGAGGTTCCTGGGGTTCGCTAATTTCTACCATCGGTTTATCCGCAACTTCAGTATGAAAGTGGAACCTCTGACAAGGCTTACATCTACCAAGTTTTTGTTTATTTGGACTCAGCAGGCCGAGGCCGCCTTTTTTAAATTGAAATTATTATTTTCACGTTCGCCGGTTTTGACATACCCTAAAGATTCTCTTATTTGTTGTCGAGGTTGATGCTTCAGAGACATGAGTGGGGGCGGTGTTGTCCCAACGGTTCCCAGTCGACCAGAAGCTGCATCCCTGCGCCTACTTCTCTCATCGGCTCAACCAGGCGGAGCGCAACTACGATGTGGGCAACCGTGAGCTGCTGGCCATCATTCTGGTCCGCTCAGAGACTCAATCCTCGTCAAGCACGCTGGGCCCTGTTTTTGACGCGTTTTGATTATGTCATCACATACAGACCAGGGATCCCGGAATGCCTTGTCCCGCATTCACGGTCCAGCCGCCGAGGGGTCTCCACCCGAAACGATCGTTCCGGAGAACAGAGTGTTGGGGGCCCTCCAGTGGGAGGTAGAGCGGAAGGTGGTGGAAGCAACTGGCAACACACAGACCCCTGTAGCTTGCCCTGGAAATAAGTTGTCTGTACCCGCACACCTTCGTCAAGAGGTGCTGCAGTAGGGGCATCCATCAAAGGTGGCATGTCATCCTGGGGTCGGTCGAACTCTGTCCCTAATAGCGCAGAGGTTTTGGTGGCAAGGGCTACGCAAGGACATAAAATAATATATCACCTTCTGTACAGTGTGTGTGCTCAAAACAAGCCCTCTCACTGTATATGCCAGCCGGTCAGCTCCGTCCTCTGCCCATTCCGCCCCGTCCTTGGTCGCACTTGGCACTAGACTTTGTTACCGGGCTACCTCCTTCCCACGGTAAGTCTGTGATCCTTAGTGTGGTCGACCGGTTCTCCAAAATGGCGCACTTCATTGCTCTGCCCAGATTGCCCACCTCTTTGCAGACAGCGGATATCCTGATAAGGGACATATTGCGCTTCCACAAGCATCAGAACAGCGATAAAGATACCGGTAAGTCATAGCAACACACTAGCCTAGGGTAATTAATAACACCAACAATTGTATTCCTCTTATTTCACGAGTGCTAAACACGTGAAAAGTGTTGAAAGAAATATGCTCTCACTCATGGAAGCGATGGAGTGACATTTGTATGTGAATGATGCATGTTAAGCCTAAAGTTGGGCAGTTTTCTGACGTAAATCAATCATTAAACATGTCTTTAAATGTGTAGAATTATAAACTGAAGATAAATCACCATATTGAAAGTGTACAAAAGTATATGTTTTTCAGAGAGATCAAGTGGAAGCTGATGATTTTGAGGAGTAAATGTAGCACTGTATATTTTAACAGCATTGGCAATTTATTTGATCTATTATTGATTATTAGCCAGCAACATTCAAAAAATGCCCGCGAAATCCTGGAGGGACTGGCTGGCTAGGACTGTCTACAAATTACCCATCGATGACATGTGCCACATATCATCATATATCCAGTATTTATTTAATTTTTATTATTATTCTGATTGCTGTAGTAACTGGTAGAACATACATCACCACTCCAAATTTTATGAATTGTTATTATTATTATTATATGATATGTCATATTATAGAGTGAGGCATTTGTGTGACATAAATTCTCACAAAAATGAATTAATACACCCTATAAAGCCTGGACATAATTTTAATTCCTTGTATAAAAATATAATAATAATAATATTTTTTTTTTAAATCCAAATTGTTTGATATAAAAGTTTTAAGTAGTGAAAATAGTTACTTTGCCTGGTAACAAGTTACGTTAAATAATTCAATTACTAACTCAGTTACTTTTTTAAGCAAGTAATGAGTAACTATAACTAATTACTTTTTTTAAGTAACGTTCCCAACACTGCCCATAACGGCGCATAATGGCGCAAACGCCCCTTTCTAGCTGCACCTGTATACAAAGATACCAAAAGAAAGAAATGCATTGCGCTGGGAATGGAAAATATGGCCCTTAGGTTTATAGCAACATTCTATTACGGATCATGTCTGCCTACCAGTGCGGCTGAGTGGCAGGGCTATGACCAAAGCCATGCCACTCGAGGAGGGTGAAGTGAGGCGACTTTCAAATATTGGTGGCAGTTTTTATGGCTGCAAACTCCCCTGTTAAATTAGATTTCTGAAAAATCCACCAAAAGTGTGCATGTACCTTGCAAATGTGGTGAAGACTCTTCCTAATTTTCAATAACAACATATGCTAAACTTAGCTCAATACAGACATACAAACATATTAGTCTGTCTTTCCTTGACACCAATTACTACTTTCTTACTAGCCAGGGATTTTGTCTGTTTTTTGGCATTTTAGAGCAATTCAGAAAACACAACAAACTCAAATTTGTGAGTTTTTCGACAAAGATGGCAATTTGTGAAAAGCAAACCACAATAGGCAGGGGTACTTCATGACCTGTGCTATAATTCTTGATTCTAAGATTATTTCCATAAAGGTCACGAATGCCGCTTTTTCTTTAGACCGGTTCCACACCGAGTGAGCCTTGGTTGGCACCGGATGTTTGCGTTTCCATTTGACTTTTTGGGGGCGAGCGGTTACAATGGAACCGTCTTTTAGAACCATCCCGTAGTTGGTCCTGTGGTCGAGCAGGGCCGCGTCATCACTCATCCGATTGGCCAACAGCGACGCAGCGAGTAACTCCTTGGCACACGCCCAGTAGTGCCACAGAGTAGTAGTAGTAGTAGTAGTAGTTGTTGTCTTTTACAACAACGCTGACCATCCACTAGTACACAGATGCCATAGAGCAGACATGTCCAAAGTCCCGGCCCGTGGTCAAATTTTATCCGGCCTGCAGCCTCTATCATAAAATTAATCACATGTGGCCCTATAGCCCTGTTTTCCAGCGTACAAATTACATGCTAAATGCAATTTCACATTTACCCACAAGAGCAGCAATCTATCCACTGTTCAGCTCCAAGACGTAGAAGGCTTGCTAAATGCTTTGCTAACCGGCTAACGTTATCGTAAAACTGGCATTAATGCTTGGGTGCTCGATTACACTTTTTTACAAAGTTCTCGCTGGTACCGCCTCGAAGCGGAGCGTGTTAAACTTTAAATAAATAAAAACATAAAAAAGAGCATAAAGCAACGTTTTTCATCGTTTTCTGGTTGGTAGACTTTATAGTACTGTATTAATATATTGTTTGGTTTGAATTTCAAAAACTGACAATGGTTTTGAATGACTAACTTTAGATTTGTGAATGTGAGATTTTGCTAAAAATAATTATTAAGTTTATTTTAAAACACGCTTTTTTAAACTATCGTTTTTATTCCATAACCCCAACCTCCCCCCCCCCCCCCCCCAGGAAAAACTGAAATTTGAGTCAATATAATCCATATTAAAACGACATATCTTCCCAGATTCTGTTGGTATAAAGGGAAACAACTATCTCCCAGAAGTGGAAAGGCGGCGTGATAACAGAGGATTTTTTTTTATTGTTTAAAAAAAAAAACATCGACATTTATTTGAGGCTTTTAATTTGAAATATGCTTTTGCAACGCGTTGGCGTTGCCTTACCGTAATGCAGAATGTAAACATTGACAATCAAAGATCAAAGTGGAGGATGGCTGGATTTCGTCTTTTCAAGTGGAGCCTTCCTTGACTGGTTTTTGGAGTTTACTTGTGTTTGTGTTGCCTTTTCAGCTCATGGTAAGTAAAGCAAAATGCAGATTCTAATTTATTTTTGAGTATGTTTACGAAACGAAACCGCGACTTTGTAAACATGGGTACAGATTTTGCTGTGAATATCCTGTTTTACTCTACATACAGTATATCCAATAGATGCAGGAAACGGAGTTGTTTTTTTTACGCAATATATTTTTACATAACATATGCACGACAACTATGTTAGGGTTCAATACATTTTTGTAATGATCACAGTCACACATATTGAATCACACCCATACTTCCTGTGTTAAGGAAATTTGCAATTGTAACTTCATATTTTCCGGATTTGAATCTTACGTTCTTTTGACGAGTGCATGGCCTAGAAGTTTTGAAATACGTAACAAGTGTTGCTTTGCAGTGCTATGCTCGCCCTGTTTCCGGCAAGTTTTACTGTAAAGTGTACACGGCACATCTCAAACAAAAACAACAACTATTGTACCTTATCAGACACTGTTATGATCGTGCAGTTACACTATAGCGGTTTTCATATCTGTTAACAATATCCCAGAGTGATATTGTTTATTCATAGTAACTACCAGTATGATTTCCACTTTTTAGTTCCACAGGAAATCACTTTAGTGTACGCCACAAGCCACAATAGGATTGCACCATGCAAGTTCACAAGCTGTCTTCTTGTACAATGGACAAACAGAGAAAGAATACTTTGCCTAATTTGCAAGAATGCTGTTTGTTGAGTAATAGATGTAGCATACTTTGCTGGTGAAGAATTTGACAGCGATGCCCGAAGCTGCTGAACCCTTGTGGAGTAATAGTAAATGTATGCCTAAACGCACAATTTTTAAAATGTATTTATTTATTTACAAATATTGTGTTTTTGAGATGTGATAACTATGTCATTTATGAATATTTTGTTTTTACTTTCAACCACTCATCAGAGCTATCCTTGCACATAGTCTTCCTTTCTTTCTTAAAACTTTCTTTTGCCCTCTATGAAACTTTTTTGCTCTCTATGAACAGTAAAAACAGTATCTATCTATCCATCCATCCATCCATCCATCCATCTACAAACCCAATTTAAATGAAGTTGGGATGTGTTAAACATAAAAACAGAATACAATGATTGGCAAATCATGTTCAACCTACATTTAATTAAATACACTACAAAGACAAGATATTTAATGTTCAAACTGATAAACATGATTGTTTTTAGCAAATAATCATTAACTTTGAATTTTATGGCTGCAACACGTTCCCCCCAAACAACTGGGAGAGGGTCATGTTAACCACTGTGTAACATCACCTTTTCTTTTACCAACATTTACCAACTGAGGACACTAAGTGTTGATGCTTGGTGTCAAAGTCCGGTCCTCGAGGGCCTGAGTCCTGCATGTTTTAGAGGTTTCCCACGTTCAACACAGCTGATTCATATTAATGCTCATTAGCAAGCTCTGCAGCAGCCTGATAATGATCCTGATAATTGAATCAGGAGTGTTGGAGTAGAGAAACATCGAAATCATGCAGGACTCACGCCCTCGAGGAACGGATCTTGACACGTGATAATTCTTTCACATTCTTGCTTAATGTACAACTTCAGCTGTTCAACAGTCCGGAGTCTCCGTTTATCGCATTTTACGCTTCATAATGTGTCTCACATTTTCAGTGTTGTAAGGCGTGCAGAATGTGGTTTGACATTGTCTTGCTGAAATAAGCAGGGGTGTCCGTGAAAAAGACGTTGCGTGGATGGCAGCATATGTTTCGCCAAAACCTGTATGTACCTTTCAGCATTAATGGTGCGTTCACAGATGTGTAAGTTCCCGATGGCACTAACACAGCCTCATACATCACAGATGCTGGCTTTTGAACTTGAATATCCATAAATCCATAAAAGTCCGGATGGTACTCTTCCTCTTTGGTCCGGAGGACACGACATCCACTATTTACGCGTGTATGTGTGTGTGTAATGTAATATAATATTGTTATGAATACATTTTTATATTATTTTATTGACTTATTGATAATATATTCATTTTATTGATACTATATAATGTCATTAATTCATATTACCATTATTATATGCGTATAATTAATATAACAAATACATTTGTCAGAGTAGAATGTGCCTGTGTTGTCTTAAGTGGCCCACTTGTTCAACATGTTCAACATAACTTGGGCGACATGCAAATTAAACAGAGGTAGGTTGGAGCCATCACATCATAAATTAAGTAGTTAGCAATCGTGAACTAAATCTAGACTGACTTGTTTTGGGAACTGAACGAGCCACATAAGATTCAGTTTTTGGAAAGAGTATAAACCCATCCATCCATCCATTTCCTATGCTTGGCTAACTTGACTCGCTTTGGAGTTGGCATTTATAATCATGTGGTGGGTACTTTGCAAAACCAGATCAAGTGATAATTAACTGAATCTAGGACATTGATGCACAAACCCAATTCCCTTAACCTTTATTACTCATTCAAACCCAAAAACTTACATTTAAGTTTTTTTTTTTTAATACTTTGTCCTTCACTCCCACAAACGTATTTATACGTTTAAAAAGTTGTTTTTAATGCTAGAGCATACAGAAGGCTTTAATATAGTTTCTGACCTAAAGAAGTCACTTAAAGCAATGGTGGTTATTACAAAAAACAGCCAGCAGAGTATAAGAGATCAGCCAGGGCCATGTTGCAACAAGCTCTTTTTGGCAGTGTTTTCAACAGGTTTGTGAATAATGATGAAATTTAGCTATGTTCTAATACTAATTGCAGCAAAACAGATACAAATATACTTTTTTCCTGATGAAATAAGAGACAGTAATCTTTCTTTTGGTCGGTTTCATGTTTTTATAGCAATAGAACACAATTTTCTGTGGGCCTTGCAAAATCAGTCAAAATCCAGTAAAACAACTGGGAGTGAAGGGGCTTCAGTGAAAATGGCTGGGAGTGAAGGGGCTTCAGTGAAAATGGCTGGGAGTGAATGAGTTAAGCCATTGTAAGCCATAGTGCTGTACATATCACCTGAAATGCTACATATTGTACAGTTGAGTTTTCTGTCTGTTGTCCTAGATAGAAGATGAATGAGGATGCGTTTGAGGTCCCGGAAAGGACAGAGTACCGTTACCTGGTGCAGGAAGAAGATGAAGAGGAGGTGCAGTATGTTCGACACAGACACTACATCAGCCCCTTCCTGGTGCTTTCCAGACGCTGCATTTTGCTCATCTGCCTTGGGGTGCTCGCTCTCCTTGTTCTGGCCACTTACCTGGGCTATGTAGCACAGACACTCCCACCGGGACTTGTCCAAGTGACCACTGACTGTGGCGAATACAGAGGAAGACATGTGAGTTCCTCAATTTTGATGATCATTTTATTCGTCATTCAGGGGTGGTCTGTAATTGCCCACTTAGCAGCGGCCAACTTGACATAATCCGCAAGTGGAGATATTTATGCAGTTCCTGATGAATGTACTTTGAGGGAAAGGTCACAATGTCATTATAAAAATTACTTACAACCGAGTACAAATTCTAACTTTAATGGACAATATAAATGCAACCATGGCACTCTTGCTCTATCAGAATATGCTCAAAAGTCCATTTTGGCTCCATACATTCATAATGTAAATATAATCCTCAATTTGCAGAAAAATGGCGCCTACTCCTTTAAAGGCATGCCATATGCCGCTCCGCCAGTTGGTAACCTACGTTGGGCACCTCCTGCTGACCCAGTGTTTAGGCATGGTGTCACCGATGCCAGCCGCTTCCGCAGCATGTGTCCTCAAGTGCAACCGCTGTCGAGTAAAGGCAAGGTGATGGGCGATGAGGACTGTCTCTTCATCAATGTGTGGACACCAACGCTCAAGGCCGACTCAAAGCTGCCAGTCATGGTCTGGATCCATGGAGGCTACCTACACATGTTCAGTGGCGGCGAGCAAGGCTACTCGCCCACAGAGAAGCTTGCAGCAGAAACTGGGATGGTATATGTCAGCTTCAACTACAGACTCAATGCATTTGGATTCATGGCATTGGAGATACTAAGGGAAGGTTCTCACAAAAACACATCAGGTCAGTTTTATTTGTTATATTTAAAGTATAGGTTTCTGACTGCGATCAGAAATTCCGTAGATGTGTCTTGTCAGAAGGATTTCAATGTCATATGCCAGCTCACTATTTTACATTGTGTTGGTTTAAGGAGCAACAAATGTATAAATTAAGTAGACACTTAAAAAAAAAAACGGACTGTAATAACAAGTTTGCTCTGTATTATTTATTTGGTTGTTACTAACATAACTATAAGATTCATTTTTCAAAAATAATTGCCAGTTTAATGCATTTTGTAGAAACTTTATTTGGACGTATGCCACCATTGTTATTTACGTTGCAACGCATTCAGTGCGTAGTGACGTAGAATGGCGGCAGGCTCTCTGCCGAGCAATGTGAAATGCCTATAAAAAAAGAATCTTTCACCAACCCCAAAAAATCTAAATTCCAACAAATTAGGGAGCCTCAAGAAACCAAAGGGAAGACTGAGGAAAGGAAGGAAGGATAGATGAAGAATATTGAGATCCACAGAAATCAGCCTCCACCGATTCAACAACCAGAGGAAGAAGCAGATTGTGTTTGAATTTTGGTTGATGCTGGTGTGGTGGATCTGGCATGCATGAAAACCTCCACCAAAGAGGGGAGCCGTCGACCCCGGCCAGGACAGAGCAAGCACAACCCCTGGGGTCAATGCAGGGGCCACTGGCCGGAGAGCAAACCCAGGAGCCAGGAGTGCCCCCCAGCCCAACACGGCCCGTGCCCCAAGCCTAACGCAGCAGAACGGGGCACGGCAGGCCCGCCAGGCATCCCACCGGCCCACAGCCCCCGCTCCCCATCCACCAACGCCACCCACCACAACCCCGCCCCAGCCGCTCCCAGGCACCAAAACCCCCATGCACCCTCCCCCACCCCAAGCACCCCCCCCACAGCCACCTGTACCCCCCCCCCCCCTACAAACAAAGCCCCCGACACCACCCCCCACCCCCGCCAGCCCCACAAATCCCGACCCTCAAACCCCCGGGATTCCCCGTAACCAGGCATCGGTGCCGGAGCGGGGCCGGACAACCGAGCGGCGAGGGCACCCGCACCCATCCCACCTCCAGCTGCGTGGTGGGGCGGAACACTGGGGACGGAAAGGGAGATGGGAGGGAGACGGGTACCCCCGAACCCCAGGTCCAGCGGGGAAAGGCCCCGGCCGTCACACCAGCGTACCAAGTGAAAGCTAACACAGTTCGCCAGCTCGACTGGCAAACTCTACCCCTACACCGTGGATCTGACCCCGCCCAGTGTATATACAAGTGTGTGTGTGTGTGTGTGTGTGGTGCATTAAAATTGGGAGCAGGTGAGATGGAGCAGAGGGAATTATCCCCCCGCTCCGATCCACCTGCTTCCCAGACGTGGCAGTGAGTGTTTGTGGTGCATTAAAAAAAAATAGGGGGGGCGTGGTGGCGCGGCGGGGATACAGATGGGGGACCACAGCAATGCTTAATACTGCGGTCTGCCCCAACCGATGGCTTCCCACCCCGACACACCCGCCCCCCCAGTTGTAGGGTGCATTAAAATTGGAGGGGAGTTGTAGGGCGAAGACTAGTGCAGTGAGTTAAGAGGTGCGACCAGCGGGGCCCCTCCCAACCGGGGCGGGGGCAGGAGGCGCACCCGCCCACCACACCCCCACCCACCCCAACCAACCCCCCACCGGGACCCCGGCGGGCATATGGGAACATCCTGACGGGGCCCACCCGAGGTGCCAGGAGGCTCGCCGGAGCGGGGCAGGCACAACACCCCCACCCGCCCCCTTGGCCCCCGGAGCCCCGAGACCCAGGCCATGGATGGAGCCCCCGGCCCAGGGGAGGGGGAGGAAGGCGGACAGGGGAGGGGGGCGGGACGGTGGGAGGAGATGACAAGAAGGGCAAGGGGCAGCGGCAGGGCATTAGAGAGAGGAGGGAGGAGGAGAAAGGGTGACAACGGAGAAGGGACAAGGAGGCGGAGGACGGGCGAGGAGAGGCGAGAAGGGATAGACGGCAAGAGGGAGGAAGTGGGAGGGGAGAGGAAACCACGGGGCACCTGCCCTGAACCACGTCTCCGGCACGGCGCCCTTAGTGCCCATTGAAAGTGAATCTTGAGGAGTTGGTGACTGTAAGGTGTCAATTGATGTAGTCTGCTCGATCCTGCTGGCAGCAACTGGGTTCCTGACTATAAAAACACAACCATTAGTTACAAATTCCCAAATACAGAAACAGCAATACAAGTTATCGCGATGCGGTGGCTCTTGCTAACAGGCAGAATTAAGTAACCAGATTTAGATTAAAATATTCTATATACGTAGACAATGTTTCTATAAATTTTGACATTTGTTTTTTATTCGAGGCAGATATTTTTTCCATTAAAATGTGATTTATGAGGAGATTAGACCATTGGTCGATATTCAGAGTTTGTTTATTTTTCCAGTTAACAAGAATTTTTTTTTGCTAAAAGTGTAGATTGAAAATATTTACGTGTTAAATCAGTTGTTGTTAGGTCACCTAGCAAACACAAGTTTGGAGATAAAGGTATCCTACAGATAGCAAAACATTTTTCGAAGACTTTAGTCCAGAAATACATAACCAGAGTACATAACCAGAAAATAAGTGTCTGTAGTGTTTTGTAAACACTGGAGACAAATGTCGGAGTCTGAGAGTCCCTTTTTCTTCATCATATATTGAGTAATGTATGTTCTATGAATAATTTGATATTGGATAAGTTGTAAATTTGTGTGTTTTGTCATTTTAAATACCTTTTTACAAACTTGAATCCAAAAGTCAGATTCCGGAGCTATAGACAAATCTGTCTCCCATTTCGAGATGGGTAAATCAATTTTATCAGTATACGAAAGTAACATATATTTTTGAGAGGTTTTTTATTGTTGTCGGAGAAAGCTTTGTAATATCTTTAGCTAAAACAGGCGGTTGGAGCATACCCCCAAGTGTTGGAATTTGTTTCTTTATCATACTTTTAACTTGCAGATGTAAAAAAAAAACAACAGTTTTTTATTTTGTATTTTTGGAGTAATATTTATATTTTTGGAGATGTATATGATATAAACATATTATCTGAGAAAAGATGGTGGAGATTTGTAATTCCTTTCATCTCCCACACACCTAAATAAAATGATTGGTTGTTATATGGTTATGCCATATGGGAGAAAGCCCACAGGGCTCCAATTGGGCTTTTGTCATTTCTAGTGCCTTCCACCAGGCAGTCAGGGTGGAAAAGTCTAAAAGTCTGAGGTTATTACAATCCTTCTGTTCTAGTTCTGTTCTAGCGGGGGCTGTGTACCGGTGGGGTGCCTGGCGGGCCTGCAGTGCCCCGTCCTGCTGCGTTGAGTTGGGGGAGCAGGCCGTGTTGGGGTGGGGGGCGCTCCTGCTCCTGGGTTTGCTCGTTTAATTGCTGCTGTATTCATGTGTGTATGTGTGAGACGTATGTAACAATTAATTTTAATTCCTGTTACTACTCTTAAGAACTAAAAGTGCTTAAAAAATATAGCCGGATAACTATCCGGACCAGGTGCTCTTCCATTAGGCATACTATCGAGAGCACTATACAGCTCGTTTTTAGTAAGTGGCGCATCTTTCCGTTCCGTTCCGTCTTCAATTCCGCTTATCCGGGGTCAGGTCGCGGGGGCAGCAGCTTTAGCTGGGAAGCCCAGACTTCCCTCTCCCCAGCCACTTCAGCCAGTTCCTCCGATGGGATCCCAAGGCGTTCCCAAGCCAGCCGTGAGACGTAGTCTCTCCAGCGTGTCCTGGGTCATCCCCGGGGCCTCCTGCCGGTGGGACATGCCCGGAACACCTCCCCAGGGAGGCGCCCAGGAGGCATCCGAACCAGATGCCCGAGCCACCTCAACTGGTTCCTCTCAACGTGGAGGAGTAGCGGCTCGACGCTGAGTCCCTCCCGAATGACCGAGCTTCTCACCCTATCTCTAAGGGAGAGCCCGGCTACCCTGCGGAGGAAACTCATTTCGGCCGCTTGTATCCGGGATCTTGTTCTTTCGGTCACGACCCACAGCTCGTGACCATAGGTGAGGGCAGGAACGTAGATTGACCGGTAGATCGAGAGCTTTGCCTTTCGGCTCAGCTCCTTCTTCACCACAACGGACCAATACAGCGTCCGCATCACTGCAGACGCTGCACCGATCCGTCTGTCGATCTCCCGCTCTAACCTACCCTCACTCGTGAACAAGACCCCAAGATACTTGAACTCCACTTGGGGCAGGACCTCATCCCCGACCCGCAGAGGGCACTCCACCCTTTTCTGACTGAGGACCATGGTCTCGGATTTGGAGGTGCTGATCCTCATCCCAACCGCGTCACACTCCAGATCACGGCTTGAAGAAGCCAACAGCACCACATCATCTGCAAAAAGCAGAGATGCAATGTTGAGGCCACCAAACCGGACCCCCTCAACACTCCGGCTGCGCCTAGAAATTCTGTCCATAAAAGTTACAAACAGAATCGGTGACAAAGGGCAACCTTGGCGGAGTCCGACCCTCACAGGAAACGAATTCGACTTACTGCCGTCAATGCGGACCAAACTCTGACATCGGTCGTACAGGGACCGAATAGCCCGTATCAGGGGGCCCGGTACCCCATACTCCCGAAGCACCCCCCACAGGACTCCCCGAGGGACACAGTCAACCGCCTTCTCCAAGTCCACAAAGCACATCTGGACTGGTTGGGCGAACTCCCACGCACCCTCAAGGATCCTGCTGAGGGTGTAGAGCTGGTCCACTGTTCCACGGCCGGGACGAAAACCACACTGCTCCTCCTGAATCCGAGATTCAACTTCCCGACGGATCCTCCTCTGCAGCACCCCCGAATAGACCTTACCTGGGAGGCTGAGGAGTGTGATCCCTCTAAAGTTGGAACACACCCTCCGGTCCCCCTTCTTAAAAAGAGGAACCACCACCCCGGTCTGCCAATCCGGAGGCACTGTCCCTGATGTCCACGCGATGTTGTAGAGACGTGTCAACCACGACAGCCCCACTACATCCAGAGCCTTTAGGAACTCCGGGCGAACCTCATCCACCCCCGAGGCCCTGCCACCGAGAAGCTTTCCAACCACTTCAGTGACTTCGACCCCAGAGATAGGGGGGCCCACCTCAGAGTCCCCAGACCCTGCTTCCTCAAAGGATGGCGTGTTGGTGGAATTGAGGAGGTCTTCGAAGTATTCTCCCCACCGATTCACGACGTCCCAAGTTGAGGTCAACAGCACCCCATCTCCACTATACACAGTGTTAATGGCGCACTGCTTTCCTCTCCTGAGACGCCGGATGGTGGACCAGAATTTCCTCGAAGCCGTCCAGAAGTCGTTCTCCATGGCCTCACCGAACTCCTCCCATGTCCGAGTTTTTGCCTCAGCGACCACCGAAGCCGCATTCCGCTTGGCCAGCCGGTACCTGTCAGCAGCCTCTGGAGTTCCACAGGCCAAAAAGGCCCAATAGGACTCCTTCTTCAGCTTGACGGCATGGGTTCGAGGATTGCCGCCCCGCCAGGCACCAACCACCTTATGGCCACAGCTCCGATCGGCCGCTTCAACAATGGAAGCACGGAACATGGTCCACTCGGACTCAACGTCCCCCGCCTCCCCCGGGACAATGGAGAAGCTCTGCCGGAGGTGGGCGTTGAAACTCTTTCTGACAGGGGATTCTGCCAGACGTTCCCAGCAGACCCTCACAATACGTTTGGGCCTGCCTGGTCGGACCAGCATCTTACCCCGCCATCGGAGCCAACACACCACCAGGTGGTTATCAGTTGACAGCTCCGCCCCTCTCTTAACCCGAGTGTCCAACACATACGGCCGCAAATCCGATGACACGACTACAAAGTCGATCATCGAACTGCGGCCTAGGGTGTCCTGGTGCCAAGTGCACATATGGACATCCTTGTGCTTGAACATGGTGTTCGTTATGGTCAGTCCGTGACGAGCACAGAAGTCCAACAACAAAACACCGCTCGGGTTTTGATCGGGGGGGCCGTTCCTCCCAATCACGCCCCTCCAGGTCTCACTGTCATTACCCACGTGAGCGTTGAAGTCCCCCAGCAGAACGAGGGAGTCCCCGGGGGGAGCGCTCTCCAGCACACCCTCCAAGGACTCCAGAAAGGGTGGGTACTCTGAGCTGCTGTTCGGTGCATAAGCACAAACAACAGTCAGGACCCGTCCCCCCACCCGTAGGCGGAGGGAGGCTACCCTCTCGTTCACCGGGGTAAACCCCAACGCACAGGCGCCTAGCCGGGGGGCAATGAGTATGCCCACACCTGCTCTGCGCCTCTCACCGTGGGCAACTCCAGAGTGGAAGAGGGTCCAGCCCCTCTCGAGAGGATTGGTACCAGAACCCAAGCCGTGTGTGGAGGTGAGTCCGACTATATCTTGTTGGAACTTCTCAGCCTCGCACATCAGCTCGGGCTCCTTCCCTGTCAGAGAGGTGACATTCCATGTCCCCAGAACTAGCTTCAGTAGCCAAGGGTTGGACCGTCAAGGCCCCCGCTTTTGGCTGCCACCCAACTCACTGCGCACCTGACCCCTTTGGCCCCTTCCACCGGTGGTGAGCCCATGGGAAGGGGGACCCACGTTGCCTTTTCGGGCTGTGCCCGGCCGGCGCATCTAACATATCTTTATATTCAGTAGTTAACTGAGGTATATTTGAGCTACTGAGGAATGCCTCAATATGCCCCGGGTTAGGCTTGTTAGTTTCTGAGTAAAGGTTGCGATATTAGTTATAAAAAATTTGATTGATTTATTCTGGTGATTGTGTGCATTCACCAGTTGTCCCTTTAATAGCCGTTATAAGAGATTTTTCCCGATTGCGTTGAAGTTGGTTTGCAAGAAATTTACTTGATTTGTTATTATATTCAATTGTTGTATTATAAACTCAGTCTTTTTAGATAGCATATCGTCTAACTGTATTTTTGTATTTTGCAAGTCAGTCCATATTTGGTTATTTGGGTTTATTTCGTACTCATCCGTCAATTGTTTAATTTTATCTTCCAAATCTTTTTCTAATATTTGATCCTGTTTCTTTTTATAAGATGAATATGAAATAATTTTACCTCTAATTACCGCTTTCCCAGCTTCCCAGAGAAGAGATGGAGATAAGTCTGGAGAGTCATTTATTTCCAAAAAGTCTTCCCACTCTCTTCTTATAATTTTGTCAAACTCTGCGTCATTTAGCAGTGAGATGTTAAAACGCCATGTCGGGGGTGGTTTAAAGGTATATTCAACTTGCAGGGTAAGGGAGACTGGTGCATGGTAGCTAATAATAATAGGATTTATTTTTGTACCAATTTTATCAGCAATATAATTATTTGTAAGAAAAACATCTATTCTTGAAAAAGACCGGTGCACAGCGGAAAAGAAGGTAAGCATTCCTAAAGAAACAACATACGATCGAGAGAGTTAAGCCGGGATACACCGCATGGGTGTGCGTTGGGTCTCCGCTCCGCTCTGTGTCGCAGCCGATTCGTTTCCATTCAATCAGCTTGTTCAAATTACACCGGCTGCGTGTGCGCTGCGGATCGACTGCGGACCAGCTGCGTCGTGGCGGAGGCCGCTGCACTGATAGACCTATTTTCTCTTTTTGCCGGACGACGCATCCGTTTGTATCCGTCAAATGGCAAACTAGCACAGAACACATTGAGCGGGACAGAAAGACCGACGCAGTTTCAAAATAAAAACTCTGGTTACTTTTCAGAATAAAGATCCTATTTCGTCATAATGCTTAACGCTTAATTCACTGCAGCGAACATGGACGAGGAGAGATTTATAATGGAGGTGGATTATATATGACACGGCACATCCTTTTTATTTCGACAACCTAAAAATGTCATAGCAAAACCTGTGGGAGTGGAAGGTGAGTTCAATCAAAGTCCACCTCTCTTTCTGCTTCTCTGTTGAGCACACTTTCTGTGGCTGTGTCCGAATGTCCACCCTTGTCCCCTAACCCCTCATTCACTACATAGCCCTTCACTATATAGTGGCTTAATATGTAGTGCCCTCATTCAGTTTGGCGATTTGGACAGCTAGCTCACTACTTTCTCCTCGTCGCATATCACGTGACCACCGTAACTCTTACAACGCACCGGTGCATAAATCACTGACTATTTATTGTGAATGAAAATGTTTTAAAACTGTGCTTTATTTCCTTTGTTGTAAATGTTTTCAACTAAAACAAATAAATTATTGTCGTACTATATATTATTGCATCGGATTTTATTCCCGCGCTGTTTGTTTTTTATATACTCGCAAATCGCAATGCATTGTGGTTTATATCAACCCGGTTGAGTGAACATCGATGTTCACTACTTTTCAGAGTGCATTGTGGGTAATTTTGAGTGCCCTACATTTCCGTTCCCTGGAGATTCTATCACCACTACAAAATGGCGTGACCCCTAAGTAGGGCACTATATAGGGAGTAGGGTGCACATTTGGACACAGCCTGTGTGTTTGCGTTGTTTTTAATGCCACATTATCGCACGCGATCACGCGAGACACGGCGGGAAGTTGTCTGCGCAGCCGGTCAGTTTTGTCCATAAAATTGACGTGTCCGGAGCACGCAGTCAAGACGCAGCGGAGCGGAGACGCAACGCACACACATGCGGTGTAATCCCGGGGTCACCCTCCCGTACGCCGTGCTCTCTTCATTCACCAGACGCATTCAAGAGTTTTGATTGTCCCTTAAGGAACGCTACGGAGACTTAATTGCTTTCTTTATAGACATTTCGCATTGCTCGGGCAGAGAGCCTGCCGTCATTCTACGTCACTATGTGTAGCTCTCTCAGGATGTAGCATAAAGCACGACATGAGGTTTAGCAAAATACAGGGTTTATTCCTTGGCAACCCTGTATTTTGCTAAACCTCGTGTCGTGCTTCATGCTACATCCTGAGGGAGCTACAGTGAGAACTCCACAAGGGGCTAAATATGTTTCTTTGACTTGCTTGTCTCTTTTCTTCCTTTTCATCAATAGTTGATTCTGTGGCGTTATTTTAACTTCCATAACGGCTGCGCAGAGCTCATGAAGTTGTCTGTCTGTCTGGCTGCTGGTGAATGCATCTGTTAATTGGTGTCGGGTGGAACCCTTTTTCCTTACATTGATTCCTATTAATGATCACTATTAGATGGCGTAAGATCACTAATAATACAAACAACTATTGTAAACAACTAAATAGGGAATGAAATGAGAGACTGTAACAACAATACGTCCAAATAAAGTTTCTACAAAATATATTAAACTGGAAATGATTTTTGAAAAATGAATCTCATAGTTATGTTAGGAACAACCAAATAAATAATAGAGCGCAATTTTGTCATTACAGTTGGGGTTTCTTTTAAAGTATATATAGTGTTGACCGGGAACTTTTTGTCTGATTCTCTCTTAGCTTTAAAGGAGTGGCTTAATTTAGTTCAAGCTGCTTTTCTTTTTGGGTTTAAAATGGGACACTGGAAATAATCTTTCCTCTTCCTCCATAGGGAATTATGGCTTCATGGACCAGATTTCTGCATTAAAATGGGTACAAAGAAACATCCATGTTTTTGGAGGCGATCCTGGGAAAGTTACCATCTTTGGGCAGAGTTCAGGTATGAAAGCAAAACATTTAGAATGTTTTCATTGACCAATCTTAGTGTCAACATAATATTTATAGTGTCTTATTGGAACCCTTTCTGATGCCAGATTTTCTTATTTTTTTCCACACTTATCACACTTAAAGGGACAATGTGTAGAATGTATTGCCATCTAGTGAACAGAGGTGGGTAAAGTAGCCAAAAATTGTACTCAAGCAAGAGTAGCGTTAAGAGTAGTAAAATAATATTACTCAAGTAAAAGTAAAAAGTATTGTGTGGTCAAACTACTCTTAGAAGTAAATTTTTCTCAAAATATTATTCAAGTAAATGTAACTGAGTAAATGTAACTCGTTACTACCCACCTCTGGTGGTGAACTAATAGAATGCAACAACCTAAGGTCGAAGTGTGTGTATTTTGAAGCATATGCGCTATGGTGCCTCAGAGAGACCACAGTTCACAAGCCTACCTCCAATTACTACGTTTGCACAGTTTTTCCCCTTTGAGTTCCACAGCAGAAAGATGCTAGCGAAACATGTTAGCCTCCAACCTATGTAAAATAATTTAGCGATTACTAATATATATATATATATATATATATATAGATATGTGTATGTGTATATATATATATATGTATCTATATATATATTAGGGGTGTGAATTGCCTAGTACCTGGCGATTCAATTTGTATCATGAACTTTTTTTTTTTTTACTCAAATTTAGAAAATACTAATCAGTAAACTTGTACATGTACACTGTAAGATTTGTATGAAAATGTATTTATTTATCTGAAAATTCAGGCTTATAAATGAACCACTGCATTTAACAAACAGTCTGTTTCATGTTTGAACAGCACTGAAATAAAATATTAAGGCTTAATGTTCCATTAATATAACATTCTTCCATGCTTAATGTGTGAATTTTAACCCTAAGTAAGACGTTTTGTTGAATATTCCCATAAAAAATGTATGTTTAAAAATGTATTCGAGAATTGCGCGCTGTAATATCGCGATATATTGCCGAATCGATGTTTTTCTAACACCCCTAATATATATATATATATATATATATATCTCCGAAAATGAACACTTAACTTCGTTTCAAATGATGTACAGTGGAACCTCGGAGTTTGAACGTCTCTGAACTTGTACAATTCGGACTTCAACCAAAAAATCGGAGTAAAAAATGCCTCGGAGTTTGAATTCATTTTCGTAGTTTGAATAACCAAGCAAAGCAAGCTAAGCCGAACATACCTTGAAAATGGCTAGCCGAGCGAAGCCGAGCAATGCCAAATGCTCACGTTGCGGTAGTTGAGACGATGCACTGCTCATTCCGAAAACCGAAAAGCCGAAAAAGAATTATGCCAATTTTTACTATCATTGCATTTATTATAAATAATTAAAATAATAATATTATTGTAAAATATTTATTTAGCACTGGCATTTTAACAAAGCACAATATAAATTGAAATGTGCCCACACCGCAAACATGTTGGCTTAATGGTACATTAAACAGCAAACGAGGGTTGAGCATTTTCTGACGGTGCGATTGCACTTCATAATCAATGTAGTTCGCACAGGCGGGCACGGATGCGTGCGGCGGGACAAGGTGTCGAGCACTTAAAATCCGCACATTCACATATTTACCAACGTTTAAAAAGAAATAAATACATTGTTTCGCAACAGCCAATTGGCTTCGGCAACGGACTGCAAAGTCACAGACAGCGTCCTGTACAGGTCTGTAGCCACCCGGAGATAGCGTTAAGTGTTTCCGTGTTTAAAACTGTTGATAGCAATAGTTCTAGCGTTAGCTAAAGTATTTAGCACGGCCACCGGGATGCCGGTGAAAAAGTGGAACTGTTTGAGGGGCTCTTATAAAAACAAAAAACAAAAGGGAAGGCGCTGCAGGAGAAAGAGTGGCTCACCTGTACTGCAGTACATGGCAGTTCTGTCTTTTTTTGACCTGCTTAAATGTTGTACACCAAGTGACGCCCCTCTCCTCCGGTGTGCGCAATGGCCCCAGGAGCTGCTGCGACTTACCGGTGCAAACTCATACAATGAAAAGCCATGAGAAGAGAGGCGGAAACTCTTTAATTCAAACAGACGCTTGCTTGCAGCGTTTTTTTGCTTGCGTCACCACAACATCCTATTTCGGCCATATTCTTTCGGCTTTTTGGTGGCCGAATATTCGGTGCATTACTAATAATACGTGGTGGTACCTCAAAAAGGGAAAAGTTAGAGCAATTTTAATGTTGGCTGGTTGAAATTACTCATTTTGAGAAAAACACGTTAAATGTTTTTGGCACGTACATCTTCTAAGGGTCCATAGCAAACGGGACCTTAAGTGTTGAGAGATCCCTGGAAAGTAAATTCCAATAGCAGGTAATCACACAAGATTTTAACCCTTAAATATCTGAGAGAGTTTGATATCTCAACTGATGAAATGGAGTAAAAATGCTGATTTTGGCCATTGAACAACACCAACATTGAACAACTTTGAAGATCCCATTAGGCTCACAATTAATCTTTTGGGCCATCATCTGCCAAAGTTTGCTCGTTTGAATCTTGAATCTTGTGAATGTGTGTGTGTGTTTATTTTATTAAGGTCAAATTCTGCAATGGGAAATTTGATTTAAAAATGTGTTAAAAGGTTATTTGCCATGCTGTGACAAGAAAGTTTACTGTTATTTTATCATCATGGATATTACATCTCAAATGTATTTGACCACAAAATACAATTATGACATTTTAATGGTTTAACACAGTTTTTTGTTGTTTTTCCCCTTAAATGTATTATGTAATTAATACTAGGGATGCACCGAAATGAAAATTTTTGGCCGAAACCGAAAAACAAAAATGAGAAATGCTTGGCCGAAAACCGAAACGCCGAAAAAACATTATGCCATTTTTTTATTATCATTTCATTTATTATAGTTAATTACAATTATAATATTATTATAAAATATTTAGGCCTATTTAGCACGGGCATTTTAACAAATGTACAATATGAATTGATATGCGTCCACACCACAGACATCAGAGACATGTTAGCTTATGGTACATTAAACACCAAACGCGGGGTGAGCAACTGAGCATTTTCTGGCGGTGCAATTGCACTTAATAGTAAATGTACAGTACTTCGCACCAGTGGGCACGGCTATGCGTGCGGTGCAGATGACGCATTACTAGGCAATTTGGAGTGGGACACGGTTCGGCTCACTTAAAATCGGCACATTCACATATTCACCAACGTTTAAAAATAAATTAATTTCTTCGCACAAGCCAATCGACTTTAGGAACGGACTGCAAAGTCACACACGGCGTCCTATACAGATCTGTATTCACCCGAAGATAGTGGTGTTTACAATAGTGGTAACATTAGCTAAAGTATTTAGCCCGGCCACCAGAATGCAAGTGAGAAAGTGGAAGCGCTCGAGGGGCTCTCATCAAAGAAATAAAGGAAGGCGCTGCAGGAGAAAGAGTGGCTCACCTGTAGTGCGGTACTCGGCAGCGCTCTCTTTTTCGACATAGTTTACCAAGCGACCCTCTCTTTCTCCAGTGGGCGCAGGCTGCCGGTACTCACAAACGCCAGCGATCAGCAAGGCAGACACTCACTTCCGTCCGTGTTTGGTGTTTAATTCAAACAGACACTTGCTTGCAGCGTGTGTTTGTTTTGTTTTTTTGCTTGCGTCACCACAACATCCTCTTTCGGCCATATTATTTCGGCCGAATACCGAAAAATGCGTATTTTCGCCATTTTTGGCCGAAAATGTTCGGTGGCCGAAAATATTTGGTGCATAACTAATTATTACATAAGGAAGTTAAGAGTACATCAGCACTGTATAGTATTTACAAGTCACTCCAAATATGCACTGCTTTGCATTATGGGGCTGGGACGGCTTAAGGACCATCGCAATTCACCATCATCTCTTCATCTTCAGGTTTTATATTTCATAGCAAATATTTCATCCCACTTAAAAGAGCATAAAGTGGAAAATGATGGTGTAGTATGCAGACTGATACGTGATGTGTCATCATAACGTCACAAGATCATTCATGACGACATCAAGTGATCAAAACGTTACATGATTTACATTACATTAATAGAGTGCATGATTACACAAAAGGCATTTACATTTCCCCCCCAAAAAATTACGCTAAATCCCGACTCAATACTCTGCTGGTGGGACGTGCTGTTATGTGAAGAAGTGTCTAATGCCCTCGCGACATAACTTGCTTTAAGTGCATAAATGAAAGCAATACATTAAAAGTAGAAATAGGCTTGTTAAATAAAAAGATGCTGGAACTGATGATTAATTATATTTGGATTATTCGCCAATGTTATTTGTGGAGAAATCTAAAAATTGCCATTTTGTCCAAACGATCTATTTTTGTCACATACTCAAATCTAATTGAGAAAAGAATCGACATACACCTGATTTTGTGAAAATACATCACATATTGGAATTAATAATGAATTTTTAAAATCAAAACATTTATTAAAAAAAAAAAAATCTAAAAATTCTGCACACTGTCCCTTTAAATTGCTTCGGATCATCGGGACAATTTTAATATCTCACAAAGACAACCCAAGTAAATACAAAATTTATTTTCTAAATGATTATTTAATTTATTAAGGGGGAAAATAATCCAAACCCATCTTGCCCTGTGTGAAGAGTAATAGGCTATGTAGTTTCATTTTGAGCGTAATAAATAAATCCAGATTGATAGTTGAGCCTATTTTGACTCTGTTTCTCTCCATCCAGTCAGTGAAAGCCCAATTAGTCTCTACATTTCTCATTGAAAATCCTTATGTGTGGTCGACACAGACGTTGGCCGATTCGCAAACTCTGATTGTCACGTGAAACAGAACAGAATCCATTTTGGCAATGACTTGAAGCAGTTGCCGGAAGTCATTCAACCAAATACAAATAACAGGAAGAGTTTTCAGTAGTAGTTATGTTGTAGTTGTTTTTTTTTGTAAATTACCCTCCGTTGGGTTGGGGTAGGGGTGGGGGGGCGCTGCTGCTCCTGGGTTTGCTCTCCGGCCGGTGGCCCCTGCGGGGCTCGGGGGTTGTCCCTTGGCGCTGCCGTGGCCTGGGGGGCCCTGAGGTGTTGCGCTTGCTCTGTCCTGGCGGGGGTCGACGGCTCCCCTCTTTGGTGGAGATTTTCATGCATGCCAGATCCACCACACCAGCATCTATCGAAACTCAGACACAATCTGATTCTTCCTCTGGTCGTTGAATCGGTGGAGGCTGGTGTCTGTGGATCTCACTCTGCTTCGTCTGTCCTTCCTTCCTTTCCTCAGTCTCTCCTTTGGTCTCTTGAGGTCTCCCCGATTTGTTGGAATTGAGATGTTTCTGGGGTTGGTGAAGGACTCTGGTTGGTGGCCCGGTAGGTGGTGTCTGCTCAGTGCTGGATTTCACTTTCCTTTCTTTTCTTTGGTCCTTCCTTGGGTCTCCTGACGGCCTCACGACTCTGGCTGGATTCTGAAGTGTTCGGTTTAGGTGAACGGTATTGGATTTTTTAATAGGTTTTAGGTGAACTAATGCATACACACTCACACGCACTCACACACATGCACATACACTCCCACATAAGAAATAAAAATGTATAAAAAATACATAAAAAACAAAAATACAAATACAAAAAAAATGTCAAACATGTCAAATCGGTAAAATTACCAAATGAACTGAGCTCTCCAGAAAAAAATAATAATTAATAAATAAATAAATAAAGTAAATTACCCTCCGAAAACACTCCACTGAATGAAGGCTTCCTGTTATGACATATTTTTCTTCTGTAAGGTGGAACCTCTGTATGGACGCTGATGATGTCGCCTCTTGCAAAGAATCTCTTCCATGCAGCAGTTGATATGAGTGGCTCGTACGTATACAATTCCACGCTGGAACAGGCTGAGTCGGACAATCAGGTTTTTCTGAACAACACACGCTGCAAGGACATTTCGTGCCTGAGAAGTCTCTCTGTTAAACAGATATTACAGGTACAAATTGACCAAATCTCAGCAAAGAGCCTTTTATATATATATATATATATATATATATATATATATATATAAACGCAACACTTTTGTTTTGCTCCTATTTTTTATGAGATGAACTAAAAAATCTAATATTTCTTCCACATACACAATATCACCATTTCTCTCAAATATTGTTCACAAACCAGTCTAAATCTGTGATAGTGAGCACTTCTTCTCTGCCGAGATAATCTATCCCACCTCACGGGTGTGCCATATCAAGATGCTGATTAGACACCATGATTAGTGCACAGGTGTGCCTTAGACTCCCCACAAAAAAAAAGGCCACTCTGAAAGTTGCAGTTTTGTTTTATTGGGGGGAGGGGTCTGGGGACTCGTTGGGAAATTTGGTCAGTACTGACTTGTTTTCAGGGTAATGTGTCCAAAATCGAACAGAAGCCTGACACGTACAGTCGTGTTGAATAACAAGATGCACATTTATGCGACCGGGCTGTATGTGCTCTTTCTTACTTTATAGCAGATTATCGTGTGATCCAAACATCGGTGAATAGTCAAAGTTTTAGCACATCCACTGGCTATCAGATTGATTAGCGATGTTTATTTTTCTGTTCTATGGATTTTGCCCAAAAATATCTTTACATAGCCTTTTTATTTGACCATTTATGACTGAAACATCTTCTAATTAGTAGATTAACACCTTAGTCCTTAGCTGTTCACAATGGGTACTCTTGCAAGCCTCTGGCCAATAGTTTTCAGACTATTGGGTTGGAATTTCCCGCCCTCTGTCTGCAGATGTGACATCATATGTGCATTGTGTACGTGAAGAAGGGAGTGTGCAGTTTCATTTTTCAGCCACAGGTGGCAGGAGCAATTTAAAATTACATTTTCTGCATTCAGCAACTTTAAGAAAATGTGGTCTGTTTTGTTCTATTAAATATTTGAATGTATAAAATAACATCAACGTATAGCCATGATTGAGCATATGTTGAGATTTCTCTTTGGGTAATAATAAATTTTGGAGTGAAGTTCAAAATCAATTTATCTCTAGCCACAGATTATCAGATGCATTTATCACTCAACACTCTTTAAAAAAAAATGAAACTATTACTTACTGTTTTGACAGGCTATCCCATGGCAACACTACCCCTCTTGGGCTGCAGATGACCTGACTGACCTTCCGACCAGGGGGCACTTCTGTGGCCCTGTTGCAGTGGTGGATGGGTATGTCCTTGAAGCGTCACCCTTTGAAATATGGGAAAGAAAAGGAGCCTACAATGATGTTCCTTTCGTCATTGGAACAACAGAGCAAGAAGTGGACTTCAGGTGAAGTTTGACCTTGTTCCTGTTTATAATTGATTGCTCCATTGTAACTGTGATCAAACTACTGTTTCATCTGCAGTCCAGCATCTGAAAATATCTCTATGTGGACATGGGGGGACTACAAGTGGCTTGTGACAGGTAAGACCACTGAGCAGTTAGATAGCTTGAGCATGCAGCCAGTAGATATGAAATAGTGAGATGGAAGGCAATACATTGTTTGACAAAGTTACCATAGATACTTAAAAAGTTTTAAAGGATTGCTCAACAGGAAATCAGACTCTTGCTCCACCCCTCACTAAGATTTGAAATTGGCTTTCAAAGGGGGTGTTGCCTGGAGGACCATTAGGTTGTGAATGGGGTTGGGCGTAGTCTGGCTGTGATTGACAGCAGCAACTCACTAAAAAGCCGTTTAAGGAGGCTTGTACGAGAATGAGCTGGTGGGTGGCGGGGGCGACTACGTCATGCGGAACAAGTGACGTGGGGGGTGCGGGGGTTGTGGGCCGGTGGGGTGCCTGGCGGGCCTGCAGTGCCCCGTCCTGCTGCGTTGGGTCGGGGGCGCGGGCCGTGTTGGGCGCTCCTGCTCCTGGGTTTGCTCTCCGGCCGGTGGCCCTGGCGGGACCCGGGGGTCGTCCTTTGGCGCTGCCGCGGCCTGGGGGGCCCTGAGGTGTTGCGCTTGCTCTGTCCTGGCAGGGGTCGACGGCTCCCCTCTTTGGTGGAGATTTTCATGCATGCCAGATCCACCACACCAGCATCTATCGAAACTCAGACACAATCTGCTTCCTCCTCAGGTCATTGAATCGGTGGAGGCTGGTGTCTGTGGATCTCACTCGGCTTCGTCTGTCCTTCCTTCCTTTCCTCAGTCTCTCCTTTGGTCTCTTGAGGTCTCCCAGATTATTTATTTTTTTGATTTGTTGGAATTTAGATGTTTCTGGGGTTAGGGAAGAATTCTGGTGGGTGGCCCGGTGGGTGGTGTCTGGTCGGTGCTGGATTTCACTTTCCTTTGTTTTCTTCGGTCCCCTCGGGTCTCCTGACGGCGGTGTTCGGTTTAGGTGAACGGTATGGGATTTTTTCTAATAGGTTTTTGGTGAGCTAACAAATACACGCACGCACGCACATACACATACTCACCCACATACAAAAAAAAAATAATAATAAATATATATATATATATATATATATATATATATATATATATATATATATATATATATATATATATATATATATATATATATATATTATATAATAAAAATAATAAAAAATTAAAATAAAAGAGCAATGATGATGACATTACCGAATGAACAATACTGAGCTCTTTAAAAAAAAAAAATAATAATAATAAATAAATAAAAACAAATAATGGACATTAGCGAGGGGGGAAAAAAAACTGCAACACACCTCTGTGAGGAGACAGACACGGAGTCGTCGCCAAAATCAACATGTTCCTGTCGCTGCTTGGGGACGAGAATGTCCAGGCTGCGCTTGATGGTGCCCGTAGAAAAGTGTTGTTGTACCAAGAAATTTCCGCGAAGATGGCGCAGAGCGGCTTCCAGCGGACCTGGTTACAGTGCCGTGAAAAAACAGAAGAAGCTGAAAAGCGAATATAACCGCAAAAAGCTCTTGCTTTCAAAAAGCGGGTATGGCGGAAAAGTGTCCAGGTGGTACGAAAGTGAAAGTTTCCTCAGACATCCTGAAATTTTGGATCCACTGCTCTGTGGTGAAGTTGGGCACAATGGTTTCCCACCAACGACTTGACCGGAGGGATGCCCAAATGAAGGGGAGCGAGGATCGGCAGCCTCCAACAGCAAGTTCACCTAAAACAAAGAGCAGTGCACAGCTTTAATGGTTTGAATCTGATAGAACATTAAAAAGCTGAAGACATCGAGGACAAGAGAAAGGTGGGAAGTCGGACTTTTCCGATGTTAAACCAGGAGTGTGCACAGGAACGCTCACTCAAAACTTAATTTTACAAAATTATAAACATATTTATCTCTTTATTAATATTTATTATGACATTTATTTAGTTTTTCTAAGTACTTCACGTAACCCAACATGATTTGGACTGACTGAGTGGGATCAATACAACTTTCAACCTTGAAAATAATTGGACTTTGGATCGTTGTAATTTGATTTGTGAGGATTATTTTGATTTCAAAATGTGATGAAATGTCGTTTGACTACTATAACAATCTGCCTGGTGTGTATGCTAGTCACCAACAAAAGCAATGCAAATATCAGAAATGTTGAGTTGTCAATACTATTACTTTTTTTTTTTTTACCTAATAACAAAAGACAAAACAAGTGTAATTTCTGTTCGAAAAACTAACATTTGGTCATTATTTGCCATCTTAGTCCTTTATTTACATGTACAAAGTCAGTGAAATTTACAATATATTTTACCAAGCTAAGAGGCAACAACACATCTTATGGGGCAGAATGACATCACAGTCTTACCCTGCCTTCACGTGCTATGGGAAAGATGGACCTTACCACTCGAAAACTCCTAATTACGACCAAGTTCTGTTCATGTAATTTTGTTGTTATAGCAAAATTGTGTATGCTACGTAATTGTGTAGATTCTAAAACAACCTGCTGTGCTAGCGGACGTTAACGCCCTTATAAGTGTTAATATTTCTTCGGCGCTCTCCGCCATGTTGAAACTTAAATAGTTCTCTCAACTCGGACACTCGGATATCAAAATGAATTCCCCGTTGTCCAGTAGAAAATACAACATGGGGGGGCATTCACGTGCAATATTTCTACTCGACATGTGGTTTTGTTTTGTTTCGTTTATTAAGAGCCCCATTAGCTCCTGGCATTTTTCAGGAGCTAATCTTCCTGGGGTATTTTCAAATTCATTACAATCATTTCAAATAAACATATAAACATATACATACCTACTCTCACACACATACACTAAACAACAACAAAAATAAATAAAAGTAAATGAAAGATCAATGCAGTCAAATTAATTAAATACATAATTGTAATACAAACCCAATTCCCAAAAAGTTGGGACACTATACAAATTGTGAATAAAAACTGAATGCAATTATGTGGAAGTGCCAAATTTAAATATTTTGCTCAGAATAGAACATAGATGACAGGTTAAAAGTTTAAACTGAGAAAATGTATCATTTTAGGGGAACATATGTTGATTGTAAATTTCATGGTGACAACAAATCAAAAAAAAAGTTGGGACAGAGGCTGGAAAATTCAATTGCACTAATAAAAAAAACAGTTGGAAGACCAGTTACCACTAATAGGGTCCATTGGCAACTTGATTGGAGTATAAAAAGAGTTTCTCGGGGTGGCAGTGTCTCTCAGAAGCGAAGATGGGTAGAGAATCACCAATTCCTCCAATGTTGTGCACAAAGATAGTGGAGAAATATCAGAAAGGTGTTTACCAGCGAAAAATTGCAAAAAGTTTGAGGTAATCATCATCTACAGTGCATAACACCATCCCCAGATTCAGAGAATCTGGAACAATCTCTGTGTGTCAGGGTCAAGGCCGAAAAATCATACTGGATGCCCATGATCTTTAGGCCCCAGCAAGGAATGCTTACTGTAAGGGAAATCACAGAAAGGGCTCAGCAATACTTCCAGAAAACATTGTGGGTGAACACAATCCACCTTGCCAGCCGCCGTTGCCAGATGAAACTCTACAGTACAAAGAAGAAGCCATTTCTAAAGCAGACCAAGAAACGCAGGCGTTTCTCTGGGCCAGGGGTCATTTAAAATGGAATGTGGCGAGGTGGAAACCTGTCTTGTGGTCCAACGAATCACGATTTGAAGTTCTTTGTGGAAAACTGGGGCGCTATATCATACTGACTAAAGAGGACAAGGACAACCCAAGTTATCAGCACTCTGTTTTTAAACCTGCATCTGTGATGGTATAGGGTTGCATGAATGCATGTGGCATGGGCAGCTTGCACATCTGGAAAGGCATCGTCAATGGAAAAAGGTATATTCAGATTCGAGAACAACATATGCTCCCATCCAGGCATCATCACTTTCAAAGAAGATCTTGCATTTCTCAACATGATAATGCCAGACCACATGCAGCACCAATTACATCATGGCTGCGTAGGAAAAGGTTGTGTTTTTTCTGAGAGAGCTCAATATTGTTCATTCGGTAATCTTACCGATTCGACATGACATCATCATTGCGCTCTTTTTTTTTCTCTCTTTTTTTTATGTGCGTGAGTATGTGCGGGGGTGTGTGTGCATATGTGCGTGCGTGTGAGTGTCTGCTCATTAATTCACCTAAAACCTATTAAAAACCCCATACCATTCACCTAAACCGAATACTTCAGAATCCAGCTAGTCGTGAAGCACCGACCAGACATCACCTACTACCCACCGGGTTACCAACCAGAATCTTTCACCAACCCCAGAAACATCTAAATTCCAACAAATTAGGGAGACCTCAAGAGACCAAAGGAAAGATTGAGGAAAAGAAGGAAGGATAGATGAAGCAGAGTGAGACATCAGCCTCCACCGATTCAACAACCAGAGGAAGAAGCAGATTGTGTTTCAATTTTGGTAGATGCTGGTGTGGAGGATCTGGCATGCATGAAAACCTCCACCAAAGAGGGGAGTCGTCGACCCCAGGCCAGGACAGAGCAAGCACAACCCCCCAGGGCCCCCCAGGCCGCGGCAGCGCCAAGGCACAACCCGCAGGCCCCGCAGGGGCCACCGGCCGGAGAGCAAACCCAGGAGCCAGGAGTGCCCCCCACCCCAACACGGCCCGTGCCCCGTTCTGCTGCGTTGGGCTTGGCAGGCCCACCAGGCACCCCACCGGCCCACAGCCCCCGCTCCCTACTCACAAATTGCAATTTGCTCCAATTATTTTACAATTATCCAAAATATAAATTAATTTACAAATCCAACACTTTAGCTCATTGTTCCAATGCTCGCATAATATATATATATATAGTCTCATGTCATTAATTATTACAAAAAGTAAACAAAAGAAGTTTCAAGTTGGTAATGTGTTGTTTTTTTGTTGTTGTTTTTATTAGCAAACCCACGCCAACTTGCATCGTAGGCAAGTGACGGTACCACTCCGCCACCTGGAGCCCTGGTTATGTGTTTTTTCCCACGCTCGACTATTGTGTCGCAGCCGGTTATGCGTCACTTCCGCCCAGCATCCCAGATGCACATTGGAGGTGGAAATGCATTGCGTGCGTGGGTTGGGCTGAGCAAGCCGAGCAGTGCGGTACTGGGCTCCAGTGGAAATACGCTAATGAACACAACTCCACTCAAGGGCCAAAAAGGCCTGACAGGGCTCGTTCTTCAGCTTGACGGCATCCTTTCCAGGTTTGAGGATAGCTGCCACGACAGGCACGGACCACCTTATGACCACAGATCCGATCGGCCGCCTCAAAAATTGAAGCGTCGAACACGGTCCACTCAAACTCAATGCGTGCCTTCCCTGGGACAAGGAAGAAGTGCTGCCGAAGGTGGGTGTTGAAACTCTTTCTTACAGGGGATTCTGACAGTCATTCCCAGGAAACCCTCACAATACGTTTGGGTCTGGCTGGTCGGACTGGCATCTTCCCCCACCATTGGAGCCAACACAGAATCAGGTGGTGATCACTTGACAGCTCCGCCCCTCTCTTCACCCGAGTGTCCAAAACAGGCGCACAACCACAAAGCCGATTATCAAACTGCGGCCCAGGGTGTTCTGGTGCCAATTGCACATATGGACACCCTTATATTTGAACATGGTGTTTGTTATGGACAAACCATAACAACCAATAACAAAACATCCCAATCATCCCCCTCCAGGTCTCACTGTCATTGCCCACGTGAGCGTTGAAGTTCCCCTTGTACAATAAGGGAGTCCCCAGGGGGAGCACTATTCCAGTACACCCTCCAAGGACTCCAAAAAGGGTGGGTACTGAGATGCTGTTTGGTGCATAGGCACAAACAACAGTCAGGAAAGGCGGAGTGAGGCTACCCTCTCGTCCACCGGGGTAAACCCCAACGTACAGACGCCACCCTGGGCAACTCAAGAGTGGAAAAGAGTCCAACCCCTCTGTTAACAGTACCCAAGCTGTGTGGAGGCGAGTCCGATGTCTAGCCGGCAGGGTTGGGGAATCCAGGTCCAGAGAGAACAAACCCTGAAACAGTTTGACTTTAGCCACCGGTGCTTGTACTCAACAGGTGCTTCTATGACAGTGGTGGGCAAACTCGGTTCTTGAGGGCCGGAGTCCTGCAGGTTTTGGATGTTTACCTGCTCCAACGCAGCTGATTCCAATCAACAGGGGCATTATCATGCTTATGCAGAGCTTGCTGATGAGCTGATCATATATTAGCTGCGTTGGAGAAGGGAAACATCCAAAACCTGCAGGACTCCGGCCCTCGAGGACCGAGTGTGCCCATCCCTGTTCCAGTTAGTAGAAGCACCTGTGGCTAAGGCCAACCTGTAGCAGGGTTTTTACTTTCTGGACCAACCCTGCTAGTGGGAACTTCTCGGCCACGCACACCAGGTCAGGCCCCGTCAGAGAGGTGATATTCCTGTCCCAAGAGCTAACTTCTGTAGCCGGAGATCGGTCTGCCAAGTTCCCCGCCCTTGGGTGCCGCCCAGCTCTCTGCACAACCGACCCCTTCGGCTTTTCCCCCAGGTGGTGAGCCCATTAGAAGGGAGAACCATGTTGCCTCTTCGGGCTGTGCCCATATTAAAAGTAGCGTTGTACCGATACCTAAGTTGTTGTTTTTTTCTCAACATGAAAAAGCTGTCTTGCCATTGGTTCAGAGCATTCAAGGGCCAATAGGATATCTTAGCACGGCATGCAGTGAACATGTCACACATCAGTGAATGTCGTGCATGAGCAAGACACAAGATGCTGCATCCAAAGTCCTATATTAGCGTCAGAATTAATGGTATTGGCATATTGCTTGTTAGTACTCACAGATACCGATACCACTGTTTTAATGCAGTATCGGGGCCTCTGCCAATACCAGTATAAGTATCGGAACAACACTAATTAAAAGAACACACCACTAATAACTAATTTCCAGTATTGGATTAGGCATTGTGTATAAAGAATAAAAGTGCAAATAACTCTGGTAAAAAAAAAGAAAAGATAAAGTATTAAAATAAGAACATACCGTGGGCAACGGCATTATCCTGGTAATGTGATCTTGATGACGCATCCGGTGCGTAAACGACAGCCGCCTTCCTTCATTTGAGTTTGCTGATGTAATGAGCAAGAAAAAGGCCGTCTTCTATCCCAAATACTGCACCAGTTCTGATCAGAGTAAAATCCTCAGCACGTCAGGTTTCATGTCATTCTATGTGGGGGTGGGGCAGTGGGGGATGGTCTCTCCTAATGTGGCTAAAGCGTGCTGAGCACACAACATGTTAACCTTGCTCTGTAAGATGAATTCTCGCGGTATTTGTGAGTTCACAAACTCCAGAGAATACATCTTGTACCAAGCCCGTTGACTTCCACCGATCTGAACCACTGGTTGTTCGGACCAATCACAGAGCGACATTGTGTTAAGGTTGTGATATGCAGCTGTGACGAAAGCAGGAAGCCAGTGCAAACAAACAAATTTAACTTCTAACTTCTGCTGAATACGTCCTCCTTATCGAGCCACAGTTTCAGATTCATTTTTGGCTGGACGCAAATCTTTGTCGAGTCTCTTGTGTCTGTGCTGCTTTTGAGGAAGTGCTTTTTTGCTATAGGGCGTAATTCCACCTTTGATGTCCGCAGTGGGACACAATAATTCCTCGTGAGTCTCTTTGTAGTCATTGGCTGCCATGTTATTCTATGCGTGTTTATTACACGCGATACATCACGATGATCACGTGACTGACATGGTACTGTACTTAATGCAAAAATATTCATAAAAAGTACTATAAAATCATAATCACGCAACACAAATTTTTTTTCAGGGAAGTGTTGAAATTGACCATTTCACTAAATAGCTGGTTGTTTTTTTAATAAATCTTGTGTTGCTTTAAATTTATAAAACACAAAAAAAATAGTTTTAATTTAGTGTCCGCATGTTTTTACCTATTCCACCAATTTATTGTTCGATCTTTTTAGTCATAATCCAAATTATATACAAATAATGTCCGAGCAGTCAAAATGACTGCCAAGGTCATTCTAGTAGTTGCAGACTTCTGGTAGACCGAGTATTAAAAAGTGATACAAAGTTGTCGATGGTTTGTCGATCGCCCTGCCCCCTTTTCCCTTGCCTACCTCTGCAGTCCCCCCCTTCCCCCGCCTCACCCCATTCCCCCTCGCCCTTGCCTCTTCTGATATGAGTCTCCGCAGCAAGTTGACGCGACACTCCACTAACTTGACATGTAAATGTGCAGTAGTCTAGCAAGTTCTTTTTTTAATTTATTTTTTAGGGCGCTCATGAGCCCTCACATAGATTGCACCCTGGGCACCCATATTGCCCATAGCAAAAACCTTCCTTGATTATACTCTATATTTATGTTGACTCCTTTTATTTGTGTCAGTACCTGTGTACCAGTGTTTAGATCAGGTGATGTCGTTAATATTTGTCAACTGTGCACTGTGGGCATGTGAAGCCCTTTGAGACTATTTTGTGATTAAGGGCTATATAAATAAACTTGGCCTGATTTTGACCTCAGTTTGAGTAGGAACTAAAACCTATGTTCAAAAATGTGTTTATATTTAGTGTTCAATTTGTTGTATGTGTCATTGTCTCTTTTCAGAAAAACTCAAGTCTTTTAATGAGAATCTTCCCAAAGCGGCATTAGAGCTTTATCCCCCCTCCGACCCCTGCCCCACCACAGACCGCTGTCCTGAGAGAGCATATACCACCATGGTTTCTGACATCAGAGTTACATGTCCTAACAATGATCTCGCCCACAGGGCTGCAGGTAAATTCTCTTATTAATTATTAAGTTAAAATATTGTATATATGTGTGTGTGTCGGGGTGTGTGTGTGTGTGCGTGCTTGCTGCCTCACATTGCCTATTAAATAGACATAGACAGATAAGTTTTTCTCAGAGCCGAGAATGATTTTGAATACAAACTTCAACACTTTTAACTTGGTTTCAATTCCTTTAAGCATGTTTATCAAACTGCTTATCAGATGGGTTTTTTCTTCTTTCATTTATTTGAGTAAGATCAAGTTAAAAAACAAAACAATTACAACAAAAGTTATTTAAAGGTGGTACTCAAAAGGTGTAGGTAGAAGTTTAGAGAATTTATAATGGTCCTAGCCCTTATTTTCCACTATTTAGTTTGACATATTTCTTGTACTATAGAACCTCAAACTGGGGAAAAAACCCAAAACATACTCCCTCAGTTCAGAGGTACAATGTTTCACCTAATCTTTATGACGATTTACCGAAAACCAATCACAATTTATGTCATAATTAAATAAAATGTAAAATGTACTTATTTACAATGTAACGAATATTGCCTGTCCCCCTTATTTTTATTTTATTTGCCTTTTTAACCCCTTTACTGCCAAAAACGTTAAATAACGTTTAGTAAAAACCTACGGAGGGGCGCCAAAGACGTTAAAAGACTATGTTTTTTTTTTTTTTTCTTAAACGGGTGGAGGAAAGCCTTGGCCAGCTGTGCTGAAAGTATCAAGCAGATCTAGTTAGTATAATGACTCGTTTTGGCCCCTAGATGGCAGCGATGACTCTCTTTGGACAAGATTGGGTGTGTGTCAGTAGAAGACGTGAGGCGGAGCTAGAGTGTTGAGGGGACAATGGCTGATGAAGCAACAATGGCGACCGGTTGCAAGCAGCTCACGCTTGAGCATTTTTTTCAAAGACGAAAAGCATCGATCAATACTAAAAAGCGCATTGATGTCGACGATGATGATGATGGTGACTCCGAGCTAAACGCCGAAGTTGGGAGCGTTGACGCGCGGCTATGATCAAGTCATGAAGCCTCACCGGCTAGCGATGCTAACGGCGGAAAACGCGGAGCACAACCGAGCACACAGGCGGACGTTCAATCGGACGATGAAGAGTAGTCGAAAAGCATCGACCAATGCACATTGATGATGATGATGATGGTGACTCCCGAGGTTGACGCCGAAGTTGGAAGCGTTGACGATGAAGAGTACCCCGAGTCCAATGCATATTCATCGGAGGAGTGGGTACAGTCTGATCACGGAGAAGACACTGGTTCTGGACTACGATGCCACCATGAATGGAGTGGATAAGATGGATCAAAAGAACATCTACCACCCGGTATAGGAACTGAAGGACATGAGGAAGCCAGACGTAACACCACCGTAACGTAACCGTAGCATGATCCTGATAGTAGACTTGATGGCAACACACACTGCAGTATATACTTGCTATTCCCCGGAAAAAACGGCCGGCAAGAAAGTGTAGCGTCTGCACGCGAAGAGGCAATCGCAGTGAAACTAATCTGTTGTGCAAATCCTGTTGCGTCTCCTTGCACGCAGGGGACTGTTACACAAAAAGAAAAACTGTATTTGAAACATCCACATAATTGTAAATAGTACCACAGTTGCACACATTTGTAAATAGTTTGCCAAATTGTTGTGTCAAATTGTTACACTGTTGAATGTAAATAAACGTATTTTGCTATCAAAAAACACAGATTCATTCTTGGTGGTAGTGTTTTATAGAAGTAAAGCACTATTTAGGTGTTTGTGGCATCATTCATGGACAAAAATAAGTGTAAAATTCACTAGAGTGCATGAAATTACATCGTTTCACTAAAAGCTTGATTTCTCCGTATTTTGGTCCAAAACAAGAGCATTTTGGGTGAAACTAACCATTTTCTATTGTTGATTACTGAAGAACGGAATAAGGTAGAAACAAACTTTTCTGATGAAAGATGAGAGTTCAATCTTTCATTTGGTAGTATGTGTGTTTCCATAGTAAAAACACAACATTTTCTGTGGACCTTGAAAGATCAGTCAAAATGCTTAAATCGGCTGGCACCCACAGCATCCCTTTTCTGAAAACGTCTGGCAGTCAAAGAGTTAAAACACTTCCCCCTGGAGAACGTGTGTGCAAGCACTCATACCTCAGCGCCTACAGAGACCTAAAACCCTGTTTAGCAAGCAAACTAGCGATAAGACTGCTTATCAGTCCCCAGACTATCTTTTATGGCCTGGTCTGTCCACAGGAATCAGCCATGTGTTTTTGGAAAAAACTTCCCTTAGAAGTTATACGGTACAACAGTGCCCTCCAGCGGTCACTATCGGTATTTTCCTCAAGAATCCTGCCGCTCCTAATTAATCTGAAGTCTACATAATTTGGGACATAAATGGACTCTGTACTTGAATGACATCAAGTGACTTCTGTTGTTTATCTTTGTACACAACCTGTATGTCTATCTCAAATGAATGATATGTGTAACTTCTGCAGCCATCTAAGTTTAGCTAATTAGTAAGCTCAGCGGATTCAATAACTTTATGATCGCAGTAATGTTTGAAATGTGTTCAGAATGATAAATGAAGCATCTGGCTTGTCAATTCTGCTAAAAAAAAATTTATCAAATGCTATCCCAAAAGCTTGGTCTCAGTCGATCAAGTCTGCTTCAAGCGCACGGAAGAGGCGGGACTACTACTCCGACACTCTGGGAAAAAAAGCCAGCGCGCGAAGGAACTTCCCTCTCTTCTTCCCTCCCCTCTTCTTCGCTCCTTTCTCTGTTCTCCTCTTGCCCCACGAACTCCTCCTGACCATCACGAGAGACGCGGTCGCCGAATAAGCTGAGAGTGAAGAGACTGAAGCGTGACTTCCTTCTTTGAGCCCCGGACTTGAGCCACGCCGCGCGCCCCAAAGCACGCATCACGCAAGGGCTTGCAACCACATTGCGCGTCCCAAAACGCACGTGCCTGCTCCTGCCGAGAGCCGACCCACCTATTTTCCGTTCTCTGAATCACGCAGCGCCCCGCCGACCCGGTTCCACGACGACTGTTAGGCGCCGAGCCGCTGCGTGGCAGCGACCCATTTCTGCTCCAGCTGTGCGCCCTAGACGCCCCGCAGCGCCCAAACCAACTGACTGCGGCCTCTCAACCGCGCAAGCACATCACCACCAACCGGGACTTGTGCCAGCCAAGGACCTGCCGCGGCCTCCACGCCGCGCGTGCACTTCACCACCAACCGGAGACCTGTAGCGGCCTCTCAGTCGTGCGCCCATCACCATCAGCCAGAGACTCCAGTGCAGCATTCCAGCTGCGTGTGCGCCGACCGCCAAGATCGTCTCCAACTGAGTTTTCTTCAACTGAGGATCGACGCTCGCCGAGTCCCTCTCTCTCCCGTGCACCTGAACCAGTACGCGAGTGCGCTTTCATTGCAATCTGACCATACCACTGGTGCGACGCTTTGATTCAAATATAAAAGGATTGACAGGTCAAAACGCTTCCATTTAATTTCTGCCGAATCATTTGTTTACGGAGTGGATTAGTAATTCTCTTATTAAAGCAAAGAATTCCATGATTAACTAAAGTAGCAACTTCAGATTGTGAATACTTGATAATAGGATTTTTATCGTTTATTTTGCTCCTACAAACAAGCAAAGTTAACGTGGTGCCCCCGGAGGTTGTTGAGGAAATTACAACTCCCCTCAGTGCCGTCTAAATTTCTCATAAGCCATTATGGCAAACCAAATAATTGCTACAATAAGTAGCATAAGAAAACAGGCATCAAATATACAATACAAGAATAACAAAAAAATAAAACAATTTCCCGTTTCCTAACATTTAAGACAGCAGACATCTTAGTTTTAAAATTCTAACAAAAAGAACAGGGAGCTCCCAGGCTCAGCAGCATCTCTTAGAAAGGTAACTAAAAATTTGAATATATAGTTCTCTGAAGTTTTCCCAATTTTAAGATGGTCTCTCTTATCGGCAACTGGATTTTTTCAAAAGGCCGATGCTGATATTCGTCAAAATGCCAAATATCCCGGCTGATAACTGATGTATCCCTAACTTTTGTTTCTGCAGCGGCACTTGAGAGTCCTGTGTATCGCTATGTGGTGACACACACACCATCAGGAGCAGTCAAAACAACTATTCCCCTAATGCCATTCCACAGCCGCTTCTCTTTCCACTGCTTGGATATCATTGCTTTCTTTGGGGGACTCGAGTTAGTTCTGGGGAAACCACTCTCTGATCAGGACAAAAGTTTCCAGGATCTTGTAACTCAACGTCTTGTCAACTTTGCCAAAACAGGTAACTGTTATTCTGTGTCAATATCTTGTGTGATTAACAGAGAATTGCAATACAGTGTTCCCTCGTTACTCGCAGGTGTTACGTTCCAAAAACTACCAGTGATAAGTAAATCCGCAATGAAAATTTGGTTTTATTTTTTCTATTAATTAGTTTTTTTGTTTATTATACATGTTTTTTCGTTTTGGTTTGTTTTTTAGTTTAGTATAAATGCGTTTTTGTTCATCATTTATGTCCTTTTTTCATTTACATTTGTTTTCCATTAAAAGTATGTTTTTTTCCATTTACTTATTATACAGCACAGTATTTTTTTTTTTGTTTATTCGGAAAAAAAAATTCATTAATCCTATATATTTTTTTCATTTATTATAAATGTTTTAAAGCCGTAAAACACCTCACCACACACTTGTCCGATAAGGCAACACTTTCATTTTCAGTTTACACTCTCAATGTTCAAACCTTTGTAGATTTTTAAATAATAACAATAATGAAATAGAATTAAACAAATATCCAAAACATTTATTTGAGAAACAAAAATATAGCAGTAACGGCGATCCATCCATTTTTTCTCCGCTTTTTCCAGGCCGGTATCTTTTCTTAAAAAGAAAGCACACACTCAACAACAACAACATAAAAAAACAGCTTTTAGAAATAACAATCTTAATTTTAATGTTGAAGATACATGGCGGGACAGGTAAGAAATGTAAAAAATCCATTACTAATGACTCACACGTATTTCACTGTTCCTCTGATGTTGCATCTTCCTCTTGGCACTGCTCCGCTGTTGATTCTTTGTCCACTGAAGGCCGGAGTGTCTTTTTTTTTAGTTAAGAACATGATGATTGGTAATTGTTGGCGCTCCTTATTTTTCTAGGCAAGAATATTCTTGTAAATAGACATGCCAGCTTTGATTATGTTTGAGAACTGCAGTGAACTAAACATCTACGGGTCCCATTCTTGTGCAACTCGCTGCGCTGAAGGTCATTGACCATTTGCACAATGGTTGCCAAGTGATCAATGTTAGTCCATCCTCCTCATCTTTATCAACACTTGTGTCCTCGTCTTTCTCTTCTCCCTTATCCTCGTTTGGTAGGTTTGTGGCGTTTGTCATTGCTGCCACGTCATCATCAGTCAGTGATTGTGAGTGGGCATCAATCAAGCAATGGCCGGACTAAGAAATCCTCATTGAACAATTTTTTCCTGGTTATTAGGGATGCAAATACCGGTAACAAAAAAATTGACAATTAAAAAAAAAAAACATCGAAAATTGTATTGCATCACTGGCCAGTTAAGTGACAGTGGCAAAATTTTTGGGAGGGTACAAGGTCATGTGGAATCTTTTTTGGGGACTATTTATCGGCAATTTGAAAATACATTTTCACATCAAGCATACTCAATTGGCCGCAAACAATAAATAGGCAAAGAAAGTTGTTATATATACAAAATGACCACTGCTGTCCTTCTTGTGGTAAGCTGCAAAGCATGAATTGCTTGCCTTGAGAAAGAGGAAGATCTTGCATTTATCACACTTCCATCTGCTCTGACCCTTTGTACAGTATAGACATTGACCTCTGACATCACTGTGGACTGGCAAATTCTGCAGTGGACGAGTGACTGCGTTCAAATATCATCTCACCACTCTCGCTGTTGAATTAGACTGAATAGTGGGACAAACATGTTAGTGATTCGATACTTTATCATCCATCCATCCATCCATCCATCTACCGCTTATCCGGGGCCGGGTCGCAGGGGCAGCAGTTTTAGGAGGGAAGCCCAGACATCCCTCTCCCCAACCACTTCAACCAGCTCCACCGGCGGAATCCCAAGGCGTTCCCAGGCCAGCCGAGAGACATAGTCTCTCCAGCGTGTCCTGGGTCGTCCCTGGAGCTTCCTGCCGGTGGGACATGCCCGAAACACTTCTCCAGGGAGGTGTCCAGGAGGCATTCCAACCAGATGTCTGAGCCACCCTCAACTGGTTCCTTTCAATATAGAGGAGCAGCGGTTCGACTCTGAGTCCCTCACAGATGACCGAACTTCTCACCCTATCTCTAAATGTCTGAAATTTAAAACATTCTAAAGTTAGTGTGCCAAACGGATACGGTAGCCATTAAAAGGTTAATGTCATCAGGTGTCATATCATTAAAGCCATCTTCCCCAAGCTGTTTAGCCAGCTGCATCTACCGCAGAGTGACGGATTTCATCCGGTAGGGCTGCGCACTGCCTCCAGCCAAAGTTTTTTCCAGCAGGCATTTAAAGTTTCAGTTTTCATCTCCTGAATGGCCTTCTCAATATTTTGAGACATGATGCAATGCTGTATTCACGCAAGTAGGTCTTTAGTACGAAATTTTGATCTGAGTCCATAGCGTCAACAAGATGTTGCTAGGTGTTGCGCGTATAGAGGGCCTTGAAAGCACGCCAAGGTCCATGGGCTGAATTAGCGATGTAGTGTTTGTAGCCGAAATTTGATTTGCACACCCTCATATGACAAATCATCAGCATGGCCTTCGGCGTTGTCTACAAGCAGAAACTGCACTGATTGAGGACCTGGGCTCCGCTTCATCCTGCTCCTCATCCTCGTTACTCTCAGTAAATGTGTCGTAAAGCTTTTTAGCTTTTGTGCAGATGATCTTGGTGTCCAGCGTAATGTTCTTTTTCCTGCAGTCACGGATCCACAAAGCTAAAGCAGACTCCATCCTGATGATGGTCTTGTACCGCAACAATTGCCACCCTTTTCGCATCCTTGCTAAAATGTATTGCTGCTGTTGCCCTTATGTTTCTTCCTCATTTATGTAACGAATCGAGGATTCATTTATACCGCAATGACGCCCGACAGCCGCGTAACTTCTACCTTTCTTTAGCATGTCCAGAAGTTCAACTTTTTCCGTGATGGATAGAACCTTCCTCTGCCTTTTGGGTGTAACATTAGGTGTCTTTGCTGCCGGTGCAGAACGTTTAGTAGACATTGTAGGTTTGTCCGCACTTCTGCGTCACGGCCACACCGTGCAATAGCAAGCTAACACAATACACGAGACACCAAATGGAGGAGTTTTACTGACACTTAGCCAATCAGGATGCAGAACAATGCGAGTTCTTTCTTAGCGATTCAAGACATGCGTCCATACACTGTAAAAACCGAACAAGTCAAAAAGCACACGGTAAAAAAAAGAAGAAAAAAAAGCATGCTTAAAAAAAAATCTGCGACATAGCGAGGCTGTGAATGATGAACCCGCGAGTAACAAGGGAAAACTATTTGTAGTGTAGAGTGGACCACCAGTATGTTGACACTAATGACTATGGACATGAGAATTAAAAATGAAAACCTGTTTGGGAGTTTTATGGAAATAGGATTCGGAAATTGACTGTAGATTACACAGTTTGTTTATTATTTCATGAAGAATGATGAAGTTAAAATGTATCTCTCTTACAGGTAAGATGGATGATGAGTGGTCACCTTATCCAGCAGCCACTGCCCTCCTCTCCAGCAAGCTTCTGGTTGTTAATGAATACTCAGCTGCACGCTGTCAGTTGTGGAAGAACAACGGCCTATATGCCTATGCATGGATTAACTGATCCCACATTGGCATTCATTGAAAAACTGTTGAAAAGATGGTCCCTCAAACATAATATATATGTATTAGGAGTGTCACAATTAGTGCTTTAATTTTGAATTAATTTAAAGTTTCTTTAACGCCACTAATTTTTTTAACGCGTGATTAATGATCGCCCCTTACTTGGAAAGCCTGTACTGGGGGAATTTCGCGTCCGCGTCAAACTTTAGCAGTGATAAATGTAATAATAATGCATATATTTGTGGAGACTGGGGTCAAGTTGTAATTTGCAGTTTTAAAAATGTGCAGAATTTCACAAAGTTACTTCATGTTAAAGATTAGCTAGCTCTTAATATGAAAAGAAAAATGCACTAAGCTGTTACCAATGTCTTACAAATGCAATTATGCCATCTAGTGGCAGAAAAATGACCCCAACGCAAATCAATAGCATACTCGTTTTTTACAGTACAGTACATATTTTTTACTTTAACTAAATTTTATGAATTATTATGAATTTACTGGATCAATGACTAAAAGATGCAGCCATATTTCTATTAGTTTAACTTTAGTTTCTACTTTTATGTTAGCAAGAGTATGAAAACTTAGAAATAAATATTTGACTGTACATTTTATTGTACATTTAGAACAGTTACAAAATTTGCGATTAATCCTAAATTAACTATTGAAGTCATGCGATGAATTATGATTTAAAAAAAAAAATGCCTGACACCCCTAATACATATACATATACATATATATATATATATATATATATATATATATATATATATATATAGAAAGAGAGAGAGAGAGAGAGGAAGCGGGGGAGGGGGGTGAGGGAGGGAGAGATTTTCGACTTTGGGTGAAAAGACAACCCTGGACTGCCAGTCAGTCACTGAGTATTTATTGAGAGATACAACCATTTACGCTCACATTCACACTGTCACTGAGTGCCAACGCTGCCTGCACTAAAATCAGGTGAATACACCACTACACCATCAGTGATTAAACTGAGAATGCTTTGTGTAAGTGATTTGTGAAGGGATTTGTTTGTTAATGAAGAATTACTGGTGGCAAATACTCTTTGTTGCGACATTCTTTTTTTCCTCTTTGAAGCAATACAATTTTTTAGGTAAGTTATGTTTAGGGAAGATACTCTGTTTAATGAAACACTTAAGGTTGGATTTAGTGTTGTGGATTTATTAAAAAAAAAACTTTTGTAAAGATTAAGATCTAAAATACAACAGCATATTAGGGCCACGTATAAATATATTGTCTTAGAGGGCAATATTCCAAGAAAAAAAAAACTTGCAACGTGGCAAATTTGTGCCTTTATAAAATGGCAAATTTGCCACTTTATAAAGTGACAGATTTGCGAGAGAGAGAAAAAATCTGAAACCTACAAGAAATACGCGTAGCGTGCCACTTGGATGTTTGTGCCAATACTTCTTGGTCGGGTTTTCAAATAAGGAGATTCGGTGGGTACGGCCAGCGACAAAGACGGACAAAGAAGGTCCACACCTTGAGGATTAAGCATTAATGTTAATATAATATATATTAATATATATATTTACTTGTACATTTATGTTTGCAGAATCATTATTCAAACATTTAGGTATTTTTTGTACAAGTAGCTAAGTTGATGTGTCGAATCTGTTGCTTTCCGTCATTCACTTGCATTTACCTAAAATATGCTAGCTTCTGATTGGTTAGTGTTAGTCAGCTAATAGGGGATCAGGAAGTATTATCGCTCTAGCTGTCGTGTATGACGAGTAGAGTTAAATAAGAATGAATCCGTCTCCATTCTGCCTTTTCATTTTATAAACGGTGTACTATTAACTCTTTGACTGTCAGACGTTTTCAGAAAAGGGATGCTGTGAGTGCCAGCCGATTTAAGCATTTTGACTGATCTTTCAAGGTCCACAGAAAATTATGGAAACACACATACTACCAAATGAAAGATTGAACTCTCATCTTTCATCAGAAAAAAAAAGTTTGTTTCTACCTTATTCCGTTCTTCAGTAATCAACAATAGAAAATGGTTAGTTTCATTCAAATGCTCTTGTTTTGGACCAAAATACGGAGAAATCAAGCTTTTAGTGAAACAATGTAATTTTAGTGAATTTGACACTTCTTTTTGTCCATGAATGATGCCACAAACACCTAAATAGTGCTTTACTTCTATAAAACACTACCACCAAGAATGAATCTGTGTTTTTTGATAGCAAAATACGTTTATTTACATTCAACAGTGTAACAACTTGACAAGAATTTGGCAAACTATTTACAAATGTGTGCAACTGTGGTACTATTTACAATTATGTGGATGTTTCAACTACAGTTTTTCTTTTTGTGTAACACTCCCCTGCGTGCAAGGAGACGCAACAGGATTTGCACAACAGATTAGTTTCACTGCGATTGCCCCTTCGCGTGCACTTTCTTGCCGGCCCGTTTTTTCCGGGGAATAGCAAGTATATACTGCAGTGTGTGTTGCCATCAAGTCTACTATCAGGATCATGCTACGGTTACGTTACAGTGGTGTTACGTCTGGCTTCCTCATGTCCTTCAGTTCCTATACCGGGTCGTAGATGTTCTGATCCATCTTATCCACTCCATTCATGGTGGCATCGTAGTCCAGAATCAGTGTCTTCTCCGTGATCAGACTGTGCCCGCTCCTCCGATGAATATGCATTGGACTCGGGGTACTCTCCATCGTCCGATTGAATGTCCGCCTGTGTTCGGTTGTGCTCCGCGTTTTCCGGCGTTAGCATTGCTAGCCAGTGAGGCTTTACTATGTGATCATAGCGGCCGCGTCAACGCTTCCAACTTCGGCGTCAACCTCGGGAGTCACCATCATCATCATCGTCATCATCAATGTGCATTGGTCGATGCTTTTCGACTACTCTTCATCGTCCGATTGAATGTCCACCTGTGTTCGGTTGTGCTCCGTGTTTTCCGGCGTTAGCATCGCTAGCCGGTCAGGCTTTACTACGTGATCATAGCGGCCGCGTCAATGCTTCCAACTTCGGCGTCAAGCTCGGAGTCACCATCATCATCATCGTCGACATCAATGCGCTTTTTAGTATTGATCGATGCTTTCCGTCTTTGAAAAAAATGCTCAAGCGTGAGCTGCTTGCAACCGGTCGCCATTGTTGCTTCATCAGCCATTGTTCCCTCAACACTCTAGTGCCGCCTCACGTCTTCTACTGACGCCCACCCAATCTTGTCCAAAGAGAGTCATCGCTGCCATCTAGGGGCCAAAACGAGTCATTATACTAACTAGATCTGCTTGATACTTTCAGCACAGCTGCCCAAGGCTTTCCTCCACTCGTTTCCAAAAAAACAAAAACAAAACATAGTGAACGTCTTTTAACGTCTTTGGCGCCCCTCCGTGGGTTTTTACTAAACGTTATTTAACGTTTTTGGCAGTAAAAGAGTTAACGATCAAAGAATCCTCACATTTGACTGGAGCTACGCTACGTGTATTTGTCGTAAGTTTCAGAGTTTTTTTGCCACCTTTTAAACTCGCAAATTTGCCAATTTATAAACTCGCAAATTTGCAAGTTTTTTCTCGGAATATTAGCCCCCTCTGAATAAATAAATAAATATACGTGGCCCTAATACGCCGTCGTACTAAAATCATCCATCCAGTTTTACCATATTGCCCAGCATTAACAAATGTCTATGTAACAAGACTCTTAAAGTCTGTGTTCATTATCAATAAGACCACTGAGACACTTTTATTTATGTAATTGGTTTTTTTTTTCAGGCACTTGCATTTTTCTTTACATTTTCTGTGATGTATTGTTTTTACAGATATGCCACTTGCTTCCACAGATTTAGTGAATTGTTGTAAGAGCATTGGGGAGTTTGAGTGGCACTAACCATGCACTATCATAAAGAGTTTGTATTCAAAAGAAGTGAGGAATTTTGACATCATCCTGTGTTTTTTTCTTTTTTAAGACAAAAAAAGGTGCTTTACCTTGACTAGTTTCGGCGTGTCAAACTGACAATTGTGTCACGCCGGCTACGCCCAGGAACATAAGCGGATAAGACAATTAACTGAGTTTGTCAAAATACCCCAAGGATCAACTATTGTAACACAATTGTAAGACACTTACCACATATTACTACAGGCTTACCCTTATTTTGACTCTGACTAAAATTTGTTACATTTGATATGGTGGTCCTGCCACATGCAGAAGAGACACTGACTGCACACCCCACTCCCTGCACTGCTAAGCCAAATGCAAATACTGTATTGCTTTCTTAACCATGACAACTAGGGACGGAGCTAGGGGGTGTCTATTTGTTAATCCCCAAGTGTAAAAGGAACAGAACGCCCCACCCCACGCCCACCAACCGCCAGCCCCCCCAAACCTCGGGGACCCCCATACCCAGGAATCGGTGCCGAAGAGGGGCCGGACAGCGGAGCGACGAGGGCACCCACACCCACCCCACCTCCAGCCGCGTGGTGGGATGGAACACTGGGGGCAGAAGGGGAGATGGGAGCACCGGGGTACGGGCAGCAACCCCGAACCCCAGGCCCAGCGGGGAAAGGCCCCGGTCGTCAAGCCAGCGTACTTAGTGAAAGCTAACCCTGTTACTGAGTTCGCCAGCTCGCCGACTGGCGAACTCTACTCCTACACTGTGGATGTGACCCCACCCAGTGTATTTACAAGTGTGTGTGTGTGGTGCATTAAAATTGGGAGCAGGTGAGATGGAGCAGAGGGAAATGATATCCCCCCGTTCCGATCCACCTGCCTCCCAGACGTGTCAGTGAGTGTATGTGGTGCATTAAAAAAATTAATAGGGGGTGGGGGGGGGGGGGGACACGGACAGGGGACCGCAGCACTGCTCTATACTGTGTCCACTGGAGCGGGGCGGGCACAACACCAAACCCACCCGGCCCCCGGAGCGCCGAGCCACGGATAGAGCCCCCGGCCCAGGGGAGGGGAAGGAAGGCGTACAGGGGAGGGGGAAGGGAGGGGGGAAGGAGACGACAAGAAGGACAAGGGGCAGCGGCAGGGCCGCAGAGAGAGGGGGAGAAGAGGAGGAAGGGTGACAAGGGAGAAGGGACAGGGAGGCGGAGGACGGGCGGGCAGAGGCGAGGAGGGAGAGGCAGCAAGGGGGAGGAAGGAGGAGGGGAGAGGGAACCACGGGGCACCCTGGCGGCCCACAGGCCCCGAACCGTGTCGCCGGGCCCAGAGCGACGGACCGCGCCGGAGCGGCACCGCCCCGGACACCAGGGAGAGCCCCGCAACGCACTACCCCCCAAGAGACCCAGGGAAAGGCCAAGACGCAGCCGCCACCCAGCAGCCAACAGAGGGGCATATCCGCCCACGCCCAGCCAGGGGGGCAGCACCTATAGAATTAACCCACTGGCATGCAGTGAATCCGAATATTAACCCTTAGTGCCCATTGGAGGTGAATCTGCTCGATCCTGTTGGCAGAAGCTGAGTTCCTGACTATAAAAACACAACCATTAGTTACAAATTGCCAAATACAGAAACATCAATGTAAGTTATCACGAAGCGGTGGCTCTCGCTAACAGGCAGAATTAAGTAACCAGGTTCGATTAAAAGATTCTATATACGTAGACCATGTTTCTTTCTGAGGTTTTTTGTTGTCGGAGAAAGCTTTATGATATCTTTAGCTGAAACAGGCGGTTGGAGCGTACCCCTAAGTGTTGAAATTTGTTTCTTTATCATACTTTTAACTTGCAGATATGGTAAAAGAAATATAAAAATGTGTGTATTGGTACTTTTGTAATTTCTAGTGCCTTCCACCAGGCAGTCAGGGTGGCGGAAATCATTGGGGGTTTTAAAACAATTGTGTCGCTTAATCGATGATGTAATAAAGAGTAAATCTAAAAGTCAGAGGTTATTACAATCCTTCTGTTCTAGTTCCAGCCAACATTAAGTATCTCTGTTGGTTTGTGCCCATAGAATGATATATTGTAGCTGGTTAGCTATATAGTAGTGCATACAATTTGGTGCCTCTAGACCTCCTTTGGATTTACTTTTCTGAAGAGTAGATAGACTAATCTTTGCTTTTTTTTTATTCCAGTAAAATTTTGTAACGGCCGAGTCCAACAACTGGAACCAGTTAGATGTAGGTTTAAATTGAATCATTGAGAAAAAATAAATTTATTTTGGGTAAAACTTTCATTTTAATGGTGGCTATTCATCCTATTAAAGAAATGTCACTATAAATGCTATCTAGAAGTGGAGTAAAGTTTAAATGAATTAAATCAGTTAATTTAGGTGAGATTTTTATGCCTAAGTATTTTAAATTGCCTATAGGAAATGAGTAGTGTGGGTCCTGGCTTGCAGGCTTCCATTAATTTTCTATAATAGGTAGTAGTGTTGATTTTGTCCAGTTAATAGAATAATCTGATAAATGTGAGAATTTAGTTATTAAGATAAATACTTCCCCTAACGAAATAGCAGGCTTTTCTAAATAAAGTAAAATATCATCGGCATATAGATTAATTTTGTGTTCTGTTACCCCAGAGTGAATTCCTTGAATCCTTCTTTCCTGGCGTATAGCTAATGCAAGCGGCTCAATAAATATTGCAAATAATAAAGGAGATACTGGGCATCCCTGTCTTGTGCCTCTCTGTAGAGTAAAACTCTGAGATATAATCCCATTAGTAGTAACTGTAGCTTTAGGAGAATCATATAATACTGACAGCCAGTGAATAAATGACTTCCCAAAGCCAAATTTATTTAAAACAGCAAAGAGGAAGGACCAGTTAACTTTGTCGAAAGCTTTTTCTGCATCCAACGATATAATAACTGCCTTTTTATCATGCCGCTGTGACATGCTAATAAGGTTAAAGAGCCTAATAATATTATTCGTAGAGTGACGACCTTTAATAAAGCCAGTTTGGTCGCTATGAATGATTGCCAAGATTACTGTTTCTAGTCTAGATGCAAAAGCCTTAGCGATAATTTTAATATCAGTGTTAATTTGTGAAATTGGACGGTAACTTGATGGAAGGGTGGGGTCTTTTTCTGGCTTTAATAAAAGTTTAATTGCTGCTGTATTCATGTGTGGACGTATGTAACAATTTGTTTTAATTTCTGTTACTACTCTTAAGAATAGTGGAGCAAACATTAACCAAAAGTGCTTAAAAAATATAGCCGGATATCCATCCTGGCCAGGTGCTCTGCCATTAGGCATACTATCTAGAGCACTGTACAGCTCGTTTATAGTAAGTGGCGCATCTAACATATCTTTATATCCAGTAGTTAACTGAGGTATATTTAAGCTACTGAGGAATGCCTCAATATGCTCAGGGTTAGGCTTGTTAGTTTCTGAGTACAGGTTGCGATAATAGTTATAAAAAATGTGATTAATTTCTTCTGTTGATTGTGGGCATTCCCTAGTTGTCCCTTTAATAGCCGTTATAAAATATTTTTCCAGATTGCGTTGAAGTTGGTTTGCAAGAAATTTACCTGATTTGTTATTACATTCAAAGTTGTTGTATCTCAATTGTTATATTATAAACTCTGTCTTTTTAGATAGCATATCGTCTAACTGTATATTTGTATTTTGTAAGTCAGTCCATATTTGGTTATTTGGGTTTATTGCGTACTCCTCGGTCAGTTGTTTAATTTTATCTTCCAAGTCTTTTTCTAATATTTGATCCTGTTTCTTTTTACAAGATGAATATGATATAATTTTACCTCTAATTACCGCTTTCCCAGCTTCCCAGAGAAGAGATGGAGATAAGTCTGGAGAGTCATTTATTTCCAAAAAGTTTGCCCACTCTCTTCTTATAATTTTGTCAAACTCTGCGTCATTTAGCAGTGAGATGTTAAAACGCCATGTCGGGGGTGGTTTAAAGGTATAATCCATAGTCGGGTAAGGGAGACTGGTGCATTGTCGCTAATAATAATAGGATGTATTTTTGTACCAATTTTATCAGCAATAGAATTATTTGTAAGAAAAAAAATCTATTCTTGAAAAAGACCGGTGCACAGCGGAAAATAAGGTTCATTGCTGGTGGGGTACTGACAGTCAGATTTACATATTTATGAGCTCTGACTTTAAAAACTGACATCAAATCATTTGACCTGATGCTTGAAGCAGAGGTTTAAGGTCCAGTGGCTGGTCTTTTTTTTGTAATTATTATTATTAATTAGACATTTTGATTGATAGTCCAGTTTAAAAAACAACAACTTTTTGTTAATTCCAAACAGTCTGATAATCTGATTAAAAAGGAGGAAATACAACCAGAAATGACATAAGCGTACATGTCAGTTTTGCCGGAAGTACGTGGCGTATATATCCCATTAAAGCTTGTAACAAAAATAACTGCGGAATGAGTGTGAAAGGAGCCCTTATGGGTACAATCAGAAACACCATAATTAGCCCAGTTAGAGTGGGCCCCAGATGGGAGAACACTGGGTTGCCCATGTGGGTTTTAGCTAGGGCCCATATAAGGCCTAACTTGAGCCCATCTGGGCTTGCCCACATTGGGCCACCATGAAATCCCTGGCCAAAATTAACTGGCCCAGATGGGACCCATTCACCAGCATGGGCCCCACATGGGTGTGTTGGCAGGTTATAGCACAAAGAGAAAAATACCTGACATTACTAATTACAGGAAAAGCAAACTGGAACCTACTTATGAAGACGATTTAAGAAACAAGAGTACTAACAGCTAGCAGTAAGTAGACGGCTTCACGAGGGAGTCTGGCAATGGCAACTAGAAACAATATATTCCAGCAACCAGCTTCACTCACTCCAGCACTTATGAACCTAACTAACGATGATGACAACCTGGCGTACGCTGGAGACTGCTTATCTACTAGCCCTCATGACTGAAAGAAAAACGGAATAAATCAACACGCACCATGGATCACAACAACTGAATTTTACACAAGCCTGACATGAATGGACACAGCTGTGCTCGTATGCGGCTACTTGAATGCCTTCACTTTTTTCATGACTGTTGACTATCTGATCTGTTGTCATGTCTTAACCCTGTGTCGCAACAGTATTCTGGAAACAGAGTAGGGACATTATTATTTTTATTTTTTTGCCGGAAGACCCGCCCCGCTTGTGGCATATACCCCATAGGCAATTTAACTGGCCTCTTAATTTACAGTACACCATCCAATCAGAGCACCAAAACATACATTGTACATTTTCTTAGAATGAGAAATTAGCGTGAGCGTAATATTGGACAGAAATGTATGAGTCTCACGCTCAATGCATGAGTGATGACACCTCTGGATTAAAACCATTTGATTTTGGATCGTTGTAATTTGATTTGTGAGGATTATTTTGATTTCAAAATGTGATGAAATGTCATTTGACAATCTGTCTGGTTTGTGTGCTAGTCACAGGCAAAAGCAATACAATACACTGTTTGTTTACACCGTGTGTAGAGGAAGCATCCGCATTGTGTTGCATTGTGGATATATTAGAAATGCCTGGATGTTTGGAAATGTCAGTATGCTAACACTGTAGTAAAGTTATAGTTACAGTATTTTTAAAACAATTCTCGCCATACATACTGTATAATACAATAAAATGAAAAACAAACAGATGTCCCTTAGCTCCACCCCAACCTTTAGCAAGACGTATGCTACTTGGAATGATGATTGATCTTACAATAAAGAAGATAAGGTTAAACAAGACCACCCTTTAAAAACAGCTAATTTCAGCAATGCAAAATATACGGTTCGTAAAGTGTTCCAGATATGTTATTATTGTCTTTCCAGCACCGTTGCGTTCTTTCAGCATACAGGATTTGGCAATAAAAGAATTCAAGAGCCGTGCTTGGCTGCAGAAAACTGCCAAATTAGTTTTGAACTGCTCACACCCGATGGTGCCACGTAGTGGCGCTGTTCTAGCACCAGTCCTGCTGTTTTCGTTGAGTCGTGTGCACGCACGCGCACGCTCCTTGTGTGGGAGTGAGAAATGCGCCTGTGCTGTCTATCGAAATCTGGATGACAGCAGGCTATTGTTGTCAAGACATTTAGCCAGGTGCTTCGTGGTGTAGGAGTGACCCTCAACGAAGAATGACAAGAAAATTCGGAGTTGTGTTGCTGCCCGGATAGCATAGAATTTCAACACAAAAAAACGGTAAATACTCTACTCATTTTCCTCTTTGTGTATCTCCAAATACATCGCGGCGATTTGTATTGGTCACTGTGGTTTTGTTTACCACCAGAAAGCTTGTGTTCGTTCGTAGTGTATGAATCTTCGCGTCGATTTAAGATACGACGCCGGATCAGCATCAATAAGAATAAATGGCAGACTGACTGCCTGGTTTATGTATATTCTAACTAAAACGGTGAAGCTGCAGCTGCGCCTGCTGCTGATGCAGCAATATCAAACAATGTGGTTAACTAGGTTACAATAATGTACAATACAGTAGCTCTTATAATTGTTATCAGTATTAGTCTTATTTGTCAAAAAGGATGGGGAAAACGTTATTGATTCACGATTTTGATCTTTGTTTACAATTGTACAAATGTGTGACCAAAAAAAATATCTAAAATGGTAGCTTGAATAAATATATAAATAAAAATCTTAGTGTTTCAGACATTCACTGCAAAAAAAAAAAAAAAAAAGACCATGGGGTGGATCAAGAGATATAGTTTCATCTTACATCCTATTTCGGCCATATTCTTTCGGCTTTAAATTTATTTCGGTCAAATGCCGAAAATGGCTATTTTTGCCATTTGCAGCTGAAATTTTTCAGTGGCCGAATATTCGCTGCATCACTAGTTATTTTAATATTTTATACAAAAAATTTGACCATGCCTGCAGGGTTCACAAACTTTTGAGCAGCATTGTATGTATATGTGACTTCATAGTGCTACAGAAAAATATTAGATACAAAATCAAATTTAACTATTTACAATTTCACTTTTAATACTTCAGGTATTCCATTTTTTTCTCTTTTTCTCTTTATTAAACAGAATCCCAAAACAAAACAAAATATACATTAGAATAAATAAAACCCAAAAGAAAAATCATCCGGATAACTCATCTATAGTTAAGATTGGCTTTGAAATACTTAAGTTTGCTTTGGCGCTGATCTAGTTCTCTTCTAGGAGGGCCGATGCACAGTCTCCAGCATCAGCAGCAAAAATTGCACTAGACAAACTGGCAGCTTTGTTATTATTCGGATCAAATGCTTGTCTTTATTTTTTGTCTTGTCTTTTAATTTTTTGCAGGGAATGGGTACCACCTGTAGTCTACAGGGTGTTTATCGAGCAAGCTTGATAGGATTTCGCTGGCATCGGGCAGAATCCTCGTAAATCACAATTTGGCAAATTTCCTATTTTTTCAAAAATACATATTTTGGTTAGTCCACACATGTGGGTGTCCTTTTTATGAATTATTGACCAATCTGGCAAAATGGAAAAAGTATTTTTCTTTTGGGTGATGCAATGTTAGCGGTTAAAAAAAACAAGACATGTTTTTGGGGTCTTGTGAAAAGTTACATTTTTGGAGGTACAAGGTTTTGGCCCGAACCCAGCGATTTATTTTTACTTGCAGACTCTACACTGCCTGTGTATTGTCAATAAAATTGAATCCAATGGGAAAGAGGAGGTCAATGTGCTCTCCAACCTCCCCAGACATTTCACGATGCTGTCGCAGTCACGACTAAAGCACAGTCCACACCACACGAAGGACAACAAACACCACATGACCAAAAGGAAGAATAAAAAAAGACAAAAACTAAAAGAGAGCTATTGAAGATGGCTGCCAAGCCAGGGTGCCATCTTTCTTTATTTTGATATTTTTTGGACTTGAAACCACATTTGGTCGACATACTGTAGGCCCTAATCCAAGTATTTTCTTAACTACAAAAAAATTCAACACTACATGCTTTAAACCATTTTTAGCTACATTTACAATTATTTGAAACCAAATATTGGCCATTAATAGTTAAATAATAAAATGCTTTGTACTTTGAGTTTAATAAACAGACAGATAGACAGACAACCTTGCAACATGTGGTCATTGGGCGCCACCTGGTTCCCACTGTGAAATAAAAACTTAATACATTAAATTAATAAGTTAGACACAAATATATGCTATATTTGTAATGTTACGTTAGGGGGAAAAAATAACTGCCTCTAAGGTTCGAGAGTTTGCTGATTAATGAAAACTGCTTCAATGATCTAATAATTATAGTAATGCACAGTGCCATTTTGCAGCAATTCTAACGTTTTATGATTGAAAAGTCACTGTCACTCTTTGCAAGACTGTTTGATATGCTGCTAGACACTCAAGCACAATTGTCTGCCCCTAACCCTTCCTGCCTTGTTGTTCTCTCAGGGTCCTGTCAGTGTTCTTCCCGTTTTATCCCTTGTATTATTCCCCTGTTTTATATGTTGTATGTTTGCCTGTCTTCATAGCTGTTTGGCGTTATGCTACAACAACAACAAAGTGTGAGTTTTCCCATCTTGTGTCCCCACCCAAATCTTTGAAGTCCCTTAATGGACTTTGAAATTTACTGCTTAAAAAACCCTTTCCCAATTTTAAAGTGCTCTTGGGGACCAACAAAGATAATTCACAGCCTACTTTTTTGTCTGTTCCATTCCCTACTCAATTGGAGGCTCTTTTTATTGTCCTTAGTAAAACAACTGCTCTAGATCTGATCTTATCTGATCCCCTATAGGAGCTAAATTGCCAGGGGCTTTATTCCCCTGCCAGGGTCACCCATTCCAAACAGGTCATAGGCGAGGGACCAAACAAAGCACAGCTCACACAGTTACCTTTGAGTTGTGTCAGAAAGGTTCCAGGACTGTTGTCACAAAAGAAATATTTCAAATCCAAACTACAATTTTGACCCTTTAATGTGGGCCAGACTATGAAACAGCACACCTACAAAGAGATCCTATGATGTTTGCTTTGTTTAAGAGTTGTGGCAAGGCAACTCGTGGCTGCTTTGCCATGACAACGCGCCTGCTCAAAATGTCCTGAGCTGGCCGACAAGAATAACTAGCCTATGATTATTACTTGGCACTGTGAGTTTTTTCTCTTTCCCAAGCTCCCAAAGAGGTCATCAAGGTGACCTTTTTTGAAGACTATGGCGACGTCAAGGTGGCCACGATCAGAGATGACTGGGCTCCAAATTCAGCCCGGGAATTTGAGTTGGAGCTTCCCTCGATGCGCGCAAAGCCTTTTTTTTTTCTCCTGCCGTGTTCCAAAGTTATAAAAACAAAACAATAAGCAGTGAAAGTGAATTTAGGTCTCATGATCTCATCATTTTTGTGGTACAAACTGGAGTATGTTATGACGTTGACCTTCAAAGCACTTTAGGATGCCATGTTGATGCCTGCCTCACTAAACTTGGTATAAAAATGTTATTGTTGCACTTTCCACTAAATCAACAAAAGAAATCCTAGCCTATGGGTGACATTCACACAGAATCAACCAAGCCAACTACTGTAACTGTACTGAAATGGGAACCACTCTTCAAAAAGCTTAACATCAAAAATGGGTTATCTAGAAGCTCAGGAAAAAAAATCCAGCAACTTTATGTAACAAAGTGGTGCAGATATCCATGCAACAATAAGTAAGGCACACACCATCTAAAGGTGAAAATTTAAAATAAATGAATAAATAAAATTATTGTGCAGTTGAATGCAATAGTAGCAAAGTTTCATCAAAGGCAGTCAAATCACATACATGCATAGTGCAAATTATGATGACAAGCATCAAAAAAGTGTCCAACTCCTGTCAATTTAGAGAATGTCATATAATCAGATAACCATGACAAAATCTTCAAAACTGAACATGCAATTAACAGAGCTTACAACAATTAACCAATAACAGCAGTACTCAATAAAACATGAAATGAAAAATACCAGTTTTATCAAATCAAAAATATTGAGACAAAAAAAAAACCATCCATATCCCATCCTACAGTTGGATGTTTCCCATCTCCAACACAGCTGATATATGATCAGTTTATCAGCAATCTCTGCATAAGCCTGATAATGATCCTGTTGATTGGAATCAGCTTGTGTTGGAAGAGGGAAACCTCCAAAACTTGCAGGACTGCGGCCCTCCTTTGAAGGGAAACATTTGTAGTTTGTAGATTGGATTTGTAAATTCTTTTTTTACGGTGTTGTTTCACCGCTTCAAAAAATGACACACTCAAAGAGTACCGGTAATGTGTGTGCCAAAAGTGCTGTTGGTTGTTGTTTTTTAAAGTGGTCTTTGTTGTCTTGGTGCTATTAGTTTAATGTAGTAGCTGTAGTTTAATGAGTTACTGTAATAGTATAATACTGCTAAACACAGTGAACTGCATCAGTTACTTTGAAAGACAAAATTGGCATTATTACAGAATAATGGTGCTAAATGCAATTGTTTCTATTAATACATGAAGTCACAAAATTTGCTTGAGCCTCTTTTTTTTCTACCTCTAAGTTGCTTTTGTTTTCTTCTCTACAGATATTGACATGAAGAAAGACATTGAGACATTTATAGCTGAGGAACGAGCTGATATAATTTTTAAATATGCCACGGTGAGTCTGTGCTTAAAAGTATAACTTATTTTTTTTACTTAGTTCACATGAAATATAATCCAGCATTTACTATATTTAAGTTTAGACCGGAAAGGTCTACATATTTTTCTTTAAGTCATAGATATGTTCCTGGGAACCTTGGTTCACGACGCCTCTGTTCATGAACAAATCAGGTTATGAACAAAGTTTTCAGACAATTATTGCTTTGGTAGATGATGATGATGCTTTTCAGTTTGTGAACCGTCAGCATCCACATGGAATACTCAGCTGTGCATTTTCTCACAAACCATGAACGTTGTTACCTCCTTGTGTAGACGTTTTTCAAGTTCATATTTCCCCCCATTCTATCCTTACTCGAACAAGAACACCAGGATATTTGACCCCTCCACTTCAGGAAGTACTGTATTAGAAGTGTAATGTAAATCAGTTGAATTAAAATCACTGTATCTGTAATTAGTGTTGTTCCGATACCGTTTTTGGCCCCCGATACCGATTCCGATACCATACCGATACCTAAGTTGTTGTTTTTTTCTCAACATAAAAAAGCTGTCCTGCCATTGATTCAGAGCATTCAAGGGCCAATATATATATATATATATATATATATCTTAGCTCGGCATGCAGAGAACATGTCACACATCAGTGAATGTCGTGCATGAGCAAGACACAAGATGCTGCATCCAAAGTCCTATGTTAGTGTCAGAATTAATGGTATCGGCATGTTACTTGTTAGTACTCACCGATACCGATACCACTGTTTTAATGCAGTATGGGGGCCTCTGCCGATACCAGTATCGGTATCGGAACAAAACTAGCTGTAATGATATTACATTCTGATGGGAGATCTGAGAATAAGGAGTAAAGGTATTAGTTCAAATCGCAAATAATATGAAACAAACCTTAATATTCAATTAGTCTAAATAACTTATTGGAATACATGTCTTCAGATGATGCTGGTCATGCAGCAATGTTTGAACAATCACCATCGATGGATGGATGGATGGATGGATGGATGGATGGATGGATGGATGGATGGATGGATGGATGGATGGATGGATGGATGGATGGATGGATGGATGGATGGATGGATGGATGGATGGATGGATAGATAGATAGATAGATAGATAGATAGATAGATAGATAGATAGATAGATAGATAGATAGATAGATAGATAGATAGATAGATAGATAGATAGATAGATAGATAGATAGATAGATAGATAGATAGATAGATAGATGGCTGAACTTCTCACCCTATCTCTACGGCAGAGCCTGCAAACCCTACAGAGGAAATTCCTTTTGATCGCTTGTTTTCGTGACCTTGTTCTTCCCCACAACCCTCAGTTCATAACCATAGATCCATAAATCAGTAACATTTTCTTGAAGTTGAATTACTCATCAAGCTTCCTGGTAGGTTAATAGAAGCTAATGTAGAGATGAAAGATGGAAAATGAGGTTAAATTTAGCTCAATGTCTGACAGTCTGAGTGGTGGGGGTGTGTGGTGGAGGGGTCTGCTGTGTCTAGCCATAGCAACAGCTGTGAGTCACAGTCACACTTTGCACTGATTGACATTCACAGATTCCTGGCTAAATTCCTAGTGAGAGATTTCAACATTTACAATAGGAGCACAGCTGGAACGAAATAAGCTCACAGCATGATAGTGCTTGTCTATACTTTTTTTTTTTTTTACCTTCTCTTTTTTTTTTTTCTAAGTGCTTGTCTATACTAAATGCTTACCTTGTTTTGCATGTCTCCCGCTTACCCCCCTGTTCGTTAGATACCTCTGACAACATAAAAATTTGTTTTCCAAGACTTAAACTACAGTTGTGCACTTAAATGTACATACCTTTGGGTTATGTAAACTTATGATCACAAACTGTATATACTGTATGTACTTTTTTATGATTGTTATTTACCATAACATACAATTCCACTGTGTGGCAGATGCTGGATAGTACTTGTGAATGCAATTTACATCAGGTTTCATTTTGACAATCTCATGTTTAAATTAGATGATTGTAATTGCAAACCAATGTGATTTTTACTCTCTCAAACTAAATCAAGATTCATGATGAAACGATTTCGGAGGAAGTGGGAAAGCGTGCAGCCTTGAGTTTACTCACCATTATTGTGCCATAATGCTTAACCTTACAATTGCGCGGATTGGTCTGGGTTGAATTCTGCAAATTCCATTTCTACACTCCCCAGCCATCAGAAAAAATTCTTGATTTAACTCACAACAACCAATTAAACATTGATATATAACCTTTAACTATTGGTATGCATTGTTGTGTCCAGGGCAGACAGGGTGGGGTCGAGATTGACCCCTTCGAAGATGCTGACTACAACATCTATAAAGTTATTGATCGCCTTGGGTTCATGCAGTAAGTCCATTCTTGGTCTGTTGGCTGAGGCAATATCTTACTGTTACTGTGAGAAAAGAAAAGATTACTTCCAGTCGTTTTTATTTTAATTTTATTTTTTACTGTTTATTTATTTATTTATTTTCCAGTGAAGATGAACTACCTGCACCAACTGCAAATGAAGAAAAGGTACAATTTTGTGCACGTTTACAAGTTACCAAAACAAGGTAACCTTGACATAAGAAATATAGCTGGATCAAATTCACTAAAATTGCATGAGACTACCTGCCCTTTACGAGTATAGAGCCCATTGTGTCAAAGGCAGATAATAGCAGCACAACCATGCTGGTTGAGTAAGAGATGTGTGAAATTGAACACCTTCCCTCTGATAATCCTCTCTCTGATGTTACCACACACAAATTATCCGAATGAACAAAGCTGCAACGGCTGTATGAAGTTTTACCTTTGTAAACAAACTGGTTATGACAATTCCAGCCTCTGTGCCATGCTTGCCAACTCCGTGTTGTGAAAAATCGGTAGATTTTTTTCATCGGCGTGCTAGGGGGGCAAGGGGGGAACTGACCAGCGATTACTATTCGCCATTCGTCGAACTATGCACGGCAGATTAATATTTAACGACTGGCTAGGGGGCCGGCCACTGGCCCAAAATGGCTGTTCACAAAACTCACAAAATTACTAATTGGTGTCAGGATGTCTCTTTCATTATCCATCCGGCGTAACGTTGCTTGCTGCAGTCCCCTCCCCTGCAGCCTCCAACTGCTTTACCTCTGCTGTAACTTGGGCCGTCTACCAGGGGCTGGTATTCTGTCAGATACCTTGTCAGGTATGCTAATACCTGTATATCTGCCTCTATGTAATCTCCATCTGTAACCCTCATCCTAACCTCAACCTTAACACATAATCCGTTATGTCATTTCCTGCTGCGCATGACAGAATTGTGAGGTATGATACTCCAACGGGTAGGCTGTTTTGTCGGGAAATTATTACACTTCTACTGACCCATAATAAAGCCACCACACAGTTCCCATCCTTCTAAGCACTTGGTAACTTTGTACATATAATAAGACAAATAACAGCATAAATAAAGAATACAGTAAATCCTCGGCGTGGGTGGGGTTTTAATAATCTCTGAAAAATCCGCGATATAGTGAGGTTCAACCCAAGATAAACCTCATAATATAGGAATTTTTGACCCAAATACAAAGCCGCGATGTAGTGAATCCGCGATTAGTGAACCACGAAATTGCGAGGACAATTGTTTTGTTTAATCAAACTCTTGCTTCAGTTCCATGAGATTAACCTGCAAAAGAAAATGCTCCCCGAAGTTATAAAGTTCCTCCTCAAATAGCTTTAAATCGCAATTTTTAGCCCTATGTGTGTACGGTACATGAATCCATCCATATATGTAACCAGGAAAGACACTGTTTTATTTGATCAATGAAAGTGCATTCAGATCTCAATGTGCTTTTATTTGTCAAACTGGCATTACGACAAGCAGCCCATCGCTACATCGGCTTTTACGGTTACGCTTCTGATGTAGAAATTTGCGTGGAGACAATGTTAAAGGGACTACAGTAGTCGGAATGGTCATTCCTAATAATCAGTTGTTTATTTTATTTATTGTCTGTTTTTCCACAGCTAAAGCAACTGGAGGTAGACAGAGCAGAGAAATGGCTGAAGATGGTAAAGAAGTGGGATAAATACAAAAACAGTGACAGAGTGAGTAGCAGCCTATCCCGAAAATCTATGAATGTCCAATGACACAATTTCTGGTTTTGTATTTGCTACATGTACTCTCCTGGACATGATCCTGTCAGATGGTGAAACGGGTATACAAAGGCATCCCTGTGCAGCTTAGAGGTCGTGTCTGGTCTCTGATGTTGGACGTGGAGACCACTAAAATGGTCAATGAGGGCAAATACGAGGTAAACACAATAATAATAAGAATTATGTACAATGAGTGTGCTGTCTATTGATATTATCCTCCAGAACGGGGGAATGACTTGGAAACATGCCATGCTTGTACTATGTACTTGATTCATATCACTTGATATCACAACATATGATTTTTTTTTTAATACATTAACAATGAATTTGTGATTTTGCGTCATAAATATTTTGTATGATTCTGAAATCACTCATTCACAAAGCCAGCATTGTTTGTCAGGGACTCACATATTAGCAACAATTTGGTCCATTGTCTTTGCTGCAAAGCTGGGATGGTACAAATTGTGAAATTAAGTACTATACTAAATGCTCTTAAGCTGGTTACCTCGTGAAGTAAGTATTAATATGTCTTTTCATTCCATCACTTTTTTTCTTTCATAAAGCAATTGTGATCATTGTCACTTCATTAAGTTTTGGTTTTCATTCTAATATATGCGTATTTTAACCTAACCTAATCATAATGTCTTAACTGCTTGATGTCGCAGAAAATGAAGGAGCAAGCCAAAGTGTACTCATCTGAGATCAAACAAATTGACCTTGACATCAACAGGACCTTCCGCAATCATATCATGTTCATGGATCGCTTTGGAGTCAAGTAAGAGTTCAAATCTCTTTGTCGTCACAAAATATGAACGTAAATAGTGTGCCATATTTGTTGAGTTTGTTTTGAATTTGACCTATATAGTGACTAGGGGTGTGAATTGCCGAGTACCTGGCGATTCAATTCGTATCACGATTCATAGAACACGATTCGATTCGATGCCGATTAATCCCGATACAAATCTATAAATTGATTATTGCGATTTTTTTAACTAAAATTTAGAAAATACTAATCAGTAAACTTGTACATGTACACTGTAAGATTTGTATGAAAATGTATTTATCTGAAAATTCAGGCTTATAACTGAGCCTTAACAAACAGGTTGCAGTCTGTTTCATGTTTGAACAGAACTGAAATAAAATATTAAGGCTTAATGTTCCATTAATATAACATTCTTCCATGCTTAATGTGTGAATCCTAACCCTAAGCAAGATGTTTTGTTGAATATTCCCATAAAAAATTGATGTTTAAAAATCGATTTGGCCACATATCGAATCGATTCGAGAATTGCGCGCTGTAATGTCGCGATATATTGCCGAATCTATTTTTTTCTAACACCCCTCATAGTGACTGACATGTCACATTTCTTTGTCAATTACGTTGTTCATTAGAATTGTGTGTATTTTAATGCTGTGTGCTCACAAAAATACTGAAACCCTGATTTAAAAGAAAGAGAAGAACAACTGAAAATAAAAATAGTTGACAAGGGGTTGGGGCATGTCATCTTAACAATTTATTAACCTCACTGTGAACTAAGACAGAGAGCGAAAAGCAGGTTATGTCTTGGACGGGTGTCTGTAGAATCTGGTGCTCTACAACGTGATGTCATTGTAATAGATCGCAGGCCTATTTTGGAAGAGGCACTGGAAAGTATGGAGCAGCAAATAGTCTCTTGATTTAACTGTAAAATGTACGTTTCTATAGTAAAAACTGTTAGAGAGCATGAGCTCATTTCATTTAAGGGCTGTCTGTAGCCACTGTGTAGGCGATTGCCTTATTTGCCTCACTGTGGGTGAGAGTTAGTCCGATCTCGTGTTTTATGGTTTAGAAAGAAAGTATATATTGCAGATGTACGGTAGATGGCATATGTTGTACAAAACAATGACTTTATAAGTGATGTAGCTGCTGAAGAAGGAACAGTGGCTTGCAAGCATGAGTTATTTCTGACATGATGCCTTTGTTACTTTGAACCCGCCCTCCTTTTTTTTTTTGCAGACAGCAGTCTCTCTTCAATGTCCTGTCAGCATATTCAGCCTACAACACAGTAAGTGGCTGCTTTGCCTCATTACAAATACCACTCATGTACAAGTTGAACTTGGATTAAGATGATTAAAATCTATTTTAATTTTTTATTACACCTTCACTGTAAATATCTGCAACCCAGAAATGAATGGTGATGATGTTGTTACAATTTATTTAACATTTCATTATTTAATTATTTTTTTTTTTAAACATCCTTTTGCTTATTTGAGAATCTTTCAATTTAGAGGACAAATTACATCTGGCTGTTTGTAGTCATTTTTTATTTTATTTTAAATGAATAAATCAATTATTTTTACAAAAGATAAGCAGGTTTATGTTGACTGATTATTTTTGCAGTTTTTTTGCCATATTAAAATGTGATTTCCTCACTATAAACGCTACCAAAAAGTAACCATAGTTGAGGGTAGGAACGTAGATCGACTGGTAAATCGAGAGCTTTGCCTTTTGACTCAGCTCCTTCTTCACCACAACGGACCGATACAGAGTCCGCATCACTGCAGACGCCGCACCAATCCGCCTGTCGATCTCCCGCTCCATCCTGCCCTCACTCGGGAACAAGACCCCAAGATACTTGAACTCCTCCACTAGGGGGCAGGATCTCATCCCCGACCTGGAGGGAGCATTTTCCGACTGAGGATTTGGAGGTGCTGATCCTCATCCCAACCGCTTCACACTCGGCTGCAAATCGCTCCAGTGAGAGTTGGAGATCACGGCTAGATGAAGCCAACAGCACCACATCATCCGCAAAAAGCAGAGATGCAATGTTAAGGCCACCAAACCGGACCCCCTCAACGCCTCGGCTGCGCCTAGAAATTCTGTCCATAAAGGTTATGAACAGAATCGGTGACAAAGGACAGCCTTGGCGGAGTCCAACCTTCATTGGGAGCGAATCAGACTTAATGCCGGCAATGCGGACCAAACTCTGTCACCGGCCGGAAAGAGACTGAACAGCCCATATCAGGGGGCTCGGTACCCCGTCCTCCCGAAGCACCCCCCACAGGACTCCCCGAAAGACATGGTCGAACGCCTTCTCCAAGTCCACAAAACACATTTACACACTGGCTCAGGGTGGAGAGACGGTCGTTCAGTAACCAGAAGGTCGGCTGTTCGATCCCTGCTCTCCCCAAATCATTTGTCATTGTATCCTTGGGCAAGGCACTTCACACATATTGCCTCCAGTGCTACTCACACTGGTGTATGAATGGTGCGAATGTTTGGTGGTGGTCAGAGGGGCCGTAGGCACACACTGGCAGCCTCGCTTCCGTCAGCCTGCCCCAGGGCAGCTGTGGCTACTTAAGTAGCTTACCGCCACCACAGTGGGGATGTGTAAGTGCATGAATAATGTATCCGTTATATTGTAAAGCGTCTTTGAGTATCTGATTAAATAGAAAAGCGCTATATAAATCTGATGCATTATTATTATTATTATTATTATTTAGACTGGTTGGGTGAACTCCCATGCACCCTTGATGACCCTGCCGAGGGTGTAGAGCGGGTCCACTGTTCCACGGCCGGGATAAAAACCACACTGACGGACCCTCCTCTCCAGCACGCCTTAATAGAGCTTACCAGGGAGGCTGAGGAGTGTGATCCCTTATACTGATCTGAATATATGACTGGATAGCCGATAGGCCAAGACTTTTGAAGCCGTGAGGCCGCCATATTGCTCCTCCCAAGAAACGTTTTCTTGGCATACAATCCTATATGTTTACAGTATTGAAATTGGAGAACATTTGAGACAGTACTTAGTAGAAACAGCATGATTTATGATGTTTTAAATTTGTTAAACATAAACAAGAGGACTTCAGACATTTTACAACTTGCCTTAAATACCATGTATAAATGATATGCTTAATGATGTTTACAGGAGTTAAAGTTGTATATTTTTTTATTAAAGAATTATAACTGTAATAAAAAAAAAAAGATGCCTCTGCCAAATCTAATATTGGGGTCTAAGGAACTGAGCGATAAAAGAAAAAGGGGGTGTTCAAAGCAGCACATACAGTCCCCACTTGTTAAGTTTTTTTTTTTACTTGTTAAAAAATAGTGACTACCCCGCCACAACCCCCCCGCCACACCCCCCACCCACCCAGCCTCACGGCTCTATAATCTGTAGTATACTGTATAGTTTACACAGTAGTCTGTTCGCGAGATGGGAGGAGCAAGATGGCCTCCTTGTCGCTTGCACGTGTGTGTATGGGCTATCGGCTATCCAGTCATATATTCAGATCAGTGGATCCCTCTGTAGTTGGAACACACCCTCTGGGCCCCTCCTTAAAGATAAAATATAATCATATACGTGCCAATAGTTAACTATGAAAGGACCCTTTAAATGTTTAAATGAAAAAGAAAAATTATCACTCTTTTTATGTACATTATTGCTCTTTTTCTGTTAGCCTAGTGGTCAACAGGGTCTAACTGAAGTAGTAAAGGGCGTATGAAATGGTATTTGCGGTCAAATTGATTAACGATTCGACAGTATTGTACGTATGCCTCCTCCTGCCACATATCTTGTCCGATTCAAACCATTCCAACTTAAAGTCTCACGTTCGATGGTTTGACAAAACCATTAAATTATGTGTTTCAGATCAGCGTTAGCTCTTGACCATTCACACAGGCATTTCATTCTCTCGTTAGTTTGTTATTATTAAGGAGGGATTTTGGGCATGACTACAAAAGTAAAACGTTTTGTTCATTATGATGAAGCTATTCCCGTATAGTGTTAAAGTACTGCCTGTGTCGCCCATGAGAATTAGTAACATATGTTGTAAGCAAGCAAGGAGAGGAAGAGGATGTTAGGAATTAATTGCAGTTCAGCTGTTGGCTCTAACGGCTATGCACAATGGCACAAATACAGTACACACAGAATTTGGTCATCCTGAAGCTTTGCTGCTCTGTCACCATCAGGCAAGTCATAAGCCAAAAGCTGTGCAAACTCCACTATGTAATTGTTTTCACCTTGTCCTGTGGTCTGCAGGAAGTAAGCTATTGCCAGGGCATGAGTCAGATTGCTGCGCTTTTGCTCATGTACATGAACGAGGAAGACGCCTTCTGGGCTCTGACACAGCTGCTGACCAACCAGAAACACGGCATGCATGGTGAGCTTGTGTTTTGAAGATGACGCATGCTTTTTGAGAGCTTGTGCTCCTAAGAATAGCAAATACTGTAGTCATTTCGCAGTTTGTTGTATGTTGTCTTGAGGTGTGCAGGGCAGTACAACTTCCTGTTTGGTGGGCCGGTATTGCACTTTCAAACATGGGTCAGTGTAGGACTGCGACTTGCAATTATTTTAACAATATATCAATTATTTTATTTTATTTGATTCGAACACGTACTAAAAAAATATATATAAACAAAAAAATGTCATACAAAGTGTTCGGTTTGAGAAGGGGCAGAAAGATGCCAAAGCTTTTTGTCGATTAATTGATTAATCAAATATTTCAAATTGACGGTGCAGAAAATGCACAAAATAAATTAATTATGATTCAGTTATTGGTTTAGTCCATAACATGTCGGAAAATGGGCATAAATATTGATCATTGTTTTCCAAAGTAAAAACACATATTTGATTTTCATTCAACATAAAGATAATCGGTATGCTTTCATGGAGGACTACAGAAATCGTAGAAAATGTATTGTTAAAAAGCTGAAATTCCGAGGATTTGGACAATCAAAAAACTAATCTAAACGGTGACTCAATTATCGATTTATTTGATAATTAATTAGTTGTTGATTAATCAATTAATCATTGCACCTCAGTGTAAATTAAAAGTTTATCTGCTGTCTTTCCCACAACGTCACCTCCCCAACGTTACCCCCTCTCTTGCAGGATTTTTTGTTCCTGGGTTCCCCAAACTTCAGCGATTCCAGGCACATCATGATCAGATCATTTCCAAACTTATTCCCAAACTAAAGAAACATATGGTGAGACCTCAGTGTTGCGTAACCTGCGGAACATCTGTAAAACAGTGGAGTGTACAATTGTATTTCATTCAAGATTATTGGTTTACCATTCATGTGTTTCTCTGCAGGACAAGGAACAGATGTCTGCTGGCATTTACAGTACTAAATGGTTCTTACAATGTTTCATTGACAGGGTGAGTAAATTGACCAAGATACACACAAGATGGACAATAGTATCCAGACAAACTTAGGAACCCAATCTAAGAGTTGGACTAAACCCCTTATTTTGCCGAGAGTCTTACTTCCTTAGTATTATTTATTTATTTATTTATTTATTTCAATATGTTTGGTACTTTGAGTTTCTACAAAACAGTGTGGCTACAGTTTGAAAGCCTTGTAAGAAAGAGAATTCTAATTTTGAACAAGAAGAGGAATAGTGAGCCTTCAGCTCTTCAAAGCTAAACTTTTCCAGTGGTCCATTACAAAATTTCTTCAAAATCACATCAGGCTAGCTGTTTTTTTGTTTGTTTGTTTTTTACTTTAAGCAAAACCCAGTGACTTTTTTATGTCTGGAATATTGCATCAGAAGCAATATGAACTGTTCAGCTAGCCCAAACAAAAATTTAGGCTCACAATCCTGTGGTGGAGGTTTGGCACCTTTGGGCCACTGTCAGCGCTTCTCTTTCCCACCGAGTTGTCTCTCTGCTTAGATTAGGTCTACGGGCCTCTAAAACAAAATTAAACAAATGGCCTAATTTTGGCCAGAAGTAGATCCCACATATTAAAGTCATAGTGATGATAAGGTTTTTGCAGACGCCGTTTACTTTGACCCTTCGCCTATGGGATGTTTTCATCCTGGAGGGAGAGAGGCTCCTCACCGCCATGTCTTACGCCATCTTGAAGATACACAAGAGTAAGATCTCAAACATATCGGCCATTATTATTGTGAGCATTTTAACACACTCTTACACATAACAGATTGTTTAATCTTCACTTCTTACTTATTATTCTATCTACCGTATTTAACTCATTCACTCCTAGCTATTTGCACTGAAGCAACCCCCTTTGCTCCCGGCTGTTGTACTGGATTTTAACCGATTTTGAAGGTCCACGGAATATTCTGTTCTATTGCTATAAAAACATGGAACCTACCAAAAGAAAGATTAGAGTCTTTTGTTTCATCAGGAAAAAAAGTATATTTGTATGTGTTTCCATTTTCGCAGCATTTAGCATTAGAATATAGCTAAGTTTCATCAATATTCACATTCCTGGTGAAAACACTGACAAAAAGAGCTTTTTGCAAGATGGCCTTGGCTGTTTTTTTGTAATAACAATTGTTTAAGTCACCTCTTCATGTCAGAAGCTGCATCAAAGCCTTCTGTATGCTCTTGCATTTAAAAACTTTTTTTTATTTCAGGTTCGTCCTTCCGAGTTAGAGCATTTTATCTAGGAAAAGAAAAAAAAACAAGTCAGCTGAAACTAATGTTACAGATCACTTTGAGGTATCATAAAGAACACAATGTTATTGTACCATTTTGTATGATCTTATGCGTGAATGTCTGTTTGCACAGAGCGTCTCTTGAAGATGTCCTTGGAGGAGCTTCGAGAGTTCCTGTTGGAGCGGATTGCGCAGACTTTTTTTTACAGCGACGACATAGTCATTGAACAGCTACAGGCCTCCATGGTTGAACTGAACAAGTTGAAGCTGGATCTTCCTCCCCCAGGTACATAACTACGCAACTCAATACTGTATGCTTCCTGATTGTGTTTTTTTTTTTGTGCGGCAACAACCAATCCACTGAGCATTAAAGCATGTTATCAACCTAGTAATGCTTTCGCCATCATACTCAAAGGACAGCACATGACTGGCATACAGGGCCGGCCGGCGCTAGCCATTTTGGTGCCCTAAGCATAAATGCATCCTTGACAGAAATTAATAATGAATTAGTATTTGTCAGTTTTGCTTTATTTTTTCAAAATAACTTTTTAATATTAATGTTTCACAAACTTTGACAAAAATAAGAGATAAATAATAGTAATTCTTCTTAAAAGTCTTTATAAACCATTAACAATGGCACCAAATACTCAAATAAAACGAAATAATTAAAAAATAAATAAATAAATGCCAATGCTATCAACAAATAAACATTGAAAAAAGCATTTAATTTCACACAATATAGGCTCCAGAAGAGGACCGAAAATTTACCTGGGAGAAAAACCATCGATCCCGGCTACGCACTGGGCGCTCTGGGGAGGCCTCGACTTGCCTTTAGCTCCGTGAACGTGGAATAATTTATTTAATTTCACTCAATATGGACTCTAGGAGAGGACCGCAAATTTACCGGGGGACGAACCAGCGATCCGGCTATGCACTAGGCGCTCTCCCCCACCCCCTTCCAGGCGCTCTCGCCTCGACTTGCCTTTAGCTCCGCGTACGTCCAAACAATTTATTTAATTTCACTAAATATGGGCGAAAGAAGAGGAACACAAAATGTATGCTTTACAAATGACTTGAGTTTACTTTTATTTTAAATACAACATACTGATATTATAATTACTATTATTATGATTTTTTACAAGCTTAATTTTTTTGGGGGGTGCCCCCCCAGGCAACTGATACCCTAGCGTATGCCGAGCGTCGTGTCTGCTGGCATAGACACAACCATTCACATTCACATCTTTTGGCAATTTAGACCCTTCAGTGAACCCAAAATAGATCCTTGTTAATTGTGGCAAGAAGCTGGAGTAGTTACGTGGAAAGACTAACCTGAGGCCACACATATTTGACCTGAAAGTTTTTTTGTTTTGAGTGCTAACCAATAGTTTCCATTTAACAGCATTATCTACCTGATTTCTCAGGGAAGCCTGAAGAGTTGCCACGTAAGCCTTTGGGCCAGGAGCTGCCGGTGCTGCTGTGTCCACTAGAGCCATCCAGAGGAAAGTGCTCCTCAGCCAGTGGTTGTGCCAAAGCAGGACTAAGCTTCCACATCATATCCAACCAGCCAGATTCTATATCCCCAGACCAGAGCCCCTCCAAAAACCTCAATGATCTACGTTCTGTTAATGATGATGAGGTCCTTCTTCCCTCCCCAGAACCCATTATTATCCATAACCAAGCTCTGTTCACCTCAGATGACTTCCCACTTACTGGGCCACCACCTTACCAGCCCCCAGAGAACCAAACACCCAGAACTGCTGATCGGCTCTCACAGTCATACGAGTGGATGGTTGAGATGCAAGCTGACAACTCAGGACTCCCAGATATACACTCTACAGACAACCTCAATCCTCCGACCATTAGCACTGACGGATCCTCCAACAGGGTCCTGAGGACTCTCTCGGCTCCCATAGTTCTTGCTCAGTCAGAAAGTGAGACAACAGCAGAGATAGCGGAAGGCAGTTCCCTAGTCCAGCTGTCGGATTCTCTGTCCTCCAATAACACCCTGAGTCAGGACCACTCCTGAACCCTTGGTGAAAAAATGCCCATTGTATGATTAATACCAGCTCATTAGTACTCTTCGTCAGAGGTGGCACATCCAGGTCTACAAAGTAAAAACCCTGCCACAGTTTGGCTTTAGCTTTAGGTGCTAGCTAGCTCCCATGATGCTCGTTTACCTGCTAGGGCGCTAGCTAGCTAGCACCAGGGGCTAAAGCCAAACTGTGGCAGGGTATTTACTTTCTGAACCTGGATTTGCCAGCTCTTCATGTGCGGTAAATGTTGACAACCTTGTGCACGTGCTTTGCTCTGTGAAAGGGACAGCATCATTCACGTTCTGCTGTGCTACTCCCTATAGAGTAAAAATACCACTTTTTGTTTTATTTAAACGTTATTTATCTAGGTGAGCCAGGTGATAACATTTACAGTACCGACATGCCAATATGCAATGTCTTAAAAACTCAGCTCTGTACCGTGAAGCAGAAGGAATACACAGGGTTGACTTACACCAAAGGTTTGCACTTACAGACACTGAAGCTAAGGTAGAAGCTATCCAAACAGAAAACATGTAATCAGTTAACTTCTGATTTGCTTATAAGAAAAAAGATTTTTGCACAGATGCACAACAAAACAAGAGAGACGTACCCTGCAGGTCAGTTTTACAGTGTCAGGTTTGCTGCTTAATGATCAGTGGTGGCTTGTCAATAGAGGGCGCTAGAGCTGAGTTAAAAAAAAAGAAGAAGAAAAAAAAGGATGGTTAAATATTTTAACAAAAAACCCACTGCAAAATATGTATATCTATTTGTAGTTTGAGTATGCATTTATTGACGAATAAAGTTGATTTGTTTCTGTCTCAAACGATGACACACATACAGCGCAAAAGATTAATTGATTGATTTTTATTTGGTGATGACAGAACACAATCAAACTTCCAATCACTCAGTCTGGTACTACCGAGAATAAAAACACAATAAAGCCAGAGGGCTTATTTCCATTGTGGTCATTGAAAGCTCCACCAGCACACCACAGTTCATATGTATTAATCATAGGATTATAATCAGTTGTTATTAGGGGTCTTTGAGGAGACCCACTGGTTGTAATGCACTTGCTCTTTTGTGCAAACCTCTGGGATGTAACCTGTGCTTGATATAAATTTGATCATTCGTCTTTAAGAGTCCAAATTTCAAAGTGTTTATTGTCCCATGAAGGTCATTGAAATCAATCAGAGGTTGAGATGAGAGGCCTGAAACGTGGCAGAATTGCAATAAAAAATATTTTTATTTATTTTTTTCGTGAAAATCTGGTGCTGATTAAGATCCAAGACAGATTGTGGAATTGAGTCATAAGATAATGTGTCTGGCAATAAATAAATAAATTTAAAATGTAATCATTCCAGTTTCAGGACCAATCATTGTTTTCCCAAATACATTGTTTCAAGGGGTTGCGTTGCTTTCTATTGATTGAACATTGTAAAATGGCTTATATTTCTGTTGACACTGCACTCACTTATCATTAGAAAAATAGAAGAGTTGTGTAATATGATAACTGCATAAACATCTAGCATTTGTTTTCTGACTTTCTCACAATCATAAACATTTATGTAATGTGGGTATTCACTTTTAATTTATGTTAGGCACTCAGTCTGGCAAGATTAGTTTTTAAAAGTTAGTGATTTGGGTAGGTCTTTGGATACTTGATTTTCATTAATACATATCATTTTAAAAGATAATTTACTACAGTCGAAAGTTGTAGTCAAAAAATGTCTTCAAAGGTGTTCCCATGTGGGAGTTAAAAAAAAACTTCTATAGTGAGTCCCCACTGATCCCTCAATACGAGGGAGGAGTGATTGGAGATGAATGATTTATTTGTTCAGTATTTGATCAAACCTAACTGACAGACATTCCGAAAACACCTTCTTCTCCAACATGCAATCTCTTTTTGAAGATTTCCACTCTTAGTATTCATAATGTGTTCATAACAAACTAGGATTATTTCCATAGCAAATTGTAAACTTTAGAACCACATTAAGCTTTGTCGTAATTATGTTTCAAGAAGAAAAAAAGTCAAACAGAGGCATCACTCTTTTGAGACTGAATTATTTTTTTCTAGTCTTGAAATATTTTAAATGGAATAAAAGTTGCAAAACGTTTTCTTGCCATGATACCTTTTTGTACCGATATTAGGCCTTATTTGAAGCAATATTGCTTCCTCTTTGGTCATTATGAGTTAAACACAGGACACAGAATTCGGGGGGGGGGGGGGGGGGGTGTTGAACTAAAGACCTCGGGCCATGGTGAGCTGGCTCACTCTTAAAATCCTAGTGAAAATTTTTCCTCACCTTCCTTTTTTTACTCAGTAATTTATTGTTATACTCTTAGCTCGATTCCATCAGTACTGTACTTGGATTGTTTAATGCATTAAGAACTTGAAATGGTTCATATGCACTATAGTTCCCCCCCTCAACATTGCGTATTCCCTCGTAGTTGTAACAAGGATGTTTAGATTAGTAGTGGACAAGTTAGGACCCTTAGCAGACCTTTTACCGTTTTTAAGACAGAGAGCAGCGCAGCCTTGTGCTTAAAAATGGTTAAAAGCTCTCATCGTGTGGTTGTTTTAGGTTAAGCATTCTTTTAAGAAATTGAACTCTGCTGACCATTACGGTCATAGAATTTCCATTTCATAGGATTCAGCGGTATTTAAATTCTAAATCTAAATTATGTAAATTTTGTTTTCAGTTGTTTCCTCCTAATAAAGTCATAGCCAATACTGAGGAATTGTTTATAACTTCAGAAGTGAGTAGAACACTATTAATTACTCTGTTTGTTTTTGAGTACTGTACATTAAAAACCCAAGCACATTTGATTACTTTTTGTCTGTAAAACTCTGGCTCGTAAATATTAAAATGTTTGATTACAATATGTGTGTGGTGGTCTTGCCTATATACTGTTGCACAACAGAAATACTGTACCAAGAAAGTGAAATAAGATGAGTGATGGCTGTATTTATTTGAATAGGCCTAATTATGTTAGTGAATTTTAAAGGTGGATTTTGGGTAGAATCATGCACTTTGTGATACCAGCATTGTATTTGGCATACGTGTTCCTTGAAGTTTCAGTGTGAAGAATTGTATGCCATCTAGTGGTCAACTAATAGAATGCAGCTATTTTAAAGCACACGCACTACAGTACCTCAGAGTCAGACAGACCACACTTTGCAAGCCTACCACCAATTACCATGTTTGAACATGGCCACCTAATGTGTATCTATTGGTCTGCTGGTTTTATTCTGATGTCATTGAGTTAAAGTACTTAATCTGCTTGGCTGCGCATGGCTGATTGATTTCAGTCACAAAATAAGTCATTTAATTGAATAGCCCTATAGCTCCATTCCTTACAATAAAATAAAATTGGTCACATGATTATAAATAACATTTATAAAATATCTTAAATATATTTAAAAATATACATGGCTCCAGACTACCCCTAAATGGTGGAATTTTGCCCCTAAAATTGGAGGCAGTGAAACAAAATTTTTCATCTACTCGCGCCAGAGCAACCAGTAAAAAAATAAATGTTTTTGCTTTGTTTATTGGCTATATCTATGTACTATTTTTTTTTTCTGACCAACTTCTGCTTCACAACGGTCAAGGCCGAAAAATCATACTGGATGCCCATGATTTTCGGGCCCTTAAACAGCACTGCACCGCAAACAGAAATGCTTACTGTAAGGAAAATCACAGAAAGGGCTCAGCAATACTTCCAAAAAACATTGTGGGTGAACACAATCCACTGTACCAGCCGCCTTTGCCAGATGAAACTCTACAGTACAAAGAAGAAGCCATTTCTAAAGCAGACCAAGAAGCACAGGCGTTTCTCTGGGCCAGGGGTCATTTAAAATGGAGTGTGGCAAAGTGGAAACCTGTTTTGTGGTCAGACGAATCACGATTCAAAGTTCTTTGTAGAAAACTGGGGTGCTATATTATACTGACTAAAAAGTACAAGGACAACCCAAGTTGTTATCAGCACTCAGTTTATAAGCCTGCATCTGTGATGGTATAGGGTTGCATGAGTGCGTGTGGCATGGGCAGCTTCCACATCTGAAAAGGCATTGTCAATGCAGAAAGGTATATTTAGATTCGAGAACAACATATGCTCCCATCCAGCCATCATCACTTTCAGAGAAGATCTTGCATTTCTCAACACGATAATGCCAGACCACATGCAGCACCAATTACAACATCATGGCTACGTAGGAAAGGGATCCAGGTATTGAAATGACCAGCCTGCAGTCCACTTCTTTCAATTATAGAGCAAATTAGGCGCATCATAAAGGGGAAGGTGCAACAAAGAAAGCCCAAGACAGTTGAACAGTTAGAGACGCGTGTTAGACAAGAATGGGGACAGCATTCCTATTTCTAAACTTGAGAAACTTGTCTCCTCGATTCCCAGACGTTTGCAGATTGTTGTAAGAAGAAGAGGGGATGCCTCATAGTGGTGAAAATTACCTTGTCCCAACTTTTTTTTAGATTTGTTGACACCATGGAATTTAAAATGAACATAGTCTTCTCTTAAAATGAAATTTTTTCGCAGTTTAAACTTTTGACCTGTTCTCTATGTTCTATTCTGAATAAAATATTACAATTTGGCACTTCCACATAATTGCATTCAGTTTTCATCCACAATTTGTATAGTGTCCCAACTTTTTGGGAATTGGGTTTGTATCTGCTTTGCAAGTCAATTTACATTGCTCTCCTAAAATTTCATGTAAGGGTTCACTGTTCTCCTGGTAACAATGAGGCCTGATATATTAAACATCATTACAAGTTTCTCTTTGAAATACAGAAAAGTCAGAATTCCGGTGTGGTCTGTAGGTATGAATGTGATTTGTGTACATATAATGATGATGATGACGGTTTATTAATTACAGCAATAACAAAAACAAAATTGAATATAAATCACATAGGCCTATTATTTTATTTATATTTTTTATTTTTTTTAAAGAGCTCAGTATTGTTCATTCGGTAATGTCATCATCATTGCTCTTTTTTTTCTTTTCTTTTTTAAATATATATATATATATATATATATATATATATATTTTTTTTTTTGTATGTGGGTGAGTATGTGTATGAGCGTGCGTGCGTGCGTGCGTGTATTTGTTAGCTCACCAAAAACCTATTAGAAAAAATCCCATACCGTTCACCTAAACCGAACCCCGCCGCCAGGAGACCCGAGGGGACCAAAGAAAACAAAGGAAAGTGAAATCCAGCACCGACCAGACACCACCCACTGGGCCACCCACCAGAATTCTTCCCCAACCCCAGAAACATCTAAATTCCAACAAATCCAAAAAAATAAAAAATAAATCAGGGAGACCTCAAGAGACCGAAGGAGAGACTGAGGAAAGGAAGAAAGGACAGACGAAGCCGAGTGAGATCCACAGACACCAGCCTCCACCGATTCAATTACCTGAGGAGGAAGCAAATTGTGTCTGAGTTTCGATAGATGCTGGTGTGGTGGATCTGGCATGCATGAAAATCTCCACCAAAGAGGGGAGCCGTCGACCCCTGCCAGGACAGAGCAAGCGCAACATCTCAGGGCCCCCCAGGCCGCGGCAGCGCCAAAGGACAACCCCCGGGCCCCGCCAGGGCCACCGGCCGGAGAGCAAACCCAGGAGCAGGAGCGCCCCCCACCCCAACACGGCCCGCGCCCCCGACCCAATGCAGCAGGACGGGGCACTGCAGGCCCGCCAGGCACCCCGCCGGCCCACAACCCCCCCACCCCAACCACCCCCGCCATCCACCCCAACCCAGCCCCAGCCGCCCCCAGGTCCCCAAGCCCCTAGACACCCCCAGCACCCCCCGACCCCCAGCCCCCGGGGACCCCCCACACCCAGGCACCGGCGCCGAAGAGGGACATATTATATAGGCCTATTATTGTTGGTGCCACAGGATGCTACTGTCGGTTGTCCTGTGGTAGTTAACTCAAAATACCAGAAGGTGGCGCTGTAGAACAGCTATGAAACTTCAACGGTGCTGCTGGTTTTGGGTCAGTCCGTATGGTCAGCTGGACATCATAGTGGTTGGCTTGGTGCCAGTCACACTTTTCATGCAATATATCTCACAAACGGGACATCTATCAATTTTATTTTTGGTGTCAGCAGAAAAAGGGGGTGATGTGCTCTTTTCGGTTTGAAATCAGTTGAACAAAATGCAGACAGCTTGCACAATTGAATAATTAAAGTTGTCAATGTGACATGGGGAGGGGGGAGTTTGGGGTTGATCATGGTCTCTGAGTGTCCACGTGTGTGCTGACATTTTACCCATCCCTGCTGTATCTCATTATATTGAACAAATGGTCATAATAGAGACTTGTCATAATCTTCTGGCTGTTTAAAATTTATTAATAATGAAAAACATATATTTTTTCAGCATAATGGTCTTAAATGTTTTTTTCAAGGTGTGGTTTTATAGTGGATGCACAATTGTGCAGATGCACAACAAAAACAAAATGAAACAAAACGTTTCTAAAACAAAAATCTAAGCAAAAGCTGACAGCATTATTTTGGCATTCGTAACTCGTAATGAGCAATTGATGTGATGAGGCTCTCAGTACTGTGTGAGGTAAACCAACTGTGTAGAAACAGATAACCAATTTGATTAGACAAGAAAAAAATATGTAGACAAATTAACAGGTGAACTGTTAGAGAGGTTTATAGGTCACGAAATTGTAATTCTAAATCTAACTCCATTTGCTCTATTTTCATGGACAGACGCACGTGCGTAACTGGTGAGTCTTCATTTTGGTGCAGAGGCAAGTCTAGTTTACCGTGTTTGGAACTATAGCAGAATGCACTGTGCCTTGCTTTTATCACACACAGCTGGCACACCTGGCAATTTGGTGACAGAAAGTAGACACCACAAATGTATGATCGAGGGTAGAAAGCGGTGTCCAAGTGCCCATTTTGCAACACACAACATTACATCTGCAAGTGGAGATTTTTTTGAGTCTCTTATAAACACATTGCGAATGTCGATCTTTTGCATGGGCTGTTATGTTTACACCATGTAGACACTTCTCCTGATCTGAATTTAAAGGGAATTAGGGTATAGCCGCTTCCACCTGCCGGTGAAGTCGGCTGTGTTCCCTCCCAAACGGTGTAAATGTCCTATTCTTTCTGCGCCCATCTATGAAAATTCCAAAAGAAAGAAAATAATAATGCATCAGATTTACATAGCGCTTTTCTGGACACTCAAAGACACTTTACAATGAAATGGACGCATTATTCATGCACTCACACATTCACACTGTGGTGGCGGTAAGCTACTTCCGTAGAGACAGCTGCCCTGAGGCAGGCTGCCGGAAGCTTGGCTGCCAGTGTGCCTACGGCCCCCTCTAACCATCACCAAACATTCACACCTTCCATACACCAGTGTGAGTAGCACTGGAGGTAATGTGTGTGAAGTGCCTTGCCCAAGGACACAACAACAGATGACTTGTGGAGAGTGAGAGAGATCGAACAGCCAACCTTCTGGTTACTGAACGACCGTCTCTAAACCCTGAGCCACGGCCGCCACAAAAGCACCATCCATATGCATCCTATACACAATTTCACTTGGCAGACTTTGAAATCTAGAACAAGTATTGTTGTATTATTATCATACTGAACTTGAAAACAGCCATAGTGAATATAATAGCACATCCATCAACAAGTATAGCAGGAAAAGGCGGGTGGAGTAAATGAGTGAGTGTAACTTGTTAGCCTGTGACGCCACAGAGAACACAAAGGGGCTGTGATTTTCTCTGTGCCTGCTTGAGGCATGAGGTTCACGACACTCAATAGCGTCTGTTCTGCAAAACAAACAAAAATGTGAGTCATATGACTTGAACAAAACACACCATACACCTCTCCTTTTTAACAAGGATGCTCTCCAAAGTGGTCGATCTGCAACGCCTAATCTGGAAAAAAAAATTATAGTAGAGAAATAAGAGAGAATATTTTTACTTTGCTTGAAATTGAGTCCCAATTATTTTGTCACTGTAAAAAAAAGAAGAAGATAGTATTAACCCTGTATTCATGCCCAGCGCAAGTCTAGTAGAAAGTGCAGTCTAACTGTTTGTATGGGTGAATTTTTTTGTCTTTTGCTATTTTCGTTGACTGCACAGTTAGAAAGGTATGTTTGCCCCGTTTTGAGAGTGAACACAACATACTTCTTACCTGGCCATTGAAAGCGGCTTCCCTCTTTTCCTTTAAATTCAGTGCAGGAGAAGCGCAGAAAGTCCTTGACATTGCAGAAGAAGAAGAAATAGACACAGAGAAGATCGAAGTGTGCAGAGCACATTTATAAGGAAGTGCATGCAGATCTTCACTTGATGATGTAAAGTTGACCAGGGTGATAACAAATCATTGTTGTAAAGTGGGCACTTGGAAACCGCCTTCCACCCTGATCGTACTGTATCCATCCGTGTGTGTGAATCCCCCTCATAGGTGTGCCAAGGCCCAGGTGAGTATAAAAATAAACAATAAACATAATGATATTAATAATGCATTTAATAAATGTATTTCTACAAGGTTTCACGCTGTGGTCATATTTATTAATGAAATATGATAACATGCAGCACTCATATCAGCAGAGTGCAGAATCTGTCTTCCTGCGCCTTAATCAAATTCACCAAAATCGCAATACACCACCTGTGCCACAACTTAGACCTGCTCAGAGCTAGTCTAAGGTTTAGTATCCCTTTGTCAACAAAATGTCAGGTGCGCCGGGGGTGAGTAAACGAAACACCCTCCACCCTTGCCTGAACGCCAAGCATGGCTGCACAGTCTGCTAAATTCCTCAACATTGCCTTGGCATTGAAAATAAAGATGTGTCAGGTTTTTTTTTTTAATGAACAATAAAAAAAACAACAAGCTAAACTGAAGGGGGGAAATTATCCTAACGGTTTTGCTATTAAATACATTTTTGTTGGGGGGAAAATTTACAAGTCAGCGTCTCTGTAAAAGTCCTACTGTATGATCCTCTACGATAAGTGAATGAAAACAAACTATTTTGGGATTGAAGGAAAAAAAAGTGACGTCCCACCCAAAATAAAGAGCTGTTTTATACCTGGCAACAACAAAAAAACAAGCGCTGTTACTCTTTCTTTTCTGTTTTCTTTTGGGAAACACATGAATATATATACTTGATTCAAAGATGCTTTTGAAACAGGGCGTCAATAAGTGTTTGGATTTGCCATTCATTCTAGTTGAGGGAAGTGGCAAAATCACTATCAAGTCTGCTTATAAACAGTGCAGTGTTCAACGCAGTAGCCAAGCTATATGTGTGCGTGTGTGCGCGTGTGTTTTTAGGGGCCACGGGTCAGTGTTCCACAGTGGCTTGTGTTTTGTTCTCTGCAGACTGGTTTCCTGCTGTGTATACTCATGAACCCTGTTCACCATTTTTGAAAACACTGCACAGTAATCGAAACCAATTATCCAACACTCATTTCTTGTTCAACTCAACTTTTATTATGATTATTGCTCTTATTCATGTCTTTTTTTTTTTAAAGAGCTCAGTATTGTTCATTGCCATCATGTCATCATCATTGCTCTCCTTTTTTTCCTTTTTTTTTTAAAAATTATTATTTTGTATGTGGGTGAGTATGTGTATGTGCGTGTGTGCGTGCGTGCATGTGTGTGAGTGTGTGTGTATTCATTAGTTCACCAAAAACCTATTAAAAACACCGGGGGCAGAAGGGGAGATGGGGGCACCGGAGGACAACCGGCACCCCCAAACCCCCAGGCCCAGCGGGGAAAGGCCCCGGTCGTCACTCCAGCGTTCTTAGTGAAAGCTAACCCCTGTTACTGAGTCCGCCAGCTCGCCGACTGGCAAACTCTACCCCTAAACTTTGAATGTGACCACACCCAGTGTGTATACAAGTGTGTGTGTGTGGTGCATTAAAATTGGTAGCAGGTGAACCGGAGCAGAGGGAAATGATATCCCCACGCTCCGATCCACCCGCCTCTCAGGCATGTCAGTGAGTGTATGTGGTGCATTAAAAAAATGTATAAGGGGGGGGGGGGGGGACACGGACAGGGGACCGCAGCACTGATCTATACTGCGGTCTGCCCCAACCGATGCCCCCCCCTCCCCCACACACACACAGTTGTGTGGTGCATTAAAATTGGAGGGGAGTTTTAGGGCGAAGACGGTGTTTCCACCCTACCCCACCCCCCCAAAGTGTGTTATGTGCCCTATATGTCTATAAAAGTGTATTGTGCAAAACTAGTGCAGTGAGTTAAGAGGAGCGACCAGCAGGGCCCCCCCAACCCCACCGGGACCCCGGCGGGCATATGGGACCAGCCCGGCGGGGCGATAGGGCTCGCCCCCCGGATACTGGGGCCCGCCCGAGGTGCCAGGAGGTCCACCGGAGCGGGGCGGGCACAACACCAATACCCACCCACCCTCCCGGCACCCGGAGCGCCGGGCAACGGATGGAGCCCCTGGCCCAAGGGAGGGGAAGGAAGGCGGACAGGGGAGGGGGAAGGGACGGAGGAAGGAGACGACAAGAAGGGCAAGGGGCTGCGGCAGAGCCGCAGAGCGAGGGGGAGAGGAGGAGGAAGGGTGACGAGGGAGAAGGGACAGGGAGGCTCCGGACACCAGGGAGAGCCCCGCAACGCAGCACCCCCCAAGAGACCCAGGGAACGGCCAAGACGCAGCCGCCACCCAGCAGCCCACGCCCAGCCAGGGGGGGGACAGCACCTATAGAATTTACCCACTGGCATGCAGTGAATCCGAATATTAACCCTTAGTGCCCATTGGAGGTGAATCTGCTCGATCCTGCTGGCAGCAACTGGGTCCCTGACTATAAAAACACAACCATTAGTTACAAATTGCCAAATACAGAAACAGCAATGTAAGTTATCGCGATGCGGTGGCTCTCGCTAACAGGCAGAATTAAGTAACCAGATTTAGGTTAAAATATTCGATATACGTAGACCATGTTTCTATAAATTTTGATATTTGATTTTTATTTGAGGCAGATATTTTTTCCATTAAAATGTGATTTATGAGGAGGTTAGACCATTGGTCGATATTCAGAGTTTGTTTATTTTTCCAGTTAACAAGAATTGTTTTTTTTGCGATAGTAAGGGCTACAAGTGTAGATTGAAATTGTTTATGTAGTAAGTCAGTTGTTGTTAGGTCACCTAGCAAACACAAGTTTGAAGATAACAGTATCCTACAGTCCAAGATAGCGGAACATTTTTCTAAGACTTTAGTCCAGAAATACATAACCGGAGTACATAACCATAAAGCATGAAAATAAGTGTCTGTAGTGTTTTGTAAACACTGGAGACAAATGTCGGAGTCTGAGAGTCCCATTTTCTTCATCATATATTGAGTAATGTAGGTTCTATTTGTGTGTTTAGTCATTTTAAAAACGTTTTCACAAACTTGAATCCAAAAGTCAGATTCCGGAGCTATAGACAAGTCTGTTTCCCATTTCGAGATGGGTAAAGACGTTTTATCAGTATATGAAAGTAACTTATATATTTTTGAGAGTTTTTTTGTTGTTGTCGGAGAAAGCTTGGTAATATCTTTAGCTAAAACAGGCGGTTGGAGCGTACCCCGAAGTGTTGGAATTTGTTTCTTTATCATACTTTTAACTTGCAGATAATGTAAAAAATTTCCGTTTTTTATTTTGTATTTTTGGAGCAAGGATGTATATGATATAAACATATTATCTGAGAAAACATGGTGGAGATGTGTAATTCCTTTCTGCTCCCACACACCTAAATAAAACGATTGGTTGTTAAGTTGAAAGTCGGGGTTATGCCATAGGGGAGAAAGCCCACAGGGCTCCACTTGGGCTTTTGTCATTTCTAGTGCCTTCCACCAGGCAGTCAGGATGGCAGAAATCATTGGGTTTTTAAAACAATTATGTCGCTTAATCGATGTAATAAAGAGTAAATCTAGAAGTCTGAGGTTATTACAATCTTTCTGTTCTAGTTCCAGCCAACAGTTAGTATCTCTGTTGGGTTGTGCCCATAGAATGATATATTGTAGCTGGTTAGCTATATAGTAGTGCATAAAATTTGGTGCCTCTAGACCTCCTTTGGATTTATTTTTCTGAAGAGTAGATAGACTAATCTTTGCTTTTTTTTAATTCCAGTAAAATTTTGTAACGGCTGAGTCCAACAACTGGAACCAGTTAGCCGTAGGTTTAAATGGAATCATTGAGAAAAAATAGTTTATTTTGGGTAAAACTTTCATTTTAATAGTGGCTATTCGTCCTATTAGAGAAATAGGAAGATTATTCCAGCGCTCCAAGTCACTATAAATGCTATCTAGAAGTGGAGTAAAGTTTAAATGAATTAAATCAGTTAATTTAGGTGAGATTTTTATGCCTAACTATTTTAAATTACCTATAGGAAATGAGTAGTGTGGGTCCTGGCTTGCAGGGTTCCATGAATTTTCTGTAATAGGTAGAAGTGTTGATTTTGTCCAGTTAATAGAATCATCTGATAACTGTGAGAATTTAGTTATTAAGTTAAATACTTCCCCTAACGAAATATTAGGCTTTTCTAAATAAAGTAAAATATCATCGGCATATAGATAAATTTTATGTTCTGTTACCCCAGAGTGAATTCCTCGAATCCTTCTTTCTTGGCGTATGGCTAATGCAAGCGGTTCAATAAATATTGCAAATAATAAAGGGGACAGTGGGCATCCCTGTCTTGTGCCTCTCTGTAGAGTAAAACTCTGAGATATAATCCCATTAGTAGTAACTGTAGCTTTAGGAGAATCATATTCATGTCTTAACAACATCTATTTAGTCGTCCCAGGTGAGTTTTCCAGGTCACAGTGTTCATTCTGGTCAGGCCGATAGACATTTGTTAACACAGAGCAGCCAAGGTCATAAAAAAATAAACAAGGAAAACGTTTTCTTATTTGTACTGTACAGTGTACTGTGCACATTAGAGCCACAACTATTGTACTGAGCGTTCATAGTGGATGCAGACCAGTGACTTCAGGTAGCAATGAGTTGGAACATTTATGTGAATCTGAAACAATTTGCACTGAATTCTTGGCATGCAGCATAAGTCTAAATATACCATCAAAGTACAGTGCGCTGACTAAAAGTATTTAAAGTGTAATACAGTGTACACCGTATTTCATGTACTGTTTTTGCGGATGGCTATTCCTAACTCACTAGCAGCGTCAGTGAAGGCTTTTACCAATTGTTCTGACTGATGCTGTTTTCATTGTCTGGGATGTCAGGGTCAGCAAATAGTTGCTCCAACACAAAAGACAGTGATGTGTGTTGTGTATCAGATCGCATCCACAAATTTGTTGGTGATGACTTAGATAATCTCTCTCTTTGGCATTTGGTAAAGACAACCTGAAATAAAATCTCTAAACACGTTTTGTGACCTCACCTAGGGTGTATTTTACAAAGCAGGTTTAGTTAAAACCCTGGGTCAAGAAACCCTGAAATGTGGGAAACTCTGCGTCTTCCATTTCAGAAAGGGAGGTAATTTAAACCAGAGAAAAAAAAGGTAACTCTCGCCTGTTTTATAAAAAGAGGTAATTTAAGCTCTCGGTCAGTTACCGTAGTAACATTGTCCATGAATCAAACCTATCAATCAAACCTAGTCGGTTGCAGGTTTTTCACAATGAACCTCAAGGTTTTTTCTGTCCCCGCCTCCTTTCAGCCACATTTCCTCATTCATAAAGTCCGCTGTGGCGAGTTTTTGCGTAGATACGCCTATAGTCTGTAGCGTAAAGTGCACTTTTGTCAAGAACATGGCATGTCTTTTTGACAGTGACCTTATTGATTAAGGTGTCACATTAATGCGCAGGGAATTCAATATCTGTTGTGAGATTGTTATCAGACCGCGCATAGATATGCTGGCATTTCTGGACAGATATCTTTTTGAGTGGTACTGTTTCACATCACAGTCCATCATCTACATCATACACAACTTAATCAGTCCTTACATTTGCAATATTACCAGCCGTAGTCAAGCGCTCACATCACAGCATATATTGTGTGTTGCGCTCCGTTTTTTTCCTATAACCGTTTGAATAATGTTTTTATATTTGACCTTAAGTCAAGTGTGCTTCTCCCCCGCAGGATTGCACCCAAAGGAAATGAATTAATGAGCTACAATTCAATAGGTTTCCCCTGTAATATTATTGTGATTGCAAAGGACTACATTTAAATTTACGCATTGACCTGAGCAGCAATGTTCTCCCATGCCGCCTTCCTCTATGGGGAGCTGCTGCGGTGTTACACTTTTTTTCTAAAGACATGTTCAAATTCGCCATATGATCGAATTAAGGTTTTCAGTTGAGAGGGGTAAGAAAAACATGGAAGCAGAGGGCAGAGTTGTGCTCTGCGCTTCCCCGTTGCCATGGTGGCTCGACAAATCGGGGCTCCATTTATGTGGACTTTTTAGTGTAGTGGTAACGTCAGGTGAAACTACTCTGCTACCTCAAATCGGCTGTCCTGAAACCGAAAACGCAGAGTTTCCTCTCTCAGTTTATGTCAACTCGCTGTTCAGGGTTAGCCTCTGTGTTTGTTGAACATGCTTTGTGAAATGGACCCCTGGTCAGGTAACTTTTACAATTGGCAAAATAAACATATCCAGTAGGGGTATTGGTGAGCAAGGTTATTTATGGCTTAAAAGTGCAAATCAGTATTTTGTACTGGATGCTGTAACGGACAGGAATCCAATGAGATTTTGCAGGACTGGAGTAATGTGGTGCTTAGAAGGGGTCCTTGTAATAATGCGAGCAGCAGAGTTCTGGAAAAGTTGTAATTTTTTTAATATCATTATCACACTTGTTTTTTTACAGTACAGTTTTAACTCAATTTTATGAATTATTATGAAATTACTGTATCAATGACTAAAAGATGCAGCCATATTTCTATTAGTTTAAAATATTATTTCCACTTTTATGTGAAGAAGAGTATGACAAATTGGAAACAAATATTTTATTATACATTTTATAGTACATTTAGAACAGATCTAAAATTTGCGATTAATCTTGAGTTAATTATTGAAGTTATGCAATTAATTACAATTTAAAAAAATAATCGCCTGACACCCGTAATATCCAGCTATAGCTTTTGACAAATAGTGTTTTTTAGCAACCTCAATAAACAGTAAGGGCCTAATGATGAATATGGATGAATGCGTGTGTGTGTGTGGGTGTGTGTGCGTGTAAAAGAGATGTCATTGCCAGCCCATATCAAGCCTTTTAAAAAGTTTCCTGAGCAATTTCTGGAGAGCCAGGAAGACGCATATATTCAGATGGAGCTGCGGATGTTGGAACAAGCCCTGCATGCCACCTCTGTGGGCAGCATTACAGAACTCAGTAAGTGTGTGCGTGCGTGTGTATGTCGCTGCCACCACAGTTGGCTCCTGTGTTTTGTATGTGTTTGTTTAAACTGTGACCAGTGGTAGCCTCTTGGGACCCATGGTTATAACCTGCCAGCTCCCCCACTGTTCCAATTCTACAATTCACAACAATGTAGGGCTTGTATCCAGAATAAAACGAGGGCACCTTCACACCATGTTGGCTACAGCACTTCATTATCTCATTACAGATTTTTTTAAGACTACCTTTTTCTAGTCATAGTTTATTATGCTTGTTATGTTGTTGTTCACTCAGCATTACAACACTGACCCCCCCCCCCTCTCACACACACACACACACACACTTCTAACTTGTAAATTATTTTTCAAATTTGACTTCTTCACTGAGCCATCAAGTAGTGTCAATTATAACATTTACAGTATATCGCTAATCCGTGATTTTATCAATGCGTAATGTAGCCACCAAACCACTACCAATTTACACTTGCCAATTAATCTAGAGGTTTGGCCGAACACAATTAGCCCCACCCCCACGTTGACAATTTATCTGAACGTCATTATAACATTATTATTAAAAGTTGTGGTAACACTGTTAGTGAACATTAATCTGTGCTATAACAGCAGATGTCCTCAACGTTTTGACTTTGACATGATAATTTGTCATCAGTCGTGTCAAAGGTCAAATCTCGGCCAGTTTAGCTGATCATGTCATTGGCTGAGAAACTCAGGCCCTGTCTACACGTAGCCGGGTATTTTAAAAACAAATATTTCCCCCCTCCCTCTGTAGAAAAAGTGAGTACATCATAAATGTCAGGATGGGGGAGCTTGAGGACCCAAATGCGGGAAGACAGGGCGAGGAGGCAGAGGTTCAATCAAAAAAAGGGATTTTAATTACTACAAACAAAAGGTGATCTTCCAAATTGCAAGATAAACCAAAACTAGAACCAAAACATGAACCAAAACATGGGGGAACAACAATGCAAAAACGAGCAGCATGACATGGGGAAAAGACAAGGCAAAAACGGGCAGCATAACATGGGGAAAAACAATGAACCGACACAGACAGAGGGGAGACAGCAGACTAAATACACAGACACTAACGACACAACAAGACACACCTGGGGCAAGACACAAGTGGCTGAGGGCACTGACTGGATCACACGAGGAAGGGCAGGATCACACTTAAACAAGACCAAGGGAGACACACAAGGAAAACAGAACCCAAAATATGACAATAAAGGAGCGTAGAGGATAAAAAACAAAATAAATACAAATACATCTTTTTTTTTAAAAGCTTCACTTTATTCATGTAACTTACAATAACAAAACATATTGTGGAAGCTTTTAGGACCTGGGGTCTACTGTTTTGACACGTTCTCCTTACACTAAACGTAAAAAGAAAACAACAATAACAAAACGTTTGGTGTCTGAAGCCAACGCCACAGAAACAAAAGCTTTAAGAAGCTAAAATCACCTGGCAGTGCATAAGCAGTACCCAGGCTTCGCTGGATTGCTGCAGCCAGCCCAAAAAGGTGCTCTCTGCCCGGCATGCTCTTAAGCATTTCGCCCGCTGGCACGGATCCGTGTCGCCTGGAGCGTTCTCCGGCCTGCGGAGCGAGCCCCAGTGCGTCGAGGCCCTGCTTGTCGCTGGAGCGTTCACCAGGTAAAAAATGAGCACTTTTCCGCTTCCATGGATGACTTGCAGGGGCACTTACAACCACAGAGAGCGGTCAGTTGCTTCCCCAGGATCCCTGGTTTGCTGCACGGGTACCAAGGAGGCAGCCCTCGGCCTTCTGGAGCCATCCAGGAGGACCTCCAGTAGACCAGGGGATTTCCTTTTTTTTTTCTGGAGAGCTCAGTATTGTTCATTCGGTAATTTTACCGATTTGACATGTCATCATCATTGCTCTTTTTTAAATATTTTTTTTATTTTATTACATTTTTTTTGTATGTGCGTGTGTGTGTGTGCATGTGTGCATGCGTGTGAGTGTGTGTATTCATTAGTTCACCTAAAACCTATTAAAAATCCCATACCGTTCACCTAAACCGAATACTTCAGAATCCAGCTAGAGTTGTGAGTTTGTCAGGAGACCCGAGGAAGGATCAAAGAAAAGAAAGGAAAGTGAAATCCAGCAACGACCAGACATTACCTTCTACCCACCGGGTTACCAACCAGAGTCTTTCACCAACCCCAGAAACATCTAAATTCCAATAAATTAGGGAGACCTCAAGAGACCAAAGGAGAGACTGAAGAAAGGAAGGAAGAACAGATGAAGCAGAGTGAGATCCACAGACACCAGCCTCCACCGATTCAACGACCAGAGGAAGAAGCAGATTGTGTTTGAGTTACGATAGATGCTGGTGTGGTGGATCTGGCATGCATGAAAATCTCCACCAAAGAGGGGAGCCGTCGGCCCCTGCCAGGACAGACACCCCAACACGGCCCGCGCCCCCAACCCAACTTAGCAAGACGGGGCACGGCAGGCCCGTCAGGCACCCCGGGGGACGGGCGGCACCCCCGAACCCCAGGCCCAGTGGGGAAAGGCCCCGGTCGTCACTCCAGCGTTCTTAGTGAAAGCTAACCCTGTTACTGAGTCCGCCAGCTCGCCGACTACCCCTAAACCTTGAATGTGACCCCACCCAGTGTATATACAAGTGTGTGTGTGTGGTGCATTAAAATTGGGAGCAGGTGAGCCGGAACAGAGGGAAATGATATCCCCACGCTCCGATCCACCTGCCTCCCAGTCATGTCAGTGAGTGTATGTGGTGCATTAAAAAAATAAATAAGGGTACACGGACAGGCGATCGCAGCACTGCTCTATACTGCGGTCTGCCCCAACCGATGGCACCCCCCCAGTTGTGTGTTGCATTAAAATTGGAGGGGAGTTGTAGGGCGAAGACGGTGTCTCCACCCAGACCGAGGGATTTTCAAGAATTTATCCGGGCGGCGGTGGTTGCTCTCGGGGAGCAACAAGGGGTACGGACCCCACCACAATGCCTTCAAGATTGGGGAAAAAGTCAAAAAAGTCGACCTACAAAATGCTCAAGGCTTTGTCAGCAGTTTGTATGTCCTCCACAAAGACATTTGCAGTCTCTAAACGTCGTGTATCCATTTGCAACACCGCTTATCCTGTTCAGGATCATGGGGTGGTGGAGTCTATCCCAGCTGCCTTCAGGCGCTACAATCTGAAATAGCCGACAGTCAGTTGAAGGGCACATAGAGACAAACAACCTTTTACGCTCACAAGCACACTGTCACTGAGTTGGGGTGGTGATTCCTTGACTATTCGATGTAATAGGTATGAATGATCCTTTGACTACAGTTTACAGTATTTGTACCCAGCTTCTTGCACTTCTTCCTGTAGGATGACAGGGAACTGGAGAGGACTTTGGGACAAGAGGTGAATAAGCCCTGGATGCAGAGCGCAGTTCGAGGCGTGCCACCATGTCGGTTGTACTTAAACATTTGACTCCGCCCACACGGATTTTTCGAAACGGTTAAAAAAAAAAATTCAAACAAAATTTGCAGATTTAATGATGCGCCGTTTTATGACGTATATTTTTATTTTTTTTAAACACATTATGGACCATCGAAAATTACAAACACTCAACCCTCAGTCAGCCGGGGTGGAGCTAACTAAACGGCTTGAGGAGGAGGTACTAGCTACATGTCCCCAGCAGCATCCCTAGACGGTTGAAGTTAGCATTTGGGTTTTGGTCAGTTTTTAATTTTCGTTGTTAAAGTGTTCAAACAATACTGTAATGATTGCGTGATTAGGGTTAGGTTTAACAACAAAGAAAGAAAGAAGAAGGCACTTTGAGGTTGAAAATCCGTGTGGGTGGAGTCAAACGTTTGGGTCCACCCGGGTTATGCATCCAGGGCTTACTCACCTCTTGTCCCAAAGTCATCTCCAGTTCCCTGCCGTCCTAATGAGGCCAAGTAGGATAGAAAAATTATGTTAAATTCATGTTAATTTTATCTACAGGTATTAATTTCAAATGCGATAGCAAGCCATGAGTGTACAATGGACTTTTTTTCTTGTAACACGTGTAGTGCTTTTGCACAGGTGAACTTGTGTCAAGAGCGATGCACCACATGCAGCATCTACAAAGCTCGACTTCTTCCATCAGCCCTCCTCGCTCAGCCAATCAGCTCTCAGTACGCTGGACCGCTGATTCCCTTCGCACACTTTACTACTTCCTGTCCAACCAATAGATGGAATCACTGGAAAACCTGAATTTCGATCCTCCAACTATAGATTGTACTGTTTTCAAGCACACAAATAGCACACAAATAGCTTGAAATATATCAGGTACTTTTGTGGAATTTTACTACTCAGTAGCAAAGCCTGGATAAAGGGATCAAAACTAGCTATAAAATATCACCCATTTTTTTCATCATGGGAGTGGACCCCAGCTAAAAATAAGCCAACGGTTAAAAAAAAAATAATTGTGAGGGATCCAACACCCAATAAGTAAAGTGAGCATTAGGTTTGCACATGCGTGAACATCTGGTTAAATAAAAAGCTTGGCTACCGAAGTAGCCGCCATTTGAATGGTGGACATTAGAGTGCTGAAAGTGTTTGCGTAATTATACACCTTAAAGCTTGCAAGCCTTGTTTAAATGGCTTCAAGCCTTAAGTGACAAAACAACAGCCGCCATTTTTAACTGTCCTAATGGAGTTTATAGGTTAAAAAAAACACACAAAAAAACTACCATTGCAATGCTCCAACAAGTGTACGCTTGTAAACCTCCGTTCATTCTTCCCAATTTACAGACAAAAAAGAAAGATCCAAACGGACGTAAAAGAGGCTAAAATTGTAAATTTCTTAAACACATTTATTTTGTCAATATCCTGAAACCGAGGGAACAGACGGAAGCATCACGAAGCTTGCTTGCGGACGTGTAGCAAAATGAGTGACAGGACTTAAGATCAACTTGGGATTTTTAATAGGTTTTAGGTGAACTAATGAGTACACACTCACACATGCACACACACACACGCACATACACATACAAAATAAAAAATAAATATAAAAAGAGAGAGCAATGATGATGACATGCCAAATCGGTAAAATTACCGAATGAACAATATTGAGCTCTTAAAAAATAGAAAAAAAAAGATCAACTTGACAGAAATCCTTTTCCAGTCACTATCACTTTTTGAATGGAGGAACATTTCCACATTGCGATTGTATATTATTGCAGCATGTCACATTAGCGATTGATTCGCTGGGTGTTATGTGGCCAAAACAACAATATTTGTGTTTTGTTGGACAACGCATTACAAAACTAGCGATTTTCAGAAATATTAAGTTTTTCCGCAACTAAGTAATGCAACATATGACATACTACGGTTCACTTAAAGATCTTATTACGTTATGTGCTGTCAACAATATCCCCAATGCGCCAGCTAGGGCAACCCCACCACGCTAGATGCCTCAGGTCATATGGGACACACACCGCTGCCGGTCATTTAGAACCTGCTTCCAGCCCCTCAATGAAGAAAGATCCTACCTCTTCCTCGCTTCCTGGTGTCGCACATTCAGCCAAATATTAAGCACTTAACTAAGCTTAACTTTAGTATCCCAGCACAGGGCAGTCAGTAAACCACACGCTATGCATGTTTAAAAAAATAAAAAAATAAAAAAACTTCAACTCTCCAGCGATTGAAATTTGTTCCAAATCAGAGCTCCCGCCGTTGGATCCTACTAGTTTTTAATGAAAGCTTGGTAGTCAGCTACTAACCGGACTACCTGTAATGCACCGAGCCCACTTCACTTATTTAAGATGCCAAATGGACAGTCTTACTGTGACTAAACTACATGTTCTGAACTGTATGGTGGGATGGGCCAGAATTAAGTTTAATACAATGCACCATTTATTAAATATAGGGGTGTTAGAAAAAATCGATTCGGCAATATATCGCGATATTACAGGGCGCAATTCTCGAATCGATTCGATATGCGGCCAAATCGACTTTTAAACATACATTTTTTTATGGGAATATTCAACAAAACGTCTTACTTAGGGTTAGGATTCACACATTAAGCATGGAAGAATGCTATATTAATGTAACATTAAGCCTTAATATTTTATTTCAGTGCTGTACAAACATGAAACAGACTGCAACCTGCCAGCTACGGGGGATTCGCCAAAGTTTTGTGTCCAACCAAAAGTGAAGATGAAACTGTGGCCGATGATGAGGACGCATTCAGCCGCCCCATAGCGAGTAAAATTACATGATGTATGTGGGACTCAGTTTACCATTTGCATACGTGTGACACCAGGGAACATGATTTTTCTTCCCGTACTAGAATAAAGTGTAATTGCACATCCACTACAGTAAGTGTCAGTGGCGCTCATTGTCAGAGAGGGTGCAAGGAGTATTAGCTCCTGTTCAGAGGCGTACTTACTGCAATTTCATAGACAAATTATACTATTTATAGTTTCAGCTGTGAGTAATTGAGAAGCACTGCTATATGGCCAAACGACAATATGGGAACCATGGGTTTTCAACATGGGGCTGGGATATAATGTAAATGCAGCATCAGATAGCAGAAGAGAGGAAACCAGGAGGATGACATAGGAAGAGATCGACCCACGACTGCCAAACAACCATTGTGAAAGTCTTTTTTCCCCACACATACACTCACTCAAACTAACATGGTCTACCAGGCGGGAAGCAAACCCACACCACCTGTACCGAAGGCAAGCGACGGTACCACCTTGCCACCCAGAGGTTAGGGTTAGTGTTACAATCAATGCAGGTTACAATCGAAACACCCAATTAATGATGGGTAAGGTCCGACAAAGCTATATTTACCAAAGCGAATGAAGAGCAAATCATTATTTTAAAGGAAATTCAAATATAATTGAACAGTACAACATCTTTCATCAAAAGAAATCATGAATATTCCTTCTTTTTTTTTTTCATGAAATGCTAACATCTTCCAGGCCATTTTTGCTGCTTCCACCTCTCATGGACTGGATCCGTGTTGCTCTGGTGCATGCTGAACATCGTTGCAGCCCAATAGTTGACAGTGATGATGTCAGACAGACAGCCCGACAACTTCTACCTGGATTGGACTGTGAACCAAGACAGCTGAAGTAAGAGAGAAACATTGATAAATTACACTAAAGGGCCACTTTTCTACCACGACCATTGCATTTGACAAAGGCTGACCTTCCCAGGGATTAACTTATCTTTAAAGAAAGCAACTACAACAACATAACAAATTATTTGGAAAAATAATTGTCATATACGTAAAAGCAACTACATAGGCTCAACTATATATTTCATGGCCAGGTGTCAAAATTAGAATAGTGTTTTCTGTCAGAAGCATTATCTCCAACATTTTGTGTAATGCTTTATTAATTAAAACTAAAATATGTACACTATAACTGCTGTTGAGTAAATATACTATTTGTATTTTCCATGTAGAACGGAGTGTTGTTTTCAATCATTTAAGTGTCTGGATACAAAAGCTGCTTCCAGGAAGTTCCAGCTAGATTTAGGCTTTCGAATGCTGTTGTGTGGAAGAGTAGACCTAATCCACACAGCCACACAGCTTCTGGGACCTCAGAGAGTTGACACCATGGAGGACCAGGTTGGGAGAGTTTGAGTTAAGATACACACACATATACATATATATATATATATATATATACACACACTTCGAAGGATTACAATTACTATGAGAGAGAGTGCGAAAGAGGGAGAGCGCCCCCGCGCGAGTGAGACCGTTGCTACATGTCGGGGAGGTGGTAACGAACAAACTGAATAGTCGTGTCCTCTACTCGCGGGCAGTTTGAAAAAGCTTCGGCAGAAGGAAATGACGACCGGTATTCACTGGAACTTACTCGGAGCGAAAGTTTGAGCTGAGATTCCAGCGGTATGCTACGCGCTGTAGCTTCTTACTAGCTATCTCGCTAGCCTACAACCATAATGTGAGTTACACCTTCCAAACAAATCTTCCTCCCACCAATTCACTATTTGAACATCATACACAACATATACACGGCTAAACTTGTGACTGGGATAAAGGTTCATTTTGCAGTTGATGTCACACATCGTCATCCTAATTGGATGACTATCTATCTATCTATCTATCAAACTGAGGTGTGGTTGCTTTCAGTGACAGTTCGAAAACAATATATGGCCTTCACTCAATCAATCAATAACCTACATGCTTTTTAATTACACAAGGATTTTTGCTATTTGTAGGCTGCCTGGGTCCCTATCACCCGCAAATAGCAGGGGAGCATTGTATAGAATATATATTGTTGTGATATTTATTTTTATTTTGTCGTCATGAGCATTCATTGGTCACAACTAAAACAGTCATGTTGCCCCCTGTGAGGGAAATAATGGGGGTTGATAACCCAGGGAGCATTGAAATGGAGACATACCCAGGGAGGCGCTAGGCAGCGTGTTGTGCGCATATTCGACCCATGCATGATAAATGCTCCAAGAAGCTGGGTTCAAGTGGGTCATGCAACGAAGAGCAGACTCCATTTGCTGGTTGGCCCGTTCCGCTTGCCTATTCGTTTGAGGATGGTACCCAGAGGATAGGCTAACCCTGATGCCCAGGCCTGCACAGAAGGATCTCCACACTTGGGAAGTAAACTGGGGGCCTTTGTTGGACACAATGTCAGAGGGGGATCCCTTGCAAACAAAATAAATTTTTGATTAAGAGTTCAGCAGTCTCTTTTGCCGATGGGAGCTTTGGCAGGGCAAGAAGATTAGCAGCTTTGGAAAATCGGTCCACAATTGTGAGGATGACGGTGTTACCTTCTGAAGGAGGGAGACCCGTGACAAAGTCTACAGCGATGTGCGACCAGGGACGGCTGGAAACAGGAAGTGGACATAGGAGACCAGAGACAGGTTTGGAGGAGGACTTACTCCTGTACACTGTACAAGCCGAAACGAATGCCCAATACTGTAATTATGTTAGGCTGGGGACAGCCTGCGTGAAAAGAATGCGCAGGGGTGTATCTTACTGTCCACTTCGACTCGCTGTGACAGCACAGCGCCCACACCCATATCTGAGGCGTCCACCTCAACGATGAATTGTCGAGTCGTGTCAGGGTGGACGAGGACGGGAGCTGAAACAAAACGCTTCTTCAGTTCCCTGTGTCAGCTCTGCTAGACCATTGGAAGGAATTTAGGGTGGCCGTGAGAGCGGCTGTAGTTTTTTATGAATCTTCGATAGAAATTTGCAAAACCAAGAAAATGCTGCAATTGCTTACGGGAGCAGGGCGTGGGCCAATCAAAAAGTCACTTAAGCTGGGTCCATTTGAAGCTCCCCTTGGGTAATGACATATCCCATAAAGGTCGTCTTGGGGACATGGAACTCACACTTCTTGGGTTTGACGTAGAGCTTGTTCTCAAGAAGCAGCTGGAGCACTTGCCGCATGTAATACTCATGTTCAGCCTGGGAACGAGAAAACACAAGAATGTCGTCTTGGTATATGAAAGCGAACACGCCTATCATGTCCCTCAAGACATCATTGACAAATGCCTGGATAACTTTGCAGGGGCATTTGTGAGACCAAACGGCATGACCAGGTATTCATAATGGCCGCAGTGGGTGTTGAAGGCAGTTTTCCACTCGTTCCCCTGCGGACTAGGTGGTAAGCTTGGCAAAGGTCCAACTTGGTGAAGACAGTGGCACCATGGAGAGGGGTGAAAGCAGAATCAATAAGTGGCAATGGGTACCTGTTCTTGGTTGTAATGCTGTTAAGTCCTCTGTAGTCCACAGAAGGATGCAGCGCTGTGTGTTGTCCTTTTTGTCCACAAAAAAGAAGCCTGCTCCTACAGGCTAAGACGATGCCGTTCCCGCTGAGAAATGTTAAATAGCCGACCTCTGGGGAGGGGTGCACCAAGCTTGAGGTCAGTGGCGCAATCATATGGTCTAAGTGGGGGCAAGGACATGGCGCGATGTTTACTGAAAAAAGGGGCAAGATCATGATAACAGGTTGGAACGAGGGAGAGGTCTGGTTGCTCAGGCTGATGAGGGGTGCTGTTGGGTCTCCCAGCTGATCTCAAACAGTTTTTGTGGCAGAAATAGCTCCAGGAAGGAATCTTGCCTTTTGACCAGTTTATGTTGGAGTTGTGGACTTTTAGCCAAGGCAAACCAAGTACTATTGGAACTTGCAGGTTGTCAAATAAATAAAAACTGATGACCTCTTGGTGGTTACCTGACAACGTGAGGGAAACTGGAACAGTTTTGTGGTTTATATTGTAGAGCAGTTGTCCGTTCAGAGCCCAAGCCCTGATGGGGGTGGATAGCGGCAATAGATTGACGCCCATCTGCTGCGCCAGGCTGCGGTCTATTAGGTTGTCATCTGCACCAGAATGAACAAGAGCAGAGAGAGGCATTGGCAGATCTTTCTAACAGAGGGCAGCAGAGAGCTGGAAACGACCCGGGGAGGGGGAGTCAGAAGACGTCAGATTCACCAACCTTTCCTTGATGGCGGGTGAACCCGCCCATCTTGCGGTCAGCTGGGGGCATTTGGCGATAAAGTGCCCTTTTCCTCCACAGTAAAGGCATAGATTGGCACAGCGCCTGCACGTTCTCTCTTTTTCAGTGACCCGAGCACGCCCCCAGTTGCTGCATAGGTTCGCTGTCAGCGCCAGTGGACAGTGTGGGCGTCAGAGCCTGCGTCTCCGGAGTGGGGGCGGAAGTACACTGACGTGCAGGAGTAAGCGAAGCAGGGTGGGGTCCGAATCCTGGAACATTCCCTCTGGCGCTCACAAAGTCGACAATCAGGCCTCATAGCGAGACTAATGAGCTCACCAAGGCTTGTGGGCTCACCTTTAGAAGCCAACTCGTCTTTAAGAGTTTCGTTCAACCTCCTGAAGCGCCTCATCAGTAAAAAGGCTTTGGACTGCAAGTGTCCGAAAAGCAACAGTAAATTCAGCCACACTGCAAGAACCTTGCCGTACCAACATGAGCCGCCTAGCAGCCTCCCTTCCACGGACTAGGTGGCCAACAACTTTCCTCATCTCCTGCATAAAAGAAGAATACGACGCACAAACTGGAGGCTGTCGCTCCTATTCCGCTGTGGCCCAGGACAACGGGGGACCTTGGAGACAGCCAATGAGGTGAGAAATCCTGGATTGCTCCATAGAATAAGACAGGGGTTGTTGGCTGAATACTAGTGAGCATTGAACAAAACTGTTCGCGGATTTGCAAGGTAGTGAGTTGCTTTTGGAAGGCAGCAAAGGCTTGTGAGAACTCACGTACCTGACCCATTAACAGGGTGATTGCTTGGTCATGTTGGTCCAGGAGAGCTCCTTGTCCAGCAAGCCTCTGGCAGACAGGGTCGGTCACGAACTCGTGATGGAGTGTGTTGCTCTGGCGACGAGGTGGAGTTGGGGACCGGCTTAAATACACAGCATTGATGATGATGATGATTGTCTGCACCTGGCCCCATCACCACTCGTCGCTCCAATCCTGCAGAAGGCACTCCCACACACACACACACGCAGGAACACAGGCGGGGCTCAAGGGGCAGAGTCAGGAGACCTGACAGGAATAATGACTTGCCTACATTGTGTGGAGTTGAAGTGAAGGTAAGCGAGATTTTCTGCTTACAGAAAAGTGAAGTGTGAACTGAGCCTCACTTCTCTTCATGAGTGCCACATTGAAAAAAGAAAGGAAAAAAAAGTTGCGCTCATGAGGTGGGACTTGTGTAATAAAAAAAAAGTTGTGTGAAGGGACCGAACAGAGCGCGGACAGACCGAACCGAAACTATTAAACCGATCGGCTTTAACGGTTTAACCGTTCCATCTCTGTCTCTCTCTCTCTTTATATATATATATATATATATATATATATATATGTAGCGATAATTGATGTTGTCTTTTGGACGAATTAGTAATTTGATCAGCGCTTGAGGAAGTCGTAATTCCCTCAATCGGGGCACCACATTCTGTTTTTTTGGGGAGAAACACAACGAATAAAATCCAAATCCTAATTTTTTTATTCATAATCTGAAGTCGCCACATTCAATGTTCGTTAATTCGTTCATTTATTCACTACGGTTACACATACAGAATCAAAACACTGCCTACCTAACTATCATACGGTGGAAAGAAAAGGGATAAAAAAATAAAGCTAATAGAAATAAGAAAGGAACAATTTAGCGAGGTAGAAATGAAAGGTTTGACTTGCCAAATATGTGAGATATTTGAAATGGAAGTTGGACCAGCGATATGTCAAATTGGCTATGAGATGTGCAACTTACTGGAGTGAGTTGAATCGAGCTAGCGAACTGCTCCCAAAAGGCAAGGCAAAAAATAAATAAAATAAAAATGTTCCACAGTTGGATGAGGTGCGACGCAGCTCGGACTCAAGGTGGATGCCGCTTTCAGCTGAGGGTGGGAGCTTCAGCCGGAGTTGTATTCTCGGCGCGCTTCTCAGCTTTCCCCAAATCCCCCTGCTGAGGCTGATCCGCTGCGTGTCTGCGTCAACGAGGCAGACCAGCCGTTGAACCAGGATGGAGCAGGTGCTGGTTGACGCACGGGGATTGTGCAGTTCTGGGCCAGACGGGGTGAATAAGGTGGAATAGAGCCGGAAGAGCGGGCCGGAAAACGAGAGCGTAAACAAAGTTTGCGCCGGCTGTTTTAAAGTTGTGGGGCGTGTCCTTCACAAATCCGAGACTTTTAAACTCCAAATTATTTAAAGAATGAATAATCAAAAATTAAATGTAACTAAGTAATCTCTTGATTTACCATCATCATTCCTGTTGAAATACATATGACCTTCTTTTTTCAAAACATACATGATGTGAAACATTCAGTTGTGCGTAAGTTCACTTGTATGTGATGAATTTCTTTCTTTCATTCGGTAATCTTACCGATTGGACATGTCATCATCATTGCTCTCTTTTTTTTTCTTTTTTTTGTATGTGCGTGAGTATGTGCATGTGCGGTTTCGTGCGTGTGAGTGTGTACAGAGTGTAATTCATTCAGAATCTTTCACCAACCCCAGAAACATCTAAATTCCAACAAATTAGGGAGACCAAGACCAAAGGAAAGACTGGGAAAAGGAAGGAAGGATAGATGAAGCAGAGTGTATCCACAGACATCAGCCTCCACCGATTCAACGACCAGAGGAAGAAGCAGATTGTGTTTGAATTTCGATAGATGCTGGTGTGGTGGATCTGGCATGCATGAAAACCTCCACCAAAGAGGGGAGCCGTCGACCCCGGCCAGGACAGAGCAAGCTCAACCCCCCAGGGCCCCAAAGGCCACGGCAGCGCCAAGGCACAACCCCCGGGCTCCGCAGGGGCCACCGGCCGGAGAGCAAACCCAGGAGCCAGGAGCGCTCCCCACCCCAACACGACCCGCCAGGCACCCCACCGGCCCACAGCCCCCGCTCCCCCCATGACCTCCCCACCCACACCCGCCACCCACCACAACCCAGCCCCACCCGCCCCCAAATCCCCAGACACAGCACTGGGAGACGGGCGGCACCCCCGAACCCCAGTCCCAGCGGGGAAAGGCCCCGGTCGTCACGGCAGCGTACCTAGTGAAAGCTAACCCTGTTACTGAGTTCGCCAGCTCGCCGACTGGAGAACTCTACCCCTACACCGTGGATGTGACCCCGCCCAGTGTATATACAAGTGTGTGCTTGGTGCATTAAAATTGGGAGCAGGTGAGATGGAGCAGGGGGAAATTATATCTTCCCGCTCCGATCCACCTGCTTCCCAGACTTGTATGTGAGTGTATGTGGTGCATTAAAAAAAAATAGGGGGGGGCGTGGTGGCACGGCGGGGATACATATGAGTGACCGCTTAATACTGCGGTCTGCCCCAACAGATGGCTCCCCACCCCGACACACCCGCCCCCCTCAGTTGTGGGGTATATGATGAATTTCTTATTTGAAATGTGTAAGATTGCTTTGTGGGTTATAGGTGTTTCATGTGAGGGCAGTTCCAATCATCACCACTTGAAGGCTGGAATGTACTGACCATGATTCCAACGGACCGTGTTGTTTATGGCTTTTACAAGAGTTTGCAGACTGACTCGGCAGGGGTGGAGATGGAGCTTTCCGATAAAATACTTTGGTGCCATAAACTCGTGGTTCTGGCTGGTGAAAAAGAAACATTCACATCCTGGTGACATGGCCTGTGGTTGACTTCAAAAGAGTGTTATCTCTTTTGGACTGTCTCTGGTTTAGGAAGGAAGGGGGAGAGCGGAGACATCTCACCCTACCCTAGGTTCACTAGGCGCATATTTCCAAGAGTGGAATGTTAAGGGAAGGGGGAAAAAATTTAGGGTGACTGGTCTATAATTGTTTATATATATATATATATATTATGTGTGTGTGTACACTGTATTCTAAATTGATATATAGTGATAGTTTTCATAGTAAAAACAGATAATTCTACTCACATGAACTAAAATACACAACTCTGCATGTGTGTGTGTTTGTTCTTGCATTTGTAGGGAATTACTCCTCTGATCTCCTCCGTGAGTCATCACCTTATCGTGGTGGAGGGGTTTGCGTGTCCCAATGAACCTGGGAGCTATGTTGTCCGGGGCTTCATGCCCATGGTAGGGCCACCCATGGCAAACAGGTCCTAGGTGAGGGACCAGACAAAGCATGGCTCAAAGGACCCCAATGATGAATACAAACTTTGGATCTTCGTTTCCCTTGCCCGGACGCGGGTCACCGGGGCCCCCCTCTGTAGCTAGGCCTGGAGGTGGGGCTCGAAGGCGAGCGTCTGGTGGCCGGGCCTACACCCATGGGGCCCGGCCGGGCACAGCCTGAAAAGGCAACGTGGGTCCCCCTTCCCATGGGCTCACCACCGGTGGAAGGGGCCAAAGGGGTCGGGTGCGCAGTGAGTTGGGTGGCAGCCAAAGGCGGGGGCCTTGGCGGTCCGACCCTCGGCTACTGAAGCTAGTTCTGGGGACATGGAATGTCACCTCTCTGACAGGGAAGGAGCCCGAGCTGATGTGCGAGGCTGAGAAGTTCCGACTAGATATAGTCGGACTCACCTCCACACACGGCTTGGGTTCTGGTACCAATCCTCTCGAGAGGGGCTGGACCCTCTTCCACTCTGGAGTTGCCCACGGTGAGAGGCGCAGAGCAGGTGTGGGCATACTCATTGCCCCCCGGCTGGGCGCCTGTGCGTTGGGGTTTACCCCGGTGAACGAGAGGGTAGCCTCCCTCCGCCTACGGGTGGGGGGACGAGTCCTGACTGTTGTTTGTGCTTATGCACCGAACAACAGCTCACCCTTTCTGGAGTCCTTGGAGGGTGTGCTGGAGAGCGCTCCCCCCGGGGACTCCCTCGTTCTGCTGGGAGACTTCAACGCTCACGTGGGTAATGACAGTGAGACCTGGAGGGGCGTGATTGGGAGGAACGGCCCCCCCGATCGAAACCCGAGCGGTGTTTTGTTGTTGGACTTCTGTGCTCGTCACGGACTGACCATGTTCAAGCACAAGGGTGTCCATATGTGCACTTGGCACCAGGACACCCTAGGCCGCAGTTCGATGATCGACTTTGTAGTCGTGTCATCGGATTTGCGGCCGTATGTGTTGGACACTCGGGTTAAGAGAGGGGCGGAGCTGTCAACTGATCACCACCTGGTGGTGTGTTTGCTCCGATGGCGGGGTAAGATGCTGGTCCGACCAGGCAGGCCCAAACGTATTGTGAGGGTCTGCTGGGAACGTCTGGCAGAATCCCCTGTCAGAAAGAGTTTCAACGCCCACCTCCGGCAGAGCTTCTCCGTTGTCCCGGGGGAGGCGGGGGACGTTAAGTCCGAATGGACCATGTTCCGTGCTTCCATTGTTGAAGCGGCCGATCGGAGCTGTGGCCGTAAGGTGGTTGGTGCCTGTCGGGGCGGCAATCCTCGAACCCGCTGGTGGACACCAGCGGTAAGGGATGCCGTCAAGCTGAAGAAGGAGTCCTATTGGGCCTTTTTGGCCTGTGGGACTCCGGAGGCTGCTGACAGGTACCGGCTGGCCAAGCGGAATGCGGCTTCGGTGGTCGCTGAGGCAAAAACTCGGACATGGGAGGAGTTCGGTGAGGCCATGGAGAACGACTTCCGGACGGCTTCGAGGAAATTCTGGTCCACCATCCGGCGTCTCAGGAGAGGAAAGCAGTGCGCCATTAACACTGTGTATAGTGGAGATGGGGTGCTGTTGACCTCGACTTGGGACGTCGTGAATCGGTGGGGAGAATATTTCGAAGACCTCCTCAATTCCACCAACACGCCTTCCTTTGAGGAAGCAGGGTCTGGGGACTCTGAGGTGGGCCCCCCTATCTCTGGGGTCGAAGTCACTGAAGTGGTTGGAAAGCTTCTCGGTGGCAGGGCCTCGGGGGTGGATGAGGTTCGCCCGGAGTTCCTAAAGGCTCTGGATGTAGTAGGGCTGTCGTGGTTGACACGTCTCTACAACATCGTGTGGACATCAGGGACAGTGCCTCTGGATTGGCAGACTGGGGTGGTGGTTCCTCTTTTTAAGAAGGGGGACCGGAGGGTGTGTTCCAACTTTAGAGGGATCACACTCCTCAGCCTCCCAGGTAAGGTCTATTCGGGGGTGCTGCAGAGGAGGATCCGTCGGGAAGTTGAATCTCGGATTCAGGAGGAGCAGTGTGGTTTTCGTCCCGGCCGTGGAACAGTGGACCAGCTCTACACCCTCAGCAGGATCCTTGAGGGTGCGTGGGAGTTCGCCCAACCAGTCCACATGTGCTTTGTGGACTTGGAGAAGGCGTTTGACCGTGTCCCTCGGGGAGTCCTGTGGGGGGTGCTTCGGGAGTATGGGGTACTGGGCCCCCTGATACGGGCTATTCGGTCCCTGTACGACCGATGTCAGAGTTTGGTCCGCATTGCCGGCAGTAAGTCGAATTTGTTTCCTGTGAGGGTCGGACTCCGCCAAGGTTGCCCTTTGTCACCGATTCTGTTTGTAATTTTTATGGACAGAATTTCTAGGCGCAGCCGGAGTGTCGAGGGGGTCCGGTTTGGTGGCCTCAACATTGCATCTCTGCTTTTTGCAGATGATGTGGTGCTGTTGGCTTCTTCAAGCCGTGATCTCCAGCTCTCGCTGGAGCGGTTTGCAGCCGAGTGTGAAGCGGTTGGGATGAGGATCAGCACCTCCAAATCCGAGACCATGGTCCTCAGTCGGAAAAGGGTGGAGTACCCTCTGCGGGTCGGGGATGAGGTCCTGCCCCAAGTGGAGGAGTTCAAGTATCTTGGGGTCTTGTTCACGAGTGAGGGTAGGTTAGAGCGGGAGATCGACAGACGGATCGGTGCAGCGTCTGCAGTGATGCGGACGCTGTATTGGTCCGTTGTGGTGAAGAAGGAGCTGAGCCGAAAGGCAAAGCTCTCGATTTACCGGTCGATCTACGTTCCTGCCCTCACCTATGGTCACGAGCTGTGGGTCGTGACCGAAAGAACAAGATCCCGGATACAAGCGGCCGAAATGAGTTTCCTCCGCAGGGTAGCCGGGCTCTCCCTTAGAGATAGGGTGAGAAGCTCGGTCATTCGGGAGGGACTCAGCGTCGAGCCGCTACTCCTCCACGTTGAGAGGAACCAGTTGAGGTGGCTGGGGCATCTGGTTCGGATGCCTCCTGGGCGCCTCCCTGGGGAGGTGTTCCGGGCATGTCCTACCGGCAGGAGGCCCCGGGGACGACCCAGGACACGCTGGAGAGACTACGTCTCACGGCTGGCTTGGGAACGCCTTGGGATCCCATCGGAGGAGCTGGCTGAAGTGGCTAGGGAGAGGGAAGTCTGGGCTTCCCTGCTAAAGCTGCTGCCCCCGCGACCCGACCCCGGATAAGCGGAATTGAAGACGGAACGGAACGGAACGGAATTACTCCTCTGATGTATGCTGCAGGAGATGAGGCTCTGGTGCAGATGCTTATAAATGCTAACCTGGATCTGCAGGTAGAAAAGAGTTTCTGTTCCATTACCTAAAACAGGATATTACTGTTCTGCTCATTAATACTGAGATTGATAGTGAAAATAGCAAACATAATGCATGAGACGATAAAAAAAAAAAAGTCCAATGTAGGGCTGTCACACAAATCTTTTTTGAATTGATTACCCAATCGATTACTCAGGTAATCCCCCTTTGGACATTTTTTTTTTCTCGAGGAAATGTCTAACAGTTATAAAGACAACTCTACACATCCTACTTGACACAATCACAAGTATCTATTGTGTCCATTAATGGCTGCTCCGCTTCGCAATGGACCTTTGAGGACTTATTTAAAAAAGAAAAAAGAAAAAGATCCATCTGCGACTGCCACGTTTGCCTGCTCTTTATTTATTTTTTTTATACACATTTTACACAATAATCACATCACTTTATACTCGTACTCGATCATGTCATGTAGATGCGCTTTGGAGCAAGTAATGCTAAAATAAAATTAGCTAGAGAAGTTTTAACCCACACAAAACTTACATTTAATTCTACATGATTTAGAAAATAATAATAATCTTGCTTTACCCCCCATCAAGTAGTGATGGGACCTGGGACAAATTGTGATGAGGCTTCAGCCGGTTGAGTGCAAACTTACTCAAAAAGCACTGACGTGAAGCTGTACTACGTAAGAGGCACGGCATGGGCACTCACACAAGCGTCATTTGTGAAAACACCATCACACCATAGTGAGCATTCTGACTTCTAACTAGCAATTATGGTAAGGGTATATTATAGTGTTGTTCCGATACCAGTATCAGTAGAGGCCCCGATACTGCATTAAAACAGTGGTATCGACATCGGCAAGTACTAACAAGTACTAAGTAACATGCCGATACCATTATTTCCGACGCTAATATAGGACTTTGGATGCAGCATCTTGTGTCTTCCTTGTGCACGACATTCACTGATGTGTGACACGTTCACTGCATGCAGAGCCAAGATATCCTTTTTATTTTTATTTATTTTTTTTATATATATTTTTTATATATATTTTTTTATATTTTATTATATAAAAAATTAAAAAAATTAAAAAAAAATTTTTTTTTTAAAGAGCCAAGATATCCTATTGGCCCTTGAATGCTTTGAACCAATGGCAGAGCAGCTTTCTCATGTAAAAAACAAAAACTTTTATATTGGTACAGTATCGGCTTCGGCCATCGGTATCGGAACAACACTAGTATATTACATTAACTAATGAGTAAACAAAATAACAAATTTGATCCTATCTTACCCATTGTAGTGCAGTCGTAGCCAGCTGGCAACCCGGCCACCGCCTCGTTTGTGTGTACATTCCCGCAGTGTTGCCAACTTCCCAGTAAGGAAAGTAGCTATTGGCGGTCTTAAAGGGGATGTATCACCCTATTTTAAGCCCACAGTTAACTATAGGCATATAATGATTAAATCTTACCTTTGACACTATGGCGATGTCTTTGTTATGAAATATTAGGTATTTTGCTGGCTATTTTTCGAACGCGGAAGAAAACGCCCGGTTCAGTAAAACCCCACCTCTCCCCGCGCTCCTCTTGTCCTAAGCCGGCTGCTGCGCGCACCGCTCACAAAACTCTGGAGCGCTGCCTTTCAGCACTCCTTGCCCTTGCAGTACAAGCGTGTCTTCCTTAAATGAGGAAATGAGATGGATGATCAATTCTTTAATAAATATTTGAAACAAAACAGCTCTTTGTCGCAAGAAATCGTAGTGGAGGAAGAGGGGAGGAGAAAAAAAAAACTGAATTCGACACAAACCCGGGACCTTTTTTCTGCTCACCAGGTGAGCGTGCTAACCACTTCACCATTTGTTCAGTTAGGTTCAACAGCGCAGAAAATGTACTTGTAGTTTACACAAGTGTCAGCCACGGAACCTTTCTGGGAATTTAAGACGGCCAATTGTCATTGCACTTTGTCATTGCAAATGTGAAGGATAATTGATTGCTTTGAATTCATTTGGACAGAACATTTACCGATAAAGGCTACTTTTTTTAACCACTAAAAAAGTGGGCGTGTGTTTAGTCCACATAGAAGGTGCGGGGGTGGGTCTGCACCTGAAGACATCATAGAGTGAGCACCCGCTCGTTTTCTCGGGTTGGGAGGGGCTGGTGCTTGGAGAGCAGAATGACTTAGACAAGTACATACTGTAAGCAACATCTTTTCACAATAGCGACAACTTCACTTTAATACATAGGTATCAAACTCGGGTCCTCGAGGGCCGGAGTCCTGCAGGTCTTGGATGTTTCCCTTCTCCAACACAGCTGATATATGATCAGCTCATCAGCAAGGTCTGCCTGATAACGATTCTGCTGATTGGAATCAGCTTGTGTTGGAAGAGGGAAACCTCCAAAACCTGCAGGACTGCGGCCCTCGAGGACCGGAGTTTGACACCTATGCTTAATTACACATGTACAAATTATGTATTTACCATATATTTCAAAGATATTTAAAATAAAAATAGAACTAATACAAAATATAACAAAAGAATATTGCATAGAAGTTGCCTGCAAAGCAATGATGTAAGATCCAGCACGTGTCATTGAGCAACAGAGTGACACAGTAACGACGCAGTTGCCAACACAGTATCAATAAAGTTGCCGACACTCACCTACCCATCACTAGACTCTAGCTTCCATTTGCAGTCAAGACATAAAGATTAATTTTTGTGCATCATTAAATCCCCATGGACATTTGTTGCCAAAAGAGTGCATCCCGTAGCAACATGGAAAGGGCCAATCGTTGATTTCGGGGAAATGTTGATTCCGGGCATCGCAAATAGTCTTTAAAACTATGAATTATATTTTTGATGCACACATTTTTGTGTCGATAAATTTTTGTAGTGGACTTAGCCGACTATTTTTCCCAGCACTCATTTAATGTCTCGTTAAAGTAATCAGTATTGGCCTAGCCTACCAAACATTGATTATTATATCTATCTACGAGATTGTGAGTTTACTGCTCACCCATGGAGCAGATCCTTTGCTTAAAGTGCATCATGGTAGCTCTTTAACATCACCACTATATAAAGACATGAACTGCTTTAGCTGTGCGGCTGCACATGGACACCAGTAAGACATTTATCTTTTTTTTATTTTTACCCTCATATCAAAATGGACATGCGTACTATTTAATTCCTACTGTCACATGGCTTCCACCTGAAACTAACAGTAATTACAGCTGATGTCTGATACATCAGTGCAAAAATCAATTTTCTGGTTTTGTCTAGAAACGTTTTGAGAAGACTGCTGCTCCAACCACAGCAAAGGAAGGAGGACATCCTTTCCCTGGAGGAGATCCTGGCCGAAAGAGTGGAGGAAAAAATAATTCCAATGCTCTCTCCTGCTTCCGACTGCTCAAATGCCATCCCAAAACTTTGTAAGGCCAGGATGAAAGCCCTTCAGCAAGCAGCATACTATAGTGCTGAGCATGGTTACCTAGACATTACCATGGAGCTGCGAGAGATGGGTGAGCACATGAAGCCAACCTTGGTAGGCTAAGACTCAAAAGCCTCTGATATGTTTACTTCCTGTAAATTTACTTTCACTCATTTGTCGTAGATGTTTAGGTACATAAAACATCTGAGTACACCTCTAGACAATGAACTCTAAAATAGTTTCTCAATCCAAAATTAAATGTGTCAAACTGTAAAGTGCCTTTGGTGCTGTCATCAGATTCACTAGGTCATCATGAAAATGCAGCAGAATACATCCATCCATCCATTTCCTGAAACGCCTATTCCTCACAAGGGTCGCGGGTGCTGGAACCTATTCCGGCTGGCTTTGGACAGTAGGCGGGTTGCACCCTAAACCGGTTGCCAGGGCACACATAGACAAACAACCAAACACACTCATAATCACACCTAGGGACAATTTAGACACACAGTAAAAAATAAATAAATCGTAAAACCCCTGTAATTTTCCGGCAGCTGGGTCACCAGAAAAATACTGTGAAATAACAGAAAATTACTTTCTCGTAAAAACTATTTTTTTTCCATAATTAAAGCACAGTTTTTAACTGTCATTTTAACAAGATTGTATGTAATATAACAGTACTGTATATGACCAAAAAATAAATGTGATTAATCTTTCAAAACATGGGCAATAACTGTTGAAAAACTACATATTGGGTTTAAAATTGCAACAGTTTACTATTAAGGTAATTCATTTATATAGCATTTTTTCCCCCTTACGAGGCTCTCAAACCGCTTTACATTTTGACTCACACAGCATTAGGAGTTCAGTATTTTGCTCAAGGATACTTCAACATGTTCACCAAGGGGATTAAACCCACAACCTCAGGCATACCAGACAACCACTCTACTACTGATCCACGCAGCACTGGTGATTATAATTTTAGATATCATGAAATGTATACTTGGTAGTGCTGATACCTCAGCAGAGGCAGCATCCGTAAGTCAGATTCTTTGCTTTGCGTATTTTCACCCTCTCAAGCTTTCTCCTTGACCTATATCTTATTAGATGTCCTTTTAAAATAAATGTTAATACAATAAATGCTGGCATTTATTGCTACCATGCTCTAGGACATTACAGAAATTGTAGTTATTTTCACTTTAAAAAAATGGTCAATTCACAAAGAAATTATGAATTTTTACTGTTAATTTCTCAGTAAATATAAACTTTTTTTTAAATTTAATTTTACATTTTCTTCCATTAAATAACAGACAAATATTTGTGAAATTACTTTAAATCTGTGAACATATTATTTGTATTAGTTTTTTTTGTAAAAACAGAAATATTGTGTGTTTATACAGTTACAGTGATTTCATGTTAGTTTACATTTGGCATGTAAAATCAGAGTTAATTTTTTGTAAATTAAATGATATTTTTTTCAACTGTAAAATAAAAAGTAAAATTCTATTAGTTTTATTTTATTTTTATTTTTTTAAGTGCACTTCAATTAACCTACCACGCATGTTTTTCGAAATATGGGAGGAAAGTTGTTGCAGTTGAATGTCAAGCTTAGCATTTCAACTTGGTCATAGGAAAAAATGTAATCGATATAAAAACCTATTGGAAACTTGAAATAGTTTTGTTAAACAGCTGGTAAATATCCACCATACGCTCATTAAATGCTAAACGGCAACATGAGCATCTACCAAAAAAAAAAGAAAGAAAAAAAGTCCATCCTAACATTGTCCTCCTTGTCAGCAAGCTCATGTTGCCGTTTGCATGTAGATTGCAGAAACATTGTCTGCTGGCAGTTGATTTACAAAAAAAAGTGATTGATTGATTGCCTAACTTATGGCTACAGAAAACGAATGGACATTTTTGTTATTCCAGGTTCCGACACATGCTTAGTAACTCCCTTGACAACATCATCCACATCAGTCACATGACCTACAGTACTTTCCAGGTAGAGGACAATTTGCTTATTTGTTAAGATAGTTATTGACATACTGCATATACACATACGTGACTAGCCAGATGACATGCATTTGAGTTGTGCGTATCTCCACACACAATGATGAATTATCTCTATTGTGGAGGGACCGAGGGACTGACGGTCTCACATTCTGAAGCTTTGAAGGTAGAGTCGCTGAGCATTTAATCACTTGCCTTGTTGCAAGGCCTGACAGCGGCCATACAAATTGTTTTTCTAATGGTAGAAATCAACCAAAAAGTATTTTAATGCTATAATCAGAAAAACACCCTCATTCGTCATTCGTCAGGGCTCGGGGTACCCATCCGTTGTCGGCTCGTCATTTTTTTTCAAGCTAAACCCTATCAGTCTGTCATGCTATTTTAACCACGCCTCCATCATCCCTTACGTTGCCACTATTTTAGGATGGACAGACAGCAGTGGGCGTTCTGTCAGTCCATCAGTCGTCATTCCTCAATAGAACGGGGGTCCAAGTCCGACACTCCCGACAGAATGCCTACCTATGGTAATTAAATAAGCAAATACATCATTATACCATCACTGTATTCAGTAGTTGAATAACCAAACACAATATAAACAATTCACATTCACATGAAACACAAGTAACTAGTTGTGGCATGACATAACACATGAGCATACACGTATGCTAAGTGAACAGTAAATTCATATTTTGGCATCGACACACAATAAGAATCATGTGGGAATTACAGTACAGGCAATCTGTAACTATGAAGTTTTACGCATGAGCGAACGCTAGTCGCTTGACAGAAGGAAAACACCACTACTTACATTCTCTTTTGGCATGAGACTCGAGGTGCATTCAATGACTGCTCACAGTGTAGGAAATCTCATAAATAGATATTAAAGTTAAAGGTATCAGAGAAGATTTTACTACAAATTAAGTTGTTTGATTCACTTAAAAATCGCTTTATCAACCTGTAACAGACTGATAGTTAACAAAAAAAGAAGAAGAGAAATGTAATCAGGCACGGACTGACAAGGCAGGAGCAGCGGGATTTTTCCCACGTTGGCCGCCAGGGGGCGCTGTTTATTTCAAGATGCAAGTTAGTTTCAAACACAGCAATTAAAGTGCTTTTGGTAGAGACCTGGCCAAAACCAGAGTGACTAACTTGGAGTGGCCTGCATTTTTCCGCTTGGTCGGCCTGAATTATGGACTTTTTGGCCGCTATAACGAAGGTGCTTCGTTATTGATTGGCTCCTGGCTTGTCAATCACACTTCTTGCGTATGTGTCCCGGGTACGTAGCTTGCATAGGCCTCTAGCGTAACAGTGTTTACCAGTGCAGAGGTTGCGGCGTAGCTTCTTCCTACTGTAGCTAGCTCCTTGCGTGTGTCTTCAAAGTTAACCAACAATGGCAGAGAAGGATACAGGACCAGCGAGCTGTAAAAGAAAGACTGTAAAGGATACTTGACTCATTGAGCCATTTTCAACAGGAAATAGTTAATATTTTGTCCAGATTGAATTTGACAACTTCGTTATTTTTCATGTACAGAAAACACCTTTAAACAAAACACTTACTGTCTACTGAATATGACATAAGCTGTGCTGAGGAAGTAGGCAACAACCAATCATTGCTCAGTTTGCTGACCAAACCTAGAAAACGGGTAAGGCATGATTTGTCGTTACCTACTTCCTCAGCACAGGTGATGTCATCTTCAGTCGAAAGCAAGTGGAAATATTTGTACATGAAAAATAATGAAGTTATCAAATTCATTCTGGACAAAATATTAACTATTTACTGCTGAAAATGGCTCAATGAGTCAAGTATCCCTTTAAGTTAAGTGGGAAAGGTTTCTGTTTAAGAGATATTTATTTCCGTAAGTTAATTTTGTTAGTTTGTATTAAAGTACATTTCTGGATAACAACTTTTACATGTGTTCATATCATTAAAAAATATGAAAAAATTGTTTCATCTACAACAAAAAAAAGCTTTAAAAAAATCACGCCAGCAAGGTTGAAGCAATCAGGTTGGCCGTCCTTGTTGATGAGGTGTCCCTTATTTATTTTTCAGGGAGTTGGCAACCCTACAGGTTACTTCAGTTTACTTTTTGAGTAAGAACTATACTTTATGAAGCTTGTAAAGATGTATAATGACACCAGCGTCAATGCAGCTCAACGATTTGTTTATTGACACTAACTTTTCCTACTTACACTTCACTGTTTAAGTTTTGCAAGGAGCCTATGTGGTGTAATTTATGTATGAACAGTAGAGTAGTACAACCACTGTTTTTTTTACATGCGCATTATTGAGAAAACGACAAACAGCCGTTGGGCTACTTGTTTGCCGCAAAATCCTCTCCAGTACCTTTAATCAATAAATTGAACGCCAACAACTACTAATAGTTCAACAATGTGGGCTTTCTAATGGAGAGGTCCATTGGTACTTGACCAGGTTAGTGACGATTACGCTGACGGACGAAAACACACTTCTGTCAGTGCTTAGTCTATTATTATTTTATTTTTTCAAGTTTCTCATCATTTGCAAGCAAAACGGGCTCCTGTCAGTGATGGACTGACTGATTGTCCACCTCTGCAGATTTGGATAGTAGATTCAGTAATCATGTGTCAATCATTGATAAAACTCAGATCTTCTTAAGACATACAGTAGGTTTAATCTTCTTTAATTGTTTGACAAATTTAATGACTTCTCAGAGCACACTACCACCACCAGAGATGAAACAATAACTGTGTATGACTAAAAAGTGTTACTTTTTTTGACTGGCTCAGTACAATGAAATATAATACATTTGGTGCAAAGCAAGAGAGAATAATCTAGTAGTAGTAGTAGTATTAGTCGTATTATTATTGCATGCTTGTTCAGCCTTAGTCTATGGTTTATTGTGAGCCACTGATTTGAGTATCTAAGGGAACAACAATTTTCTGTGTAAACACTGTTTTTCTTTGATTTTGCAGCTGTTGCCTGCTTGCCAGTTTTTTCCAGCTTAAAGATCTGCAGAGATGCTGTGAGATCAAGCTGTCACAAACCATGACTCTGGATAATGTTGTTGACATCTACCGCAGCAGCAAGGTACAAAAAACCCTATCAACCTTAGCAATTCGCAGAAGTCTTTTATCGAGAATAGCTCTTATTGAGTGGGTCATTCTTTATAGAGGCTACACTCAGTAAACACAATTACTGTTTACAAAAACAAACACCATAGAATTAGGATTTTGAGGTAAAGGGGAAGACGGTGAGTGACAAAAGAGATAGATTGTTAACATCTATGTATGTATGAATTAGTATATTTGTCTCGTCACCATCAATATATGAATGGATGTGTGCGTGCGTGTTTGCAGCTGTACAGATCAGTTGATCTGTGCAGGTTTTGCGAAGGCTTCTTCCTGAAGAACATGGAGCAGCTACTGGGCAGAGAGGACTTCCATCGCCTGTTGCTCTGTGGGAGTGGTCAAGAGCCCTTCTGTACAAGGACGGGAAAGTGGTCTGGACTGGACCAGAATCAGCCTGGCCTCCTCCAGGATCTGGAGGTGGCACTGATGAACAGACTTTACATTCTCCATACTACTTGTCGAGACTAGAATGAGAATCACGTTCTTGAACATACAATATATAGTATGACGGAAGAAACAAACAGGTGAAGAACCATTTTACCCCAACATATATTAAATATTAGAGGCTTTGTGTACCTTTTACAATAGTTTAAAATAAATGTTAGTATAAGTAACACATATTAGTTGTGAAACTTGATGAAACTAACCAGAACCTGTGTTGTCGAACACGTTCCATTCGATGTGCAACCATTGATTTGCTATCATCATCATGAAGCTGATATTAAAGTGTCAATGCAATTTCTGTCAGACAAGTAACAAACACAGCATCCATTCATCCATTCACTTACCAGTTGACCTTATACATATACATATACTGACGTCACGGGATCGCGAGTCCGCCCCTTCTGTTGGGTCAACTTTACAGCTGACTAAGCTGTGTTTGTATTGTGTTTACACCGAATGTTCTTTTTTTATTGACGAATGTCACTCCCAGCTTCTTCTTACGTTACTTGTGTAAGCAAGACGCATGCGGAAGATTTCGCTCAACACTCTTTGCAGCGCTACATGTTGAAACGTTTGGTTAGTGGAATCGATTGGCTTACAAACATTTGCCGATATTGCCCGGACTAATGGCAACGGGTGCTCTGAGGTAGGGTGGCTCTCAAAACACAGACATTCTTGCGTCTTTTGTACTTTCGGCTTTTATTGTTTGCTATGTGCATTTATCAATTGTGAATTTGAGGTGAAAAATCTTGGGTTATTTTTAAACTAAGTTAGCTAGTTTCCCGACCGCTCTAGATACGCTAGCATGTTACAACAAAAACGACAACAACATTGTTGATTCATCACTTATTTTCATACACTTTAACAACAATTTCAAATTTTGGGCTGCTGGGAAAGGAAAATAAGAGACCTTAAGGAGGGTATTGGGAAAGATCTCAAAATCGAACATCTTGACCACCAGATCTATTTTTAGACAGAGCTAGCCACGGCAACAGCTCACATGTATCACGATCGCATTATGGTAAAAGCATTTTTACCATCTTACAATGACACTTACCTTAATCAAAATGGTTAGAACACACTTTGGTAGACTTTGTCGGTTGGAAATCCTTTCGATGTATTTTGCAATTCCGGACACTTCTTTGTCGTTCCCATTCGACATTCCATGGACCGGCACACAATGTGGGGCAAATAACCCAGCATGTGAATACTATCTAGAAGTTTAATTTCACATCTTTGTTCGCCCAATTTTGCACCCGTTAACGGCACACATGTGCTGCACAAGCGGTTCGTGGAAATCCGGAATGAATGAAAAAATGAATGAATCAAATAACTTGTAATAAGCAACATGAGTGCTCCTCTTGCTTGCGTTGTCTCGCTCGACTCGCTGGCCGCAATTGTTTGCCACTCAATTGTTTGACCTAACAAATGGCTGTGGGGTCGATAGGTGGGGGTCGGTGACGTCAAGTGAATACTATGTAAAAGATCAGGTGGTGGCTACAGCCTATCCTGTCTGACTTTCAGCAAAGACAAAGGTGCATCCCGGGCTTGTCAAGTCGTCACCAGTCAATTGTAGAAAAATTATAGTCCATGTTGGTCCATTATGCTGTTCCGTCTTTGGAAAAAAACAAAAAATAAAAGCAATCCATCCATTCTCTGTACTGCTTATCGTCACTAGGGTTGTGGGTGTGTTGAAACCTATTCAAGGAGACTTTGGGCAAAGATACAATTGAGAGACAAACCAACATTCACACCTACGTAAATAATTGGAATACCCAGAGAAAAAACACACGGGGGAGAACATGGAAACGCCACACAGGAAGGTTTTCAACCAGACACCCCGGAACTGTGAGGCAGAACCACTCTACCCTGAGATAAAAGTAGAGCAAAAGAAGAAAGTTTTGATTGAGCTCTATTAATATTACTTATTTTTTATAGGTTGGGAATAGTATGTGCCTTTGAGTATTTTTATGTTACCTGTGTGTTTGCATTTGTGTGTGAATATTTGTTATTTGATGGAATATCACTTCTGGTTGTCGCTAATTTCCTGTTAGCATGTCAAGGAGATTTTCCATTGACTTTAGCATTAGCGCTGGCAATGTTTTTAGTAGGAAGCATGTCTTGTATTTAAATATACATTATGTGTAAGTCTTTTTGTTGTGTGTTTAATTTAACAGTAAAGTCAAGCTGGATTGTCATTACACATTTTAACCCCTTTAGACCCGCATTTTATCTGCAGGGCAATTTTTAATTTTTAATTTATTATACTGATTTGGACTCTTTTCCCACATAAGTACAACATGGAAACATTTTTTTCGGGGTTATCTCATGTTTTAATTTGTTATAGTGGACGCCAGGATAGTATGGCTGTAACGTGTTATTAACTTACCAACCTTATATGTAACATTTTTAACATGAACGTCATGCAAATCAACTTCCGATTGTGATTGGTTAGCTAGGATCCAGAGGCGTAGCTTGCCATTAGGCAAACCAGGCAATTGACATGTCCACTGTCAATCTGTTGTAACAAAAGTACACCCAAGCTCCAAAGTTAACAGATTTATTTCCTTTAGCACTGAAGTTGTTCACAGTAACATCACAAGGGAATACATTGCCAGTGGTGATCCTGCTCAGTTGTTACGCTCTGAGTCCATTTTGTGTGCTCTGGATTCCCAATGTAGAAAAAGAGGAAAGCGAACAATGAAAGATATTGCTTTAAACTTCTCTCTGTTAGCCAACAGCCACGCAGCTGAGTGTGACCTGGTCACCAGCGAGGTCCCACATGGAGAGAGACACCAGTAAGGAAGATGAATCAACAAAAAGAAGGCTTGAAGGTCAGGGGGAAAGTATGAATAAATAAAACAAAAGCATATTAACAACATAAGTTGATAGAGAAAAGGGAACAGGAGAACAAGTCCTACAACAACATGCAAAGAAAAGACAAATGCTGAACATGCAAACAACCTTAGGAGATCAAATCTATGTCGGAATCCTCCTGGTCGTCTTATTTACAGGATGAGAGCTTGGTGAGATCTGAGTCATCATACACACGGACAATTAGCAACAAAGGCATTGTTCCTTTCAAAAAGCTACGTCTACATTCTTAAATTACGACAAATCATTTCCCCTCAACATATATTACAAGATTTCTTTCACATAAAGACAGACAACGAATAAACTCCCACAAAAGATCTTTGCGACCAAATAACTTAAACATGGCAAAAGCAAATAACTTGACCAAAAAATAGTTCCTACATATTTCATATAAATAAGAGAGAATAAATTAAGTGCAAAAATAGACACAATGGTTCATTCTTGTCTTAGTCCTGCAGTAGATAATAATTTAAAAAACAACAACAACATTTAAAAACATGGGCTTAAAGGTTGTGACCAACTCATTAAAAGTGCAAAGAAAAACGAGATACATTGTCAGTGAGGCCTGGTCACACCCGGTCAAAGCAAACAAACAATGCATTACAATGTCCTATGCATTCCCAAAAGTGAGTGTAAAATAATACTTAAAAACATGGTCTTAAAGATTGTGATAAACACATTAAAAGTGCAAAGAAAAACTAGATGCATTGTCAGTGAGGCCTGGTCACACCCGGGTCAAAGCAAACAAACAATGCATTACAATTTCCTATTCATTCCCAAAAGTGAGTGTAAAATAATACTTAAATAAATGCCAAATGGTAATTAGTACAATAGTCTTGTTTTGAATTACTCATTAAAAAAATTCCAAGTTAAAAAATACTACAGAAGAGATGCAAAACCACATATATAAATCAGCTGGTAAATTGTAATGCAAATGCTGTGATATCTGCTTATATACAGTTGATTTTCAAATGCACAACAAACTGTCAAATAAAACCTCAAATATAATCTTTGTAATGATAAATTGGAGATAATGACTCATTTTAGGATTCAGTGTTTCATTGTTATTGTTTAACTAATTCAACCAAAAAAACGTTTTTAATACTTTGTCCTTCACTCCCCAAAACAAATTTATACGTTTTTTTATGCAAGAGCATAAAGAAGGTGTTGATGCAGCTTCTGACGTGAAGAGGTTGCTTAAAGCAATGGTAGTTATTACAAAAAACGGCCAGCAGGTGGCAGCAGAGTATAAGAGATTAGCCAGGGCCATGTTGCAACAAGATCTTTTTGCCAGTGTTTTCAACAGAAATGTGAATAATAATGGAAATTAGCTATATGCTAATGCTGCAAAATGGAAACAGATATAATTATACTTTTTTTTCTGATGAAAGAAGAGACTCTACTCTATATCTATCTACTATTGCAATACAACAGAAAAAATGATCAAAATCCAGCCGAAGCGAAAGTTGCTTCAGTGAAAATAGCTGTGAGCGAATGAGTTAAGAGTTCCTGGTGTGACCAGACCTTTACTACTGACAAGTCACAACAAGAGTTTATATAGCTACAAAACAACATTTAGTCTGTACAACAGAAGATCATTCATTGATGTCCGCACCCCCGACCCCACATACTACGTTTGGGCCGCTTTTGAAACAAATGACCCCAAAGCTTCAAAATCCTGTCATCCACAAAAAAAGAGAACTGAATGAAGAATATAGTTGTCCATCTGTTTGTTTCCTTGCTCCTTCCCCTACAAATGTGTGCAAGCCATTACATCCCACGTTTGTTTTTAATGGAGGACCTAAACTGCCCAAATTAAAAACAAATGAATGACTAAATAAATAAATGAATTAATAAAAGTAAAAATAAAAATGGATGTAAAAAATATAATTAAAAAATTTAATACAAAAAATAAATATAAATGGAAATAAAAAAAACCTCATTTATTTCAATGAATTATCAATTTATTTCATGCTGCAGTCAGGTCGAAATGTTATTCAAATGAAGGTGCGGTCCTAAGCATCTTAGGTTGGGCTCTGCCTTGTTGAAAACATTTCGTCCCACAGAGCATCTGCAGCATGAAATAAACAAATAAGTGAGAGCTGAGTGTTTGTATTTAGTGATTGCAATTTAATTATATTTATATATTTATTTTTACTTTATTTATTTTTGGATATATATATTTTGTTGTTTTTATTTCCATTTATATTTATTTTTTGTATTTAATTTTTGAATTATGTTTTTTATATCCGTTTTATTTTCACTTTTTTCATTTATTTATTCAATCATTTATTTATTTTTAATTTAGGCAGTTTTGGTCCTCCATATGTTTTGTGCACATATGTGTGTTTTTATGTACATGTGGGAGGAACTGAAGCAAAAATAAGGTAGCAGATGTGTGCGAATGAACAAACATCACTGTCTTAAGGCTATTTCTTGTTTTTTTCGTTCTTTTTCTTACAACTCTTCCAGGAAGAGTTTGGTTAGGGTGAAATGGACTGACAAAGGGCTTTGAAGACAGGGAGGTGGGGCGAAGTGAGGGAGGGTGTTCAGTCTTTTCTGCAGACGCTCGTGGTGACGGCAAGCAGGCCGGCCGCTGTAGGCCGTTCTCAAGGAGCCGTCGAAGTTAAGAGTTATTGTGGATGATCCCTGGTGGCAGAGACAAGTCAAGCTATCAAACATGGGAGGACCACACAAAGCCAGTGAACACCCCCTGGGACGGATTGTGACCGAAGGCCAAGCCAACAAAGCTACAGTGCGTTTGCTACAAATGAAAGAAATAGCCATTCTCATGATGCTGTATAAAATCCATAGGCAAAGAAGAAGTAGTTGAGTTGTGTGTCCCATATAAAGGGCAACAAAAGCAGCTCTCCATCTTGTTTCATGACCTTTTTCATCTAGACATACATGCACAGCTACCGCTCCTTAAGGTTGTTCTTGTGTCCTGTTGCTCGTGGCCATCTTTGTTTTGTCTTTGCCAGCGGAGCTTTTCGAGTCATTGGGCGGGGGCAGGTGGGGCTTGTTGCCCGGAGCATGCTTGGCGGGGGGGCTAGACTCGACAGGAGCAGTGGGGGACGGGGACGCTTGGGTGTTCTTGTCGTCTGAAAAAAGCTGTTTAATTACGTCAAAGAAGTTACTCAACGGGCTGCCTACACAGATGGATAAAGAACAGAAAAAAAACAGAGAGAGAGAGAGAATAAAAACAACAGATGAGCAATGGGCTTAACATGAGGAGAGGGATGAGAGGAAGACTGAAGCTGGAAAAAATGAGACTTTGGTTTCTTTGTGATCACACAACATCCGCTTTGACTTGAAGCATCCTTACTTCTGTCTTTCCTGGTTCGTTTGACTTGAAGATTTGAAACTTCTCTATAACAAACGAATGACTAACTCTGCTCAATTTGGACATTTTCACTTAGGGGTGGGTGTACTCACTTTTATTTTATTGAGGCAACAATACATTTACACTGCTATCTATATAAGCTATACTCAGACTAGCCTGGAAATCCAGACTCACTCGCGGCTTTGATGTACTATTCATCCACACACATGGTAATGTGATTGTGTGTAATATGTAAGTTTATTTTTCATACTATTTTCATTTTTCATTGCTTGACAATGAAGCTCTTTTTAGTACTTCAATGCTAATATTATGTCATCATTCAGCTGATAAGACACGTCACAACTGCCAGTTTGACAGCTTCTGAGCAAGGCGGTAGTCGTCGCCGAAACTAGTCAAGGTAAAGCGCAACCTTTTTTTCTTTAAAAAAAGAAAACCACAGGATGATATGTCATCATTTAGCTAGCGGTTTGATTTACAGGTCTGGCCTCTCCACCAGGTTTGATAGTGCCAATATTTTGGTTTAATCTCCCAGCCAATCTACCACCGGCGCAATGAAACAAATTCTGATTGGCAGCACAGATAGTAAATAATTTCACCATCTGCGTGTGGTTTGTGAATGAGACGCTGTGTGTTTGCTCCATTTTTAACGGTTAGCACCGTGCAAAAACCACACAATTATTTCGTGGATTATTTACATACATTTATTTACGTATTTATTTCATGCTATTTTTAAGAAAGCACGCAGGGATCCTATTGCTCAAAAATTTGACGTGGTAGAGTCAATCAGTTTTGGTGTTCGCACCCAAAAATTAGTTAAAAACAGCTGTCAGACCTAACTCAACAAAAATTTAGTTCCCCAGTGTTATTGTACATGCAAGCCGCAAATATGCTAATACAGTATGTCCTTTTCTCAGTCACTTGCTGGTTTCATCTGTTTACTATCTGTAAGGTCACAAAAATGTAGTTTAGTGTCAAAACTGATTGGTTCATTAGTCAGTTGGATCAGTTTGAGGTCAACCATGTTGAGAAGAGTACACCAAACAATAAGGGGGCTAATAACGTAGAGATGATTTAAGGTGTCCCAGTTTGAAAGCACAGAAGTGAAGATACTGGAAAATACAGAGCAGAGAGTTGTTATGTGTAAACACTAGTGAGGGATGCATGAGTGCCAAATTGATAGCCATGTTTGCATCAGTCTCATTTTCTTCTGCTGAGATGGAGAGCTAATTGGCACCGTGGAAGACAACTCATGACAGTGGCCCACAAGAACCACACAACCCTTTTGTTTCTACAGCCCCCCATCCATTGGACATTTTTCATTTCAAGAGTAATATATTTACTCATCTAAGAGTAAATATAGCCATCTGGAGCTCATGGACACTAATATGTGAATGTCCAGGCCTTTACTGAGACTACCGCTTGCTGCTTGTTTGTTGGTCTTGTTGCCTTCAACTTTGTCTCCACAAATTGGTTGATATCTGGCATTGAAAAATGTTTCTTTGCAACAGGCTTCAAGAAAGTGACACTTTTGTTGGCTTGGGAAAAATATATTGTGTTCCTATGAACATTTTTCAAACGTTGACTTCTCCCTCTTTTAGGGGTGTCAGGCGATTAATTATTTTATTGTAAATAATCGCATGAATTCAATAGTTTACTCCTGATTAATCACACATTTTACATCAGTTTTTAATTTACAGTAAAATTTACAATAAAATATTTTCTTTTAATAAGTTTTCATACTCTTGTTAACAAAAGTGGGGAAAATGTTAAACTAATAGAAATATGTCATTGATCCAGTATTTTATAATAATTCATAACATTGAGTTAAAATTAAAAAGTTGTACTGTACTGTAAAAAAACAAGTGTGATATTGATTTGTGTTGTCATTTTTCTGCCACCAGATGGCATAATTGCATTTGTAAGACGTTGGTGACAGCTCAGTGCATTTTTCTTTTCATATTAAGAGCTATCTAATCTTTAACATGAAATGCACATTTTTAAAATTGTAAAATAAAACTTGACCCCAGTGTCCACAATTATATGCGTTGTCATTAAATGTATTACTGCTAAATGTTGACGTGGACGTATCTGCTGCGGTGCGACTGGAATTCCCCCAGTACAGGCTTTCCAAGTAAGGGGCGGTCATTAATCGTGCGTTAAAAAAACATTGTGGCGTTAAAGAAACTCAAAATTAGCGCACTAATTTTGACACCCCTACTCTTACACTTAAAGTAGAGAGTATCAATTTGTGTTGAGAAGGGCGAAACAAATAAAGTAAAATGAAGCGAGAGTGAGGACTGAATGTGTGTTGTTTGCCAAGGGCCGGCATAACAGCTTTTAGAAAACTGCAGTTGTTTGTTTTGATCATGTTCCTCTCTCATAGACAAAGAAATTCAAACAACATGTAGACTTCAGGTCTTAATCCCTCCCTCCACTCTGCACCAACTGTAGCTCAAATCTCATATTTTGAATTTATTCATTGTCATTCTTATTGTTAATACATTTATTGTGTTTTATGTTCTATTCTATTAAGAGTAATTTGTTACAGCGACAGTTGAGTTGAGTTGCATTTGATACATCATTCTATCAAGCATGTCATAGATCTGTCTTTCATTGTAGAAAAGTCTTCCAGAGCTCCTGTTAGCTCTCCATCTTACTTCCGTCACAACAACACCCATCCATTAGGACAAAGGCAGTTGGTAAGTGCAGTAACACATTCAAGAGAGGACAAAACATGCATCAGTATAGCCGACTGCCGACAAATAAATAAATGCACTTTTATGTTAAAGGGTTAGTCTTCAAATGTTACTCTATCTTGTCACCAGTGTTGTTGTCATTAATAACTTACCATACTTGCACTCCAAAAACAAAGTAACTTGCATTCATGATACATCAGGTTTTGCTGTGGCAAATTTTTCAAATGGAAAGCTGATAAGGAAGGGTTGTACAACACACCACGATTTCACGATTGCCATGCAAGGTTTGCACAGGTACACATTGACTAGCAGACACACTAACACAATCGTTCTATTTACTTGAAATTTAAGTCAAGTTGAAATTTAATTATTTATGAATGGCAAATACAGGTCAATAAAGTAAAAACCCTGTTTGGCTCAGGTGCTAGCTAGCTCCCAAGCTAGCTACCATGGTGCTTGTTTACCTGCTAGAGAGCTAGCTAGCTAGTAGCTAGCATCATTGGCTAAAGCCAAACTGGAAGGGTTTTTACTTTCTGGACCTGGATTTGCCACCCCTGATTAATATGATTTTAATGTATTTGCAGGTTTCATTCCATTTCCACCTCTTTAGCCAGTGAACTGCTTCAAACTAAATCAGCTGCATCCTGTCCTGTTAACTACCATGTAGCCATCATAAATTTGACCTCCATTCCAAATAAACTAGCCTGTTGTCAACAGTAACCCCAGTCAAACTAAGAAATGAGCCTGCTACACACACTTTCAGATTTACACGTTAGTGCAAACAGGGTGTGCTGGTCACTGCCTCTAGCATGTTGCCAGTGCGAGTTAATTAAAGCCAGAGGTTAGGTACTGTATTTTGCTCAGGTAGTCATTCTGGGTCTTACCACGCTTGACGGGTTGGCTTGGACAAGGGGCCGAGCATTGACTGCCATCTGAGAGCAGAGGTCAGTGTCAATACAGCTACTGCTACATAATACGGTTTCCTGTTAACTCATTCAAAACCAAAAATGTATAAATATGTTTTTTAATACTTTGTCCTTCACTCCCCAAAACGTATTTATATGTTGTTGTTTTTTATTTATTTACATTTTTTATTTCTTATGCCAGAGCATACAGAAGGCTTTGATGCAGCTTCTTCCCTGAAGAGGTGGTTTAAAGCAGTTATTACAAAAATGGCCAACAGGTGGCAACAGAGTATAAGAGATCAGCCAGGGCCATGTTGCAACAAGCTATTTTTGCCAGTGTTTTCAACAGATTTGTGAATAATGATGAAACTTAGCTATATTTTAATGCTAATTGCTGTAAAATGGTAACAGATACAAATATATATATTTTCCTAAAGATAGAAGAGACTCTAATCTTTCTTTTGGTAGGTTCCATGTTTTTATAGCAATAGAACACATTATTCTGTGGCCCTTGCAAAATCCGTCAAAAGAGCAAAGGAGGTTGCTTCAGTGAAAATGGCTGGGAGTGAATGAGTTAAAAGGAATTGAATGGATTGAAATATGCATCACAGTCATGTGATCTCACATTACAGTATTAAAGATGCTGTTATTAAAATACTATATCGTATGGCAGGCAAGACACCCAGAGCCATCCACACAGTTTGGCACAGATGCACCAGCCCATGCTAATATTTAGTGTGCCAAATTTTATATGAAAAAAGCTCTGTGTTAGCGTTTAATTGAACATGCAAGTTCATAATTTTATCCAAATGAGATCAGAGAGAAGCTGTTAATAATAATAATGATAATAAGCAAGTGTGCAGTAACGCTAGACTAATATGTGAGATTCTACATCCACAAGACATGGTTGTGGCCTGAATTTGTGCATACAATTGTTAATAAAAGTTAATCACTGGCAATAGCTTGGCACACATGTGATGATGCACAGTGGAACATTTTTGACAGTCAGCATTTTTTTAAACCATTCATTTTATATTGTTTTTTAACCATTCATTTTATATTGTAATATGCTGTAATTAGCTATTGTCCCTAACTTTCCACTTGTAATTAATTAGTTTATATTATTATAAGTAATTTCATTTGAATATATACAACTGTACGGGGGCCATAAATCTAGATTCTATTGATTAGTAAAAAATAAATAAAATCTACAGTTCAACAAATTTTAAAATGGACCACTGACACATCAGATTGTCTTCTACATGTCTTTTGAATATTCTCTGTTTCTGATTCTTGAAATTTGTAAAAAATTATGAAAATGTTTCATTTTAGGAGCTTATTAGTTGTTGTCTACAAGTAAAACATGCGTTCTGATGGCAGCAATGTATGCAAGACACAGACAGCAGTGCAATTGTAACATGTGGCTGGGTTGTTATTGTGCTTCACCACCATTATCATCTCAATCACCACAGAACGGGGAGAATGCTAAAGCATCACACTAAAACACAGAATGGGTAGTCACACATTTGATCTTTCTTTTGAAATGTCCGTCTGTCTATAGGCAGCCCAAAACATCCTGTCCAATCCAAATAAGATGGTATACCATTATTTCTGATTCTAGTGTTGAGGTTCTTTATGTACACAATCAGCAAATTGATAACCTGCCTTAAAAAATGAAAATAGGAACATTTCAATTCAAAGCCAATTATCAAAAAGTGGCTTTTCCAAATAGCTGTGTGTTTCTTCTCAAAGGGGATGAATTATAGGAGGGATATATGATCGTTTACATCTTTAGAGCCATTTGTGTGTGTTGCAGGTCATGGTATGCTGGCGAGTACATGCATGTTGGGAAGCTATGTGCAAAAGCAGTGTTCTAAGCCGAGCTTAGTGGGCCATAGCCGAGTGAGGCAGTAGGGAGCTGTGAAGGAACGGTTTGGGGGATAAAGGAGTAGTCGGGTATGGGTGGCGGGTTTGATTTCTTACCAGAGATCTGGGGCTGGATGCCCGGCTGGTCATTGGAGCTGAGCAATTGGGCCTGAATAATTTCCACCACACGCTTGAAACGTCGGCTGGGACCTGATGATTCAGCAAAATATTGTTATAACACTTAAGGCATTCATTCATTCATTAAAGACATCCAAGGAGGAAATCATGACACCCTTGATTTCCATCAAGCCAGACTGGATTGAGATGTGATCTGAGTGTTGTATTGCTTTCATGCAAGCATCCCTATCTCAATCATGGGTTAAAGCAAAAAAAATAAAAATTCATTTGACAGAAAACTTTTTATTCTTAAAATTACTGCGGTCAAATTTTGCAGTGCAGTGAGGCGCAGTATCTATCTATAAATGGTCATATTATGCTATGGGTTGGGAGTAGGGGTGTTGGAGAAAATCGATTGGGCAATATATCGCGATATTACAGCGCGCAATTCTCGAATTGATTTGATATGCGGCCAAATCGATTTTTAAACATACATTTTTTAATGGGAATACTCAACATAACGTCTTAGTTAGGGTTACGATTCACACATTAAGTATGGTAGAATGTTATATTAATGAAACATTAAGCCTTAATATTTTATTTCAGTGCTGTTCAAACATGAAACAGACTGCAACCTGTTTGTTAAATGCAGTGGCTCAGTTATAAGACTGAACTTTCAAATAAATAAATACATTTTCATACAAATCTTACAGTGTACATGTACAAGTTTACTGATTAGTATTTTCTAAATGTGAGTAACAAAAAAATGCAATAATCAATTTAAAGATTCGTATTGGGATTAATCGGTATTGAATCGAATCATGACCTATGAATTGTGATACTAATCTAATCGTAAGGTACTAGGCAATTCACACCCCTAGTTGGGAGCGTTACGTTTTAAATGTGTTTTGAGTTTCTAGTTGCCTGTTACAAAATGTAGTTAGTAGTAATGTAATCCATAATAGTATACCATAATAGTAAAGTAATGCAACTTGAGTAATATTCATGACTTTTGGATTAATCTAATTCCAAATATGATAATGAGGACAAACTAAAAATAAGTAGCACTACAATACAGTGGACCCCTGTTATTTGCATAGGATATATAGGGAATGCAAACTGAGAAAATCCCTGCATATACATCCATCAAAATGCATATTTTTATATTGTATACAGTAGACGGACAGACCGACAAACCGACGGACGGACGGATAGACAGAGAGAGAGAGAGAGGAGAGAGAGAGAGAGAGAGAGAGAGAGAGAGAGAGAGAGAGAGAGAGAGAGAGAGAGAGAGAGAGAGAGAGAGAGAGAGAGAGAGAGAGAGAGAGAGATAGATAGATAGATAGATTTTAGACAAGTCTCTCCCCATGGATTTTGGAATGACCTTCTGTTAAATATTAGGCAACCTCCCTCTCTACCCACTCTTAAAACACATCTTTGTTCTTTGGTTTTTGACTCGGCATAAAACTCATCATTGTTTCAATGTTTTATGGTGCCCACTGTATTTTGTTATTAATTTATTATTTGTTTTATTTACTAACCTACTTTATTATTTATTTTATTTACTGACCTATTTGTGTTATTTTATTGGCTTATTCATTTACCTATGGAGCCACAACATTACTTTATGTATCATATCATGCTAATTTAGCTAATTTAGCTAACGTGATAACTGGTTTACTACAGAAACATTAACACTGACACCACTAGGTTATATGCAAGGCTGGACTGGCCATCTGGCATACAGGGCAGATGCTTGGTGGGCTGGCCTCTTTTGGGGCAGATGCAGTGCTTTTTCACAATTATTTTCCTACATTTTACCACATTTACCAAACGGATTAATGGACTGGCCCACAATTTAGAAGGGCCAGTCCATTAATCCATTTCGAATATACATAGCAAATTGAAACATCATCAATGAACATCAGTGGCAGAACTACATGTTAGGCAATACTGGCTGGGATGGGTCAGTGGGCCGCAGTCAAAATGCCAGGGTTGATGTTTTTGTGCCAGTCCAGCCCTGGTTATATGTAGAAAAAACACAGTTAGGAGGTGGTTTAGGAGTTCCTGGTGAACTTGTTTCCATGAGTATTGCCTTTAGCCAACAGAGGGCGCGCTCTCCTCTCCTGAAAAGATGGAAGGCGTTCTCACGCTCAAAGCCTCGCCCCCTACCCAACCCCGCCTCCAACGTTAAAACACTGCTAATAAGTTGAAACTGAAAAAAAGAGAAGTGAAATTGAAAACCAAAGCGTTGAAACTGAAAACCTGTGACACTCGAAAAAAGAGAGTGTAAAAAAATTGAAGAAGTGCCAAATATCGGCGCCGATAATCGGCCTGGCCGATGGTCTATCCCTAATGCAAACCCAATTAATGTGCAGTCGACTTGTTAGAATACAATATATATTTTTTTTCTTTTGGTCACAGTTACAGAACACCAAAGAGTTATTATTTCCTATGAAAATATAGAATTAATAATTCTCATAATCTCTCATATTTATTTTCATATTTATGACAGTTAGTTTATTTTGAGTTGTAAATTTATTTCACTTACATTAATTATATCTTTTTCCCTCAGGAGTGCAAAGATTTTTGGCCATGCAGATAATTTAATAAACAGTGCTTAATGAAATAGTGGTGTGCAGTGCACTATGTACAAGTCGATGACCTGAGAGCAGTGTGAAGGTAACAGAGTAGATGCCGTTCTCCTTGGTGGCACAGGTACTCTCTGAGTAGGTGATGTCCACCTGGAACTTCACAGGCTTCTGGAAAACGGTTGGACCAGCTGTGGACTTGTACTCAGCTCGAAAGCTGGTCTGGGATATGACACTGTGGCTCAGACTGGGTATCTGCGCAGGAGAGAAGACAATTTCTGCTTCAGTGGAGCAGATGTGATGGTAGGTAGCATGGAGAAAAAAGGACACAGAAGAATTGATGTTACATTCTTTTTGCAGTGTCAGCACAGCAAGATGTGAACATATGCATAAAAATCTAGAGTGCATGGATGGAGTTGCATTTTTTAACTGGAAATATGCCATGTCTTTGTAAGTAAGAATACATGTTCCTCTGGAACCCATGGAATTAAATGTAGGGTTCCCCAAGGTAAAAATTTTAGGCCCATTACTTTTTAATCTTCACATGCTTCCCATTGGGGATGTCATCAGGAGATGAAGAACCTGTGATTTTTACCTGTATTTTTTGCCAATTCCCAGCCTTGCCTTCTTATTTCTCTTAAAGATTGTTTTGCATCTTCGGATCTAGCCTCTGTACAATTGTTCATGAATTCTTCTGAGAAAACTAAACTGTTGTACCTTTAATACAAATCTCTGGAGGTTGTTGTTATTGATGTCACTAACCATTGTTAAGGGACCCTTACATGTCACCCATTTCTGACATCAGTAGCTGCTATTTTTACTTTTCTAGTCTCCACATTTGATATCTGTTACGTAGTATACCAGTGGTTTCTTCTGTTTTTAGGGCATTCCACATAGTCTTGTGCAATAGCTATGATTAATTTCACATCTGCTCATAAACTTCACCATTGCTTGTTTTTGTTTTTCATTTAGGCAGCTCAATGATTTTCATGTTTGTTATACCTCTAAATGTGTCATCATCTAAGTTAAATCCAGAAGTAAATACCTGTAGTGTACCTGTAAGTAAAAGCTGCAATGATTATTCCTAGTTCTGAAATTGTTCAAGAAGGCTGTGTCTCAAAAAGAGACAAAGGAAGCGACCTACAGAGAGGAAGGCGTGGACAATGTCTGCCTTGATGGAGCTGAGAGGTTTGTCTTTGATCACAATGAAGATCTGCTCCTCCTTCTCCAGATTGATGAAGTTACCAAACCACGACTTTTTTGCAAGTCTACAGAAAAGTGAGTCAGAAAACATAAAAACTTATTAAAAAAATTATCATTCTGCAGTCAATACAACTAACTATTTAATAAATAATGAGTTCTGTATGTTTTACTATTTGCTTACCAAAGAAGTCAGTTGACAAATATCCAACACATACAGTTATATGAATGCAAAATAAATGTCTAAAATCCCCCTTCCTCCCCCTTGCTGCCTCTCCCTCCTCGCCTCTCCCCGCGGGGTGTCTGGGGGATTGGGGACTTGGGGGCGGCTGGGGCTGAGTTGGGGTGGATGGGGGGTGGGGGGTGCGGGGGTTGGGGGCCGGTGGGGTGCCTGGCGGGCCTGCAGTGCCCCGTCCTGCTGCGTTGGGTCGGGGGCGCAGTCCGTGTTGGGGTGGGGGGCGCTCCTGCTCCTGGGTTTGCTCTCCGGCCGGTGGCCCTGGCGGGGCCCGGGGGTCGTCTTTTGGAGCTGCCGCGGCCTGGGGGGCCCTGAGGTGTTGCGCTTGCTCTGTCCTGGCAGGGGTCGACGGCTACCCTCTTTGGTGGAGATTTTCATGCATGCCAGATCCACCACACCAGCATCTACTGAAACTCAGACACAATCTGCTTCCTCCTCAGGTCATTGAATCGGTGGAGGCTGGTGTCTGTGGATCTCACTCGGCTTCGTCTGTCCTTCCTTCCTTTCCTCAGTCTCTCCTTCGGTCTCTTGAGGTCTCCCTGATTTTTTATTTGTTTTTGGATTTGTTGGAATTTAGATGTTTCTTGGGTTGGGGAAGAATTCTGGTGGGTGGCCCGGTGGGTGGTGTCTGGTCGGTGCTGGATTTCACCTTCCTTGGTTTTCTTTGGTCCCCTCGGGTCTCCTGACGGCGGTGTTCGGTTTAGGTGAACGGTATGGGATTTTTTCTAATAGGTTTTTGGTGAGCTAACAAATACACGCACGCACGCACGCACACACGCACGCACGCACATACACATACTCACCCACATACAAAAAATAAAAAATAAATAAATAAATAAAAAATAATATATATATATATATATATATATAAAAAAAATAAAAAATAAAAAATAAAGAGCAATGATGATGACATTTCCGAATGAACAATACTGAGCTCTTTAGAAAAAAATAAAAAAATAAAAAATAAATGTCTAAAATATTCACACACAAAAACCTTTCCTCAAACAGTTTGTCATGCTGGAGAGAATCATAAGGTGTACTGTGTTACTCACTCTGGAGAAGAGTCCGGGGTGAGACTGGACATGTCCTCCTGTGTGGGAACTGCACATGCAAAAACTTGGTCAGTAAAAACTTTGGTGTGTGTTTGCGCGCATATATAACAATCTTTTTGACCAAAACACAATGAAATGTATAACTGATGCCAATTGTTTTTAAGTTATATACCATGATTTTACCGGTCCGACCCACTTGGTAATATATTTTCCTCCTTGTGGCCCCTGAACTAATATGAGTTTGAAACCCCTGGTTTAACATGTTCAATGGATAGATGGAGATTAATAATAGAGAAAACTAACTCCGCACAGGAAAGCAGGAGTCAGGATTCAAACTCACAACTGGTAAACTGTGATAATGATAGTGTGCTATCTACCATGCTAGTGAATTGATTTAACACCCAAACATTACTAATTTTTAGTATCAATTGCAGATCTGGGTGAATGCAATTTTTCTCAAAATAATTACAATTTTTTTTTTTGGGGGGTACTGGAAAAGGGCTTCATGGTTTGTATTGCAAAACTATGTTATCTTTAGTTGCAGGGCTGAAAATTAACACCCGCCAAATGCGGGTTAAAGTTCATTTTGATGGGTGGTCATAAATATTTACTAGCCAATTTGGCTGGTAATGCAAGTTTCAAGGCTCGAAGTAAGCTTGTTGTGTAGTTGTGTGCATTTTTGCAAAAAGCTTGCTCTGAAAATGTAATTTGCGCACAGATAGAGGCACTCTTGAACCACGCCACAATAAAAGTGTCTTGTTAGGTGTAATGTATAGTAACTTTTATTTTGGAGGTGTCGCGGGAAGCGTGTCACGACGTGTCTTCCTTCTGGACCTTCACAATGAACATTAGCATTTTAGCAAGCGTCCGCGTCCCTTGCCTGGAACTCATTCGGGTTTGACAACTTTGACAGGAGTGCCATTAATCATGTTGATATTTCTGTTCCACCAAGAACCATTAACATTGCGAATATTTAATCTGAATATTTGATCAAAGCCTTTCATTCCCGATCAAAAATCCGATCATCCGCAGGTCATGCTTTGCAGCCTGCCTGGCCTGAGAGATCAGACTCAATTGTGGGAAGTTCAACTCTTCTTCCGCCCCCCTCCCCCCTCGCTTCACACAACGGGCGGCTCATGCGGCAACACAGAGATAAACATGTCGTCGACTCGAGAGCGCTGAATTCAGACTGACTGCGGAGCGGTTTCTGTACGGCATCCGTATGGACTGCAATTCACACCAAGTGCGTTGCGAGAGCTGTACGTGTGGGGAAATCTGCACCCGTGAAACCACAGGATTCCCCGGGATTCACGCTGGAATGTTGAGTTCACGCAATAACAACTGTGTATATAGAGCGCTACTGGTAAACAATAGCCATGCTTGCCTGTCGTCACATCGATATGCTTTTCGGAGATTATTTCTGGGATTTCTACCATGGGTAAGTGCGTTTTGTGTTTAAATAGTGTTTTTTTTTTTTTTTTAGCTAATTTTTTGTCTTTTAAGTGTCGGACTCATGTCAAGCCATGTAGCTTCCATCCTAAAAAACAAGTTCCCAAACGGTTTTATTTTGAAATGTACTGGAGCTACCTGAATGCAGACGCCTGAGTTCCTGTTTGGCTCGTGTTAAGTAAATATTGTTTTTGTCTAAAATTAAGGTGATTATATGGTGGTTGTTTTTTCTCTCCAGATAATATAGCCAATGGCACTTAATCACCATTAAACAAATTGAAAAAAAAATCCAGATAATGAGATTGGAATCGGTATCGGCTGATCTTACTCATAGATGATCGGTATCGGTATTGGCAGCATAAAACCCTGATCGGAGCATCCCTATACATCACCATACTCTCTTAGTTGAAAGTGTACAAAAGAATGTTGAGTTGGAGAAGATGTTTTGAAATGCTCACGCCATCGGGAAAAATAGTGCAGGCCTTTCACAGACCATGTGGATGTGAGAGTAAAAAAATTAACTTTACTATATGTTTCAGAATTACTGTATTTTATATAACATTACATGCTGCCATAGACATACTGCTGTTACTTCATGTTTAGGGCTTCAAAAAGAAAAGAAAATCTGGGAAAATCTTCACTGGGAAAAAAAAATGGCTAATGGAAATTATGTTTGGCTAGTAACTTTAGAGAGTCACCAACCACGTTGGCTGGTCATCAAAAAAGTTTATTTAGAGCCTTGTCTATATGTATGGATATAACTGGGTTTAATGCATGGGCTAAGTTTATAGTTAGCTCAAAAACGTCTCACCAAAGTATTAGATGGATAATATGTACAGGTAAAACACATACTATGTACAGGTAAAAATGGTGACCAAGTCACAATATGTCAACATCTCCACTCCAACTTTACCTTGCATTTTTCTGCGATGGAAACGAGGTGAGCCCAGGAAGCTGTTCTTGATGGAGTTGAGGCGCGTCCTCCAGGGCATGCCCCCGATCGAGGGGCTGGGTGGAGGTGTTGGGCTAGGTGTGCCGGTTGGGCTGTCCTTTGGCGTGTGCACCGGAGTGCCTTTGGGAGTGGGGAGAGGGCTTCCCCTGGGGGAGGGATGGGGGGTAACCTGCGAGTTGGGGAAAGATTTGCCATTGTGGTCAGGGTGCAGGTGGTGGCGGCGCAGGGGTGACATAGGAGGCACGGGAGATAGAGGGATAGAGAGCTTTGGGGGGACAGTAAGTGGGGGGTGGCGCCTCACACGGGGGCTATTGGGGATGCAAGGTGCTAAAGATTGGCTGGGTGTAGAGGGTTCGGACTTGGGGGTGGAGACGGTCTGGGCTGTGCTGGGGAGTGGGTTGGACCTGGTAGTCAGCAGAGGCTTTGTAGATACTTTGGGCTTGGCAGGGAGGGTCTGGGTGCGAGGGTGCATGAGGGGACACCCCATCTTGGGCTGGAAGGAGTTGGGAGGGCGAGGCCCCATCCCGTTAAGGCGGACCTCAAGTAAGTGGGTGGGGCTGCAATTGGGAGACTGACAAAGGTCTGGGGACTGGGGTGGGATGAAAAACCGCCGATTGGGCTGTGATTTGTCATGCACCGGTAAACATGACAACACAGTCAGCCAAGAGAAAGTGCGGCAGCCAGGGCATCACCATGGCCCAATAAAAGTTAATTCCCATGAATAAAAAGCAGCAGGAAATGAAATAAAAAACAAGCGTGTGGCAGATGGGTTGAGAAGTGGAGCAGGCAGGAGGTGGTGAGAGTGCAAGAAAGAAAGAAAAACAGAACATGCGATTAGCAAAGTGATTACAGCCAACCAGAGGCAGCAGTGGAGCATTCATGATGCATTAACAGCAGAGATGCACCGAGATCAAAACAAATGACCTAAGTTCTTGTTACTTTAGCATACAATGACCAATTTTACATATTATTTACACATTCTAAAAACAAAAATTGGGTCAAAATGGACTTAACCGTCTTGGGTTATTTAACCCAAAAATTTGGGTCAAATGAATAAAACACAAAACAACATGGGGGCGGCATGGCTCAATGGTAGAGAGGTCGTCTCCCAACCCAGAGGTTGTGGGTTTGATCCCAGGTTATTGTGACGATGCCGAAGCGTCTTTGAGCAAGATACTGAACCATCAGTTCTGCGTCATCAGTAGGTAAAATAAAGAAACGTGTTAAAAGTGCTTTGAGTACCTAAGATAAAAACCGTCATACAAGTTAAAGCCCATTTAACACAATTTTGGTGTTGTTTTGTACAAACCGTATTTTTTTCCATCCATCCATTTACTACCACTTATCCGGGGTCGGGTCACGGGGGCAGCAGCTTTAGGAGGGAAGCCTAGACTTCTCTATCCCCAGCCACTACAACCAGCTCCTACGGCTGGATCCCAAGGCATTCCCAGGCCAGCCGAGAGCCATAGTCTCTCCAGCCTGTCCTGGGTCATGTCCCACCGAAAACCTGCCGTAACATCTGCATCTGAACCATATACCCGAGCCACTTCAAATCGCTCCTCTTCACGCGGAGGAATAGCGGCTCGACCCTGAGTACCTCCCCGATGACCGAGTTTCTCACCGTATCTCTAAGGGAGAACCCGGACACCCTACGGAGGAAACTCTTTTCGGCCGCTTGTATCTGGGATCTTGTTCTTTCGGTCACGACTAACAGCTCGTGACCATAGGTGAGGGTAGGAACGTAGATCGACCGGTAAATCGAGAGCTTTGCCTTTTGGCTCAGCTCCTTCTTCACCACCACAGACCGATAAAGAACCTGCTTCACTGCAGACGCTGCACCGATTCGCCTGCCGATCTTCTGCTCCCTCCTGCCTCACTCGTGAACAAGACCCCAAGATACTTGAACTCCTCCACTTGGGGCAGGATCTCATCCCCAACCCTGAGAGAGCAAGCCACCCTTTTCCGATTGAGGACCATGGTCTCAGATTTGGAGGTGCTGATCCTCATCCCACCGCTTCACACTCGGCTGTGAACCGCTCCAGTGAGAGTTAGAGATCACGGCTTGATGAAGCCAACAGCACCACATCATCTGCAAAAAGTAGAGATGCTATACTGAGGCCACCAAACTGGACCCCCTCAACGCTTGGGCTGTGCCTAGAAATGCTGTCCATAAAAGCTATGAACAGAACCGGTGACAAAGGGCAGCCTTGGCGGAGTCCAACCCGCACTGCGAACTAATCCGACTTACTGTCGGCAATGCGGACCAAACTCTGACATAGGTCGTACATGGACCGAACAGCCCGTTTCAGGGAGCTCGGTACCCCGTATTCCCGAAGCACCCCCTACATACAGGACTCCCCGAGGGACACGGTCAAACGCCTTCTCCAAGTCCACAAAGCACGTGTGGACTGGTTGAGCAAACTCCAATGCACCCTCGAGGACCCTGCTGTGGGTGTAGAGCTGGTCCACTGTTCCACGGCTGGGACGAAAACCACATTGCTCCTCCTGAATCCGAGATTCGACTTCCCGACGGACCCTCCTCTCCGGCACCCCTGAATAAACCTTACCAGGGAGGCTGAGGAGTGTGATCCCTCTATAGTTGGAGCACACCCTCCGGTCCCCCTTCTTTAAAAGCGGCACCACCACACCAGTCTGCCATTCCAGGGGCACTGTCCCCGATGTCCATGCAATGTTGTTGAGGCGTGTCAACTACGACAGCCCCACAACATCCAGAGCCTTTAGGAACTCTGGGCGGATCTCATCCACTCCCGGGGCCCTGCCACCGAGGAGCTTTCCAACCACCTCAGTCACTTTGGTCCCAGAGATAGGAGAGCCCACCTCAGAGTCCCCAGACTCTGCTTCTTCAAAGGAAGACGTGTCGGTGGAATTAGGGAGGTCTTTGAAGTATTCACCACACCGATTCACAACGTCCCAAGTCGAGGTCAACAGCACCCCATCTCCATTATACAAAGCGTTAATGGTGCACTGCTATCCTCTCCTGAGACGCCGGATGGTGGACCAGAATTTCCTCGAAGCCGTCCAGAAGTCGTTTTCCATGGCCTCACCGAAATCCTCCCATATCCGAGTTTTTGCCTCAGCGACCAACGAAGCTGCATTCCGCTTGGCCAGCCGGTACCTGTCAGCTGCCACCAGAGTCCCACAGGCTAAAAAGGCCCAATAGGACTCCTTCTTCAGCTTGTTGCCATCACTTACTTTCAAGGATAGCCGCCACGACAGGCACTGACCACCTTACGTCCACAGCTTCGATCGACCGCCTCGACAATGGAGGCGCGGATCATGGTCCACTCGGACTCAATGTCCCCCACCTACCCCAGGACAAGGGAGAAGTTCTGCCTGCGTTGAAACTTTTTTCCCTCACAATACGTTTGGGTTTACCAAATCAAGTCTGACCGGCATCTTCCTCCGCCATTGGAGCCAACACACCACCAGGTAGTGATCAGTTGACAGCTTCGCCCCTCTCTTCACCTGAGTGTCCAAAACTCGCGGCCGCAAATCCGATGACACGACTACAAAGTCGATCATGGAACTGCATCCTAGGGTGTCCCGGTGCCAAGTGCACATATGGACACCCTTATGTTTGAACATGGTGTTCGTTATGGACAATCCGTGACGAGCACAGAAGTCCAATAACAGAACACCGCTCAGGTTCTGATCGGGGGGTGGGGTCTCACTGTCATTGCCCACATGAGCATTCAAGTCCCCCAGTAGAATGAGGGAGTCCCCAGGGAGAGCGCTCTCCAGCACACCCTTCAAGGACTCCAAAAACTGCTGTTTGGTGCATATGCACAAACAACAGTCAGGACCCATCCCCTCCACCCAAAGGCGGAGGGAGGCTACCCTCTCGTCTACCGGGGTTAACCCTACGATACAGGCGCCATGCCGGGGGGCCATAAGTATGTCCGCACCTGCTCTGCGCCTCTCACCGTGGGCAACTCCAGAATGGAGAGTCCAACCCCTCTCGAGAGGATTGGTACCAGAGCCCAAGCCATGTGTGGAGGAGAGTCCGACTATATCTAGTCGGAATTTCTCTGCCTCACCCACCAGCTCGGGCTTCTTACCTGCGAGAGAGGTGACATTCCATGTCCCAAGAGCTAGCTTCTGTAGCCGGGAATCGGACCTCCCCGGTCCCTGTCCTTGGCTGCCGCCCAGCCCACTATGCACCCGACCCCTTTGCCTTTTCGGGCTTCATGGGTGCAGGCCCGACCACCAGGTGCTCGCCAACGAGCCCACCTCCGGGCCTGGCTCCAGAGGGGGGCAACCCCCTTTGTAACCCGTGTCAGGGCAAATGAAACGTCCATCCATATATTGTGTTCATCACAAGGGGTCTTTGAGTCGTGCTTTGTCTGGCCCCTCGCCTAGAACCTGTTTGCCATGGGTGACCCTGCCAGAGGCATAAAGCCCCAGACAACATAGCTCCCAGGATCATTGGGACACACAAACTCCTCCACCATGATAAGGTGCCGGCTCACGGAGCTTTTTTACAAATCAACCCTTTTTTTGGAGGGGGGGGGGGGTTCAGTTGAACCATCTTTGTAAGTTAAAAAAAAAGCTGGGTCAGTCCTTTTTTTTTAACCAATTTGCGTTATTTTGTACCCAACTGTTTTTAGAGTAGGCCATTCATCTTTACAAAATTTTATTTTTTCAGTCACACTTTTTTCAATTCTGTTAAAAGTAAAAATTTTATTTTTACCCCCCCAAGAACTACTTTATTTATGCCGATGTGGTACTCACATGACATTGTGTCAATCAAATCAGTTACCTTGTGGACCAAACACCCCCTACCCCCCTCCCGGGTCCAACAAGGCAGTTTAAGCCAGATATATCGGTGCATCCCTTAACCACTAGCAAGTGAACCAGTTGAAAGCTGACAAAGCTTAACCCTCCACCCAAGATAGGGGAGTGCATGCATTGTAGTGTTGTAATCAGGGTCAAAATATTGTCAATCCACAGCGAAACAAACTGCAGCAGTCAACATAAGCTTCCAGTTTGTTCTTGTGGCAACATTACAAAACATGTGTGACAACCACTTTACCACAAACGATATTTCACAGACTACAAGCACATGCCTGTGTATGTGAAAATGGCATAAAACAATCAGCCTTATAAGTAAACCTTGTAATGTAATGTTCGCATACGTCACATAAAAAGATCAGCAAAATGAATTGAGAAGTGTAATTCAGTCCTTTGGTGCTGGGAGTGCTGCATCCACGAATGAGCCACATTTTGGGAGAATCAGTCAGTGGCGGCTTTTATGCAAAGACAATTGCATCTGCATGGGTGAATACCTCCGGCTCTGACATTAGCAGAGAATAAGGGCCCTATTTTCATGTCCAGTGCAAGTTGACGCACTGGTTATTGGTATTGTGCCAGCGCACATAGAAGAAGGCAAAGTTTTGCTCACTTATGCGCCGTTGCGAGATGGAACACAGCCAACTCGCAGCTCAACTCATACCCAGTGAAATCAGGGCAGTGGAAGCACACATTGTGCAATCAGAAATTGACTCACCGGTTTCTGAGAGATGAGATCAGCCGTCAGCGTGTGCAAAAATTTGTTTATACAGGTAAACGGAAAGATCTCGCTTTGCAAATGATGTAAACATGGGAAATTGGAGACCCCTGATCGTGTGTGTGTGCGTGCGAATTGTGAATATCTACATGGTGTGTGGAATTTGTTTCAACAGTTGTTGTGACTTACATGATGACCTGTGTTGTCACTAATGCGTTACTAAGTAAAGTAGTTTGTAATATGATTACTTTCTTTCAATATTAAGCAATCTAACGCGTTAATTTTTCCAAACCAGTAATCTGATTAAAGTTACTTTCCTAAGTGGCAGTAGGTTACTATTTATATTACCTCATAATGTATGTAGAATGCAGAATTTTGTTGTCTATTTTGAAGAGAATTTCGAATGTTTCTCTTGCATTTGGGAGGGACGTCACATCGCATGTCACGTGTACCAACGTGTGAGCGCTCGGAGCCCGGCCAAAACAATAGACACTATGACGTAAACAATGGAAAAAGCAGGAGGAGCTCCACAAACGGGTGCATTTGCCATTACTTCACATTTTTGTCCAGTAAAGATGACAAAAACCTCTCAGGCCTTTGCTCTGGCTCAAAAACACTGTCAACCGCTAAAAACTCCACATCCAATTTGAGGAAACACTTGTTATCACAGCACAGGGCGATACAACTCGAAGCAAAGCCGACAGGTAAGGAGACAGCCAGCAGTTCTATAGCTACTTCAGCCTCCCACGGTACGCAAACAGATTAAGATGGATTTTAGTAAAAGAGCACCAGCAAGTGGGAGTGATCTGAAAAAAGTTGGTCGGGCAATATGTTACAGAGGAAATGTGTCTATTGAGTACTGTTGACTCGCCCTCTTTCCGTGCAATAATTGTGTAATGTCACCCTTTTATTTAAATTAACAAACGCTACTGTTGGCCGTAGCCGTCGGCAGAAAATAGAAATACAACTCACGAGGGCTAACAGAAAAGCCAAGAACAAACACACGCAACCAACCCGCACGTAACGTCCCTCCTCTCGCGCAAGACCTGTGTTGCGTTTACTAACAGTCGGACATAAGATTGCTAAACAGAAATGGAAATACTGGAACACACTTAATTCGTTACACTAGAAAAGTTCCATATTAGCAATAGTGCTGAGCTGCCCCACAGAGTGTCTTTCTCTTCGAGAAAGAATATGCCACAGCAAAAAAGAAAAAAAAGGCTATCTGCATGACTGTAGTTCAGTTCTGGTACTTGAGAAAATAGAAAAATGTTATAGTTACAGTTTCATCAAGCCTACATGTAAATGTTATAGTTACTGTTTGTAACCAGCATGCAGGTGTAACGTGTTATAGACCAATTTATATATTGTAAAACCAGAGAAACAGAAACAAAGAAACATGTTCATGTTTCAAATTTATGCACTTTCATAAGCATTATTTAAGTAACCGGTTGTTATTCTTATGTTGAGGCACCAAAGAGCAGAAATTGGTAAAAAGTAACTGAGAAGTTACTTTTTAAGTAATTTTGTTACTTTGGTAATAAAGTAATCAGTAAAGTAACTAGATTACTTTTTAAGGAGTAATCATATTGCTTTTTCAAGTCATCTGTGACACCACTGATGATGACCAGATCACATTGTATTTATGCAGAAATCCAGGTAATTCCAAAGCATTCACACTTTTTATTTCAACTGTGTATTAAAAATGAAATAAAAAAATAAAGCACATTGACTTGGCTAAAAGCCAACCCTGCAGGATACTTCATGTCTAATCTAATAGACACAACATTGTGAAAATCCATTTCATTAGAACAAAGGATATACATTATTATTAGAAGCAACATGCAGCGTTTTCTTAGAAGCAGCTAAAGAACACTGTCATTTAATTGTTTTCCATAGCTCAACATCCAAGGACAAATCTATTTAGTTTCAATGTCTTCTTTTTTTTCTTCTGAAAATATTGCCAGGCCAACATAAAAATTATACAGAGCATATACAGTTGGTTGAATAAAGAAAAAAGCAAGGTTATTTTGTAAAAAAAAGTGAAGCTGAATAGTGGTAAAAATAGGGCCATCATTATTACTTTGTAGCTATGGTGAGGTGCAAAACAAGAAATGACATCACAGCAAGTGAAAAGTCCATTGTCAACTTGCCAATCAAAAATCAAAAAAACATTTTCTTCCGTTGAGTCCTTTAACTGCATTAATCTCTAGCGACTATAAATACTCAGCATTACTTCATCACGACAAACACACTTTCACTGTTGTTCATTTCAACCTAATCCCACCTCACACAACCTGCTACAGGCTAAAAATATGTCTAAAAATAGTACTCACGGCAAAGATGTATTTGCTTTGTTTTTGTAGCTTAGAATGCTGTTATTTTGGGAAGAAAATTAAACTTTCTTCTGTCTATCTGAGCTACTGACTATAGGGAGGTCAGAAAATATTCTGGGAAAATATGGATGCAACGAGTACCGTTCAGTACATTCTGCTGCTCGGTACATTCTGCTGCTCGGTACGTTCTGCTTATTTTATTTATTTATTAATTTTGCAGTTATAACCGAGCCCACAGTGGGGAAGGGCCCCCTTTTAAATGCTGCAGATAAGTCTGGCAACAAGGAACAAAGACAAGGAGCAAAAACAATTTATTAATTTTCACAATAACCGTGGGTGTGTGTGTGTGTGCCTGTATAGGCCGATAAATGACCCTCCCCTGTGAGGCAATATTCAATCAGTGTTGCGCATGTGGCTTCAAAGTGCAGCACACAGGCGTGGTGAATTGCAAAACATGGCCAAGTCGCGACTTTGCAATAGTAGGAAGATGCTGGGTGCCAGGGCAATAACAGTTAAGAAGAACTGTTTTAAACTACTTTATTGTCATACGTATACATTTAGTCAAGGAATCAAAGGCAATTTACAATCCTGAGTCGCTTTTAACTCATTCAAACCCAAAAACGTATAATAGTTTGTCCTTCACTCCCCAAAACTTATTTATAAATTTTTTATGTTTTTAATGCTAGAGCACACAGAAGGCTTCTGACATGAAGAGGTCGCTTAAAGCAATGGTAGTTATTACAAAAAAACGGCCAGTAGGTGGCAGTAGAGTATAAGAGATGGCCATGTTGCAACAAGCTCTTTTTGCCAGTGTTTTCAACAGGTTTGTGAATAATAATGGAACTTATGAAGCTATATTCTAATGCTAATGGCTGCAAAACGGAAACAGATACAAATATACTTTTTTTCCTGGTGAAACAAGAGGCTCTAACCTTTCTTTTGGGTAGGTTCTATGCTTTTATAGCAATAGAAAATAATATTCTGTGGACCTTGCAAAACCAGTCAAAAATGTTCTAATATTAACTCTTTGACTGCCATAAACGTTATATAACGTTTAGTAAAAACCTACGGAGGGGCGCCGAGGACGTTAAAAGACGTTCACTATGTTTTTTTGTTTTTTTTTGGAAACGGGTGGAGGAAAGCCTTGGGCAGCTGTTCTGAAAGTATCAAGCAGATCTAGTTAGTATAATGACTCGTTTTGGCCCCTAAATGGCAGCGATGACTCTCTTTGGACAAGATTGGGTGGGCCGCCCACCGTGGGCGTCAGTAGAAGACGTGAGGCGGAGCTAGAGTGTTGAGGGGACAATGGCTGATGAAGCAACAATGGCTGATGAAGCAACAATGGCGACCGGTTGCAAGCAGCTCACGCTTGAGCATTTTTTTCAAAGACGGAAAGCATCGATCAATACTAAAAAGCGCATTGATGTCGACGATGATGGTGACTCCGAGCTTGACGCCACAGTTGGAAGCATTGACGCGGCCTTTATTCTCACGTCATAAAGCCTCACCGGCTAGCGCTGCTAACGCCGGAAAACGCGGAGCTGCACAAGCGGACATTCGATCGGGCGATGGAGAGTAGTCGAAAAGCATCGACCAATGCACATTGATGATGATGATGATGGTGAATCCCGAGGTTGACGCCACAGTTGGAAGCATTGACGCGGCCTTTATTCTCACGTCATAAAGCCTCACCGGCTAGCGCTGCTAACGCCGGAAAACGCGGAGCTGCACAAGCGGACATTCGATCGGGCGATGTAAAGTACCCCGAGTCCAATGCATATTCATCGGAGGAGCGGGTACAGTCTGATCACGGAGAAGACACTGGTTCTGGACTACGATGCCACCATGAATGGAGTGGATAAGATGGATCAGAACATCTCTTACCACCCGGTATAGCAACTGAAGGACATGAGGAAGCCAGACGTAACACCACCGTAACGTAACCGTAGCATGATCCTGATAGTAGACTTGATGGCAACACACACTGCAGTATATACTTGCTATTCCCCGGAAAAAACGGCCGGCAAGAAAGTGTAGCGTCTGCACGCGAAGAGGAAATCGCAGTGAAACTAATCTGTTGTGCAAATCCTGTTGCGTCTCCTTGCACGCAGGGGACTGTTACACAAAAAGAAAAACTGTATTTGAAACATCCACATAATTGTAAATAGTACCACAGTTGCACACATTTGTAAATAGTTTGCCAAATTGTTGTGTCAAATTGTTACACTGTTGAATGTAAATAAACGTATTTTGCTATCAAAAAACACAGATTCATTCTTGGTGGTAGTGTTTTATAGAAGTAAAGCACTATTTAGGTGTTTGTGGCATCATTCATGGAAAAAAATAAGTGTAAAATTCACTAGAGTGCATGAAATTACATCGTTTCACTAAAAGCTTGATTTCTCCGTATTTTGGTCCAAAACAAGAGCATTTTGGGTGAAACTAACCATTTTCTATTGTTGATTACTGAAGAACGGAATAAGGTAGAAACAAACTTTTCTGATGAAAGATGAGAGTTCAATCTTTCATTTGGTAGTATGTGTTTCCATAGTCCAAACAGAACATTTTCTGTGGACCTTGAAAGATCAGTCAAAATGCTTAAATCGGCTGGCACTCACAGCATCCCTTTTCTGAAAACGTCTGGCAGTCAAAGAGTTAAACATGCCTCGAAAATATACTGAAACGTGGCCCAGAGTACTGTTACCTGTACTGTGTCATCCCTGACCATTAGATGGTTTTGGTGTTTTATGACAAATTAAACAATAAAAGGCTGACTTTTACGTTGTTAGAATTTTGACCTGTCACACAGGTTAATGATGGAGAATGTCATTTTTGATGAATGGCTTTCATACATGACAGTATCTGCATGTTTGTGCGCGCCATGACATGGCAGCATAGCAAGTCAGTGAGGCTGCATTGAAGGAAACCAATCATCAGCATGGACAGACAGACGCTTACCCTTGGACTGCTGAGTGGACTGATGGACAGACCGGAGGACGCTCCACTGATTGATCGTGACCTACACACAAAACAATGACAGTAGTAAGTCAGTCAGCTGTCATTAATTATCCAGTAAACTAAGACAGCACATAAACAAAATGTCAGAAAGCACACATGTATTAAGAAAAGACCAATGCAGCACCACTTTTGTTGTTAGTTATTTATTTATTTATTTTTAACTGATGGCTTGAGTGATGTCTGATCTCAGCCGGAGACCTTTGAAGCAGTGACTCAAATGAGAATGGATGTTCACCTGTTAAAGGTGCATTGTGGAAATTGTCACTCTTTTACTTGCGACTGCCACCTCTGGCCTAAAGCATAACTACAGCCCCTGTACAAACACCAATGAAGAACATGATATACATAATTCATACTCTAATAGAGAACATGCAGATGCACACAATCTCTGCAAGATTTATATCTATTGTTTTTGTCAATTTTTCATTCATGTGTCATTAACTTTTAATTTTCCTCTTTCTCTTCTTCCTTTCATTGCCAAGACACTGCTCTGCTGATGTCGTTGAAGAACTTGAGATGTAATTGTCCATGGACAATTTGGCTTTAGTGAAAGTGACAATTGAAACAATTCATCATAAATAAATATCCTGGAGGACACACACGCACACACACGCATGTCTTATCAGCAAACACTAACATCAACTTGCTAAACCTCCTAATTTGTAATGGACCTGGTTTGTCCATTTATTGCCTGGGACATGGAGGTTTTTATATTTTGAGGATGTCCGTTTTTCTCTTGGTAAGAATACAGTAAAAATTGCAATATTAATTTTCTGATTTTGAGTTGGAGGAGGGAAGAACAGGACAAGTACAGCGATGGTGAATAATTTGACTCAGGTGCCATACAGAAAAAACTAAACAAAAATACAGCCATGTTTCCGGAGACATTATTTAAAACAAACACACTACTGTACATTGGCCAAAAAATGTTTAGTAAATTATTTCTCTGTAGTAAAAAATGCTTCTTCACATAATATAATACATCCATCGATTTTATATACTGCTTGTCCACATCTGGGTTACCAGTAGCTGCAGCGAGGCATGGGCCGATAACCGGTTTGACAATATACCGTGGTTTTAAAAACGCAAGTTTTCAATAACCGCTAATACTGTCTATCACTAGAAATGAACTAGCCAATATTAAGTTAATTACCTTCAATTAACTTTATTTTCCTTCAACAGGGAATGCACGTGCTGAGGAGGGGGAGGAGGGAAGAAGGGAGAGGGGTGGGGATAAGGGGAGACGCTTATTGCCCTTAAAAAAATAAAAAAATAAATGTACATGTATGGGTGCAAGTGTCTCCCCAAGGACAATATGAGTAACTGGGGTCTGTTCTAAAAATACAGTGATGTGACACTGTGACTTAAGAATTAAAACACAAGAAGAATGTCAACATTTATTTATTTAAACTTAGCATGGTACAAGTTCCTTAATGTACCAAATATTCTATATATATATTTTTTTTTAAATGAAACAGAATGTGCTGAATGAAAATAAAAGCTGTTTTTATTTACCGAAATATTTTAAAACAGGACATTTTCGAGCTGTAATTTTAATACTGTGATACTGTAATTTTGGTCACGGCTATCATACCGTCAAAATCGAATATCGGCCCATGCCTAGCTGCAGCCCATCCCATCTGATTTTGACTGAGAGGCGGGGTAGGCCAACTTCCCAGTTAATAGGGCACATACATTATAGTGTTGTCACGATACCAACATTTTGACTTCGATACTATACCTGCATAAAATACCTCGATACCGGTACTGAAACTGTACCTCGACAAAAATCAAAAACATCAGCAAAATCAGCAAAATTAAAACTGACAAAAGAACTTCAAATTACCGGTAGTTGTATTTTTTATTAATTCAAAATATTAGGATGTATACATGTTCATGTATGTAAATACTGTATATATTTATGTATATACTGTATGTGCTTTCGCAATATACATGTTTCTCTTGTAACAAAACATTTTTAAAACCACACGTGTGTTTATATTAAAAACATTCATAGGTAGTCCTGTGTGGCTTCCACTTGATGCGTGCGCGCTTCCGTGGCAGCGGATACTTTTTTTTAATGGGGTTAAGTACTTTGGCACAATATCTGTAAGCGAGGTGCTTGGCCATATTGGACGTGTTTCCGACTTGAGCCACAGACAGTAACCTAAAAAAGTCAGCCATGTAAGTAAAAAAGTTCCATGTGACACTTTGCACGTCGTGCTTCTCAATGAGGAGTGGACGGCCAGCAAGCACTTCAGTGTTCAGTGCTTGAAGCCATCTTCCTGCGTTCTCTCCCACACACGCAGAAAGAGGCGTGCCACTTAAAGCGTTTTCTACAAATTGGTAGACAGGCGGTATGTGTAAATGCCTTTAACACACAGTTGGCAAGCCGTCTCGTATACTGTATACTTTATTAAATACCGGTGCTTAATTATTTTTTTTTATATCGAGCCGTTTTTGACGCCAAAACATACAGATACAGTACTGATACCGGTATCCCGTGCAACACTAATACAGTATAGACAAAAACCCTTCACACCTTTGGGCAATTTAAGGAAATCAATTAATTTAACATGCCTGTTTTTGTAACATGGGGAAAGTCCTACATAACACACAAATGCTGGAGCTGAGATTCGAACCCTGAAATTCAGAAATGTAAAGCAGATGTGTGAACCACAAAGCACCATGCTGCCCAATAAATCACATTCCTTTGTAAAGCCTGGATGCATTCAATTTGTAAGGAACATGCATAAGCCATAACTATGCTATTGAGGTTTCTGACTGTCAACAAAGAAATCCATTTTGAATGTCTTCTTTCTTCCTTGCAACTGATAAGATTCAACCAATAAATGCAAAACAAGAGTTAAATAGTTCATATTCATGCAATGCTTTTTAAAAAAAAAGTATATATTTTTTTATATTAGTTATGTAAGAAACGGTGGAGATTAAAGATTGTTATTTAGGAATGTAACACACATATGTGAACGATAAGTATGTTTATAAGGCTTTAACCACAGAAAAATAATGATGAAAATCTGACTGACAGATGTTAAGTTGACATCATATAAAAGAGTAATCAAATTAGAAGTAAATATAATTAACAGAATGGACCAATACCTTTCTTCTTTGCTGCAGTTAGCATTTGTGATATCCAAGCTTTTACGGAAAACAGGTTTGATAACAAGGGGGGTAGAAAAGACAGACAGAAGGGCTGTCACAAAAAATCCTACTGAACAAGCAAGACAAGGCATCTTTATTTGTATTGCACATTTCATACACTCAATATGCGTCACACAATCAAAAGCACAAGACTTAAAAACATTTATCGTATTTTCGCTACAATAAAGCGCACCGGATTAAAAGGCGCTGTCTCAATTACGCGTGCTATTTCTGTATTTAACACACACATTAGGCACACCATATTATAGGGCGCATGCATGCTTAAACATACAGTGCATATGTGGAGCAATCTTTGGTCAGCGGATGCAGCGCATTCTTAGTGGATTTGGCCCATAGTTTTTAACTTCTGTTAGCAATTTATTACAATTGCATGCACCATAACAGCTAAAAAACTGCTTCACCATGTTTGCTTTGAAATCTGGGCTCCACGAATTGAGTCTGCAGACCTCAGTTGATGGACGCTGGAGCCACCAAGCTTACCCCCATATTCTCCTGTGATTAATGTTAAGGAGCGTGCGAGGCTGTCTTCATGACAACGAGACATTGTGTACAGAACGCAATTTTGTCCCCCTCCAACCATTCTATTCTGTTGCGGTGCAGTGTTTTTTAATCTGATAACTGGGACAAACTGTCAAGCTTCCCGTGCTGTCTCCCTCTGTTGATCTTTGTTTTTTATCTCCTTTGGGCGGGTTGTAACTGTATTAAATTTTGTTGCACCTTGTGGTACAATGTCAATAAAGCTTTTCTTATTCTGATTCTCTGAATTGAAGTTGCAGAGAGCTGTTGTAATCAATAAACGATCTTTGTAATTAAAACATGATGATGATGATTTTTTTTATTTAAATAAGCTTAGTTTGACTTGACCTAATGGGTGATCAGAGCATTTTCATAGCTCAGTCTCTGGCCTGTTGACTAAACAAAACTGGCAGTCGTAATCACATACTTGAATGAGTTTGTTCCAGTGTGTATGTATCAATCAAAATAACCAATAAACTGAAAATTCATGGAACCCTGCAAACCAGGACCCACACTACTCATTTCCTATAGATAATTTAAAATACTTAGGCATAAAAATCTCACCTAAATTAACTGATTTAATTCATTTAAACCTTACTCCACTTCTGGATAGCAAACCAGGACCCACACTACTCATTTCCTATAGATAATTTAAAATACTTAGGCATAAAAATCTCACCTAAATTAACTGATTTAATTCATTTAAACCTTACTCCACTTCTGGATAGCATTTATAGTGACTTGGAGCGCTGGAATAATCTTCCTATTTCTCTAATAGGACGAATAGCCACCATTAAAATGAAAGTTTTATCCAAAATAAACTATTTTTTCTCAATGATTCAATTTAAACCTACGTCTATAACTGGTTCCAGTTGTTGGACTCGGCCGTTACAAAATTTTACTGGAATAAAAAAAAAAGCAAACATTAGTCTATCTACTCTTCAGAAAAGTAAATCCAAAGGAGGTCTAGAGGCACCAAATTGTATGCACTACTATATAGCTAACCAGCTACAATATATCATTCTATGGGCACAACCCAACAGAGATGCTGTTGGCTGGAACTAGAACAGAAGGATTGTAATAACCTCAGACTTTTAGATTTACTCTTTATTACAACATCGATTAAGCGACACAATTGTTTTAAAAACCCAATGATTTCCGCCACCCTGACTGCCTTGTGGAAGGCACTAGAAATTACAAAAGTACAAGTGTCTATGGCATAACCCCGACTTTCAACTTAACAACCAATCGTTTTATTTAGGTTTGTGGAAGCAGAAAGGAATTACACATCTCCACCATGTTTTCTCAGATAATATGTTTATATCATATACATCCTTGCTCCAAAAATACAAAATAAAAAACTGATTTTTTTTTACATTACCTGCAAGTTAAAAGTATGATAAAGAAACAAATTCCAACACTTCGGGGTACGCTCCAACCGCCTGTTTTAGCTAAAGATATTACCAAGCTTTCTCCGACAACAACAAAAAAACTCTCAAAAATATATAAGTTACTTTCGTATACTGATAAAATGTCTTTATCCATCTCTTTTTTTTCTGGAGAGCTCAGTATTGTTCATTCAGTAATTTTACCGATTTGACATGTCATCATCATTGCTCTCTTTTTGTTATTTTTTATTTTTATTAATTTTTATTTTGTATGTGGGTGAGTATGTGCAATGGATGTGTGTATGTGTGTGTGTGGGTGTGTGTGCATGTGTGCGTGCGTGTGAGTGTGTATTCATTAGTTCACCTAAAACCTATTAAAAATCCCATACCGTTCACCTAAACCGAATACTTCAGAATCCAGCTAGAGACGTGAGGTTGTCAGGAGACCTGAGGAAGGATCAAAGAAAAGAAAGGAAAGTGAGATCCAGCACCGACAAGACATTACCTACTACCCACCGGGTTACCAACCAGAGTCTTTCACCAACCCCAGAAACATCTAAATTCCAACAAATTAGGGAGACCTCAAGAGACCAAAGGAGAGACTGAGGAAAGGAAGGAAGGACAGATGAAGCAGAGTGAGATCCACAGACCCCAGCCTCCACCAATTCAACGACCAGAGGAAGAAGCAGATTGTGTTTGAGTTTCGATAGATGCTGGTGTGGTGGATCTGGCATGCATGAAAATCTCCACCAAAGAGGGGAGCCATCGACCCCTGCCAGGACAGAGCAAGCGCAACACCTCAGGGCCCCACAGGCCACGGCAGCTCCAAGGGACAACCCCCGGGCCCCGCATGGGCCACCGGCCGGAGAGCAAACCCAGGAGCCAGGAGTGCCCCCCATCCCAACACGGCCCGCGCCCCCAACCCAACGCAGCAGGACGGGGCACGGCAGGCCCGCCAGGCACCCCACCGGTCCACAGCCCTCGCTCCCCCCCCACGACCCCCGCCATCCACCGCAACCCAGCCCCAGCCGCCCCCAGGCCCCGACCCCCAAACCCCGGGGACCCCCCGTACCCAGGCATCGGTGCCGAAGAGGGGCCGGACAGCGGAGCGGAGAGGGCACCCGCGCCCACCCCACCTCCCGCCGCATGGAGGGATGGAACACCGGGGGCAGAAGGGGAAATGGGACACCGGGGGACGGGAGGCACCCCCGAACCCCAGGCCCAGCGGGGAAAGGCCCCGGTCGTCACTCCAGCGTTATTAGTAAAAGCTAACCGTGTTACTGAGTTTGCCAGCTCGCCGACTGGCGAACTCTACCCCTACACCGTGAATGTGACCCCACCCAATGTATATACAAGTGTGTGTGTGTGGTGCATTAAAATTGGGAGCAGTTGAGCCGGAGCAGAGGGAAATGATATCTCCGATCCACCCGCCTCCCAGTCATGTCAGTGAGTGTATGTGGTGCATTAAAAAAATAAATAGGGGGGGCACGGGGGCGCGGCAGGGACACGGACAGGGGATCGCAGCACTGCTCTATACTGCGGTCTTTAATAGGTTTTAGGTGAACTAATGAGTACACACTTGCACGCAAGCACACATGTACACACACATACACACGCACATGCTTATACTCACGCACATACAAAAAGAAAAAAAAAAGAAAAAGAAAAAAAGAGAGAGCAATGATGATATGTCGAATCGGTAAAATTACCGAATGAACAATACTGAGCTCTCTCCCAAAAACAACAACAACAACAACAAAAATAAAATAAACAGTACTTCTTATGTTTGAGTAGAACCTTTCCCCATTGTGGGACTAATAAAAGTAATTTTATTTTATCATCCAGGACTATAAATGACTTTGAATTACTGTTGTCAGGATACCAACATTTTGACTTCGATACTATACCTGCATAACATATTATGATACCAGTACTGAAACGGTACCTTGACAAAAATCTAAAACATTAGCAAAAGCAGCAAAATTAAAACTGGCAAAAAGCTTAATTTTTTTAAAAATGTTTTATTAATTCAAAATATTAGGATTTATACATGTTACATACATGTTATGTACATACTGTATATATTTATGTATTCTGTATATTGTATGTGCTTTCACATTGCATGCCATATTCTTAAAGTACTGTATTTGACTGCATTTGATGCCATCCGTTTTAAATATTGGTAATACAGTGGCACTCCAATGACTCAATGCAACGTTTTCGCTCCCAACTAGTTGAATGCGTAATCAAATACTAGAAACTGGGAACAAGGTAATTCACACTCGACTTATTTTCTTAAGGGAAGTTCCAAAAACTGTGACAAAAATATGTCACAACATGTCGGTCTGTCAGTCGTCTGAGCTTTTTTTATGCATAACTGTGATTTCCTACTGTGTGCCTGTTCGTTGAACGCACCGTGAGTCCACTGCAGGGGTGAATCGAGTGATTGTTGCATTTTTTTCTGCTTCTCTGTTAAAAACATTTGCTCTTGCTTCTTAACGAGGAGTGCACGGACAGCGAGGGATTCCGTATTCAGTGCGTGAAGCCATCTTCCTGTGCCCTTTCGCACACACGCTGAAAGAGGCGTGACGCTTACTTAAGGAATTTTCCACATATCAGTAGACAGGTGGCCATGCGTGTATGTGTACCTGCCTTTAAAACAGAGTTGGCGGGCTGTCTCGTATTTATTTTTTTAAGTACCCGTGCTAATTTTATACCAAGCCGTTTTTGACACCAAAAGTTAGGAAAGAACCCATAGTCAGTGCTCAGTCTCCTACCTTTGGCCATGAGTTGCCATGTCGATAGCTCGCCTTATTGGGACGGGTGATCCTCCCTCTGTGACGCTAAGGACCTCCATCGACTTCCTCTCTGGTCTCCGCTTTCCATGACGACTCAGCATGGGTGAATCCACACGCTTTCTGGGAGGGTCTGCTGAGCAGAGTTTAGAGTTCAATCAATGAATAAGAAAGTAAATTGGACAGATGTTAGAATTTTATTATTATTATTATTTTTCTTAATTATTAACGTAAACAGACTTTACATGAAATATGAACATACCAAAAATGATGTACTTCTACATTACATAATACCAAAAAAAGCCTAATAAGAAGACACTAAACAATGGCAGTCTACCCAATAATTTGATTACCTTTCAATATTCCAATGCACAACAAACCAGCTTTACAGTGCAATATTATAATATTTAAAGAGTTTAGTTGCTTAACTAAACTAAGTGCCTGTAAATATTGTACAAAAATAAAATAAGATAATCCTTTAATGATAGGATGTGATAGGATGTGTGAAAATCACAGTGGTTCGAATCAACAGATTTAGGCCTAATCCCAATACTGCCCCTTACCCCTCATCTCGTCCCTCCCCCTTATGAATGTGCGTTCATGCGCATGCGGATAAAATAGTTTTCTAATTCTCCATAAAATGTAGGGGGAGGGTTAGAGAGGAGGGTTGCAGGTGCCTTTTCACGAAAATAGAACCCGACCTCCCCAGGTTCTCCCTTACTCCCTTACTACAGTCACGCCCCCTCTGCAAGCAATGGCAGAAGTAATGGCGACACCAGGAAATAACAAAACGCAGGAGACACGTAAATGTAAGTATGTTAATATTTATTGAATGGCATAGTAATGATAGTGGTTTTATCGAATTTTCTATATTTTGGCAGAAATTGGCACAATTGTGTGTTTTGGTAAACACTCGCCATTGGCGCATCCGTTACGTCACAACCAGCACGCAGCTTCGGTGGCTCGAGGTAACGACGTAGCAGATTGGATAGCGAAAGTACGTTCCCACTTCCCAGAGCGATTTTTTTTGTGTTTGCCTAAACGAGACAAAGGGTGCAGGTTGAAGATGAAGTAATGGGATTGGGCCTAAGTCAAACTGACATGACGGTAATAATGACGCTGGATGACATTACAAAGATCATTAAACTTTAAATCACTTCTGCGCACAATGAATATTGTGTTTGTGTTTCTGTTGGATGAACCTACCAATGTCATTGCGTGGAGGAAGGTTCTGGTCCTCATGGCTTGGATATCTTTCTTTGCGGTCAAGGAGAAGGAAGTAGATCATCTTTTCTTGATTGTCACTAAGGAGAGAGGGAAGGCAAAGAGCAAAGTGCGTGCTGCTATGACAGTTGCTACAATAACACTATACACATTAAAATGCGGAATTTGTGTGGCTGCCACATCAATTACTCCGATCTACTTCTCACTCACTCATCGGACAGTAAGTCTTTGGTCAGCTTGTCCTTATCCCTGAAGCATCCCAGAGAATGCATACTCTCGAGGACATCTGGGTCAATTTCTTCTGCTGTAGCCAGCATCCGGATGGCCACCTTCCTGGGGACGGGCTGTTCGGGCTCAGGCTCATTCTTTCCAGCTCTACAACACAACACATACATCTGCTGTTTTGTCTTGTCACTCTAAATGAACTACACCGAAATGACACACACATGTTGGGTTGCAATATAATGGACCAATGTTGCAATAGTATGTTTTATTTAAATACGGCAGTAGGGTCGTGCAAACTGCTTTCAGCCACTTGTAACTAAAGTAGACAACTTAGTAACCAATATAAAAAAATATATATTTTTAAGTGATACATGACATTCATTAAAACTCAACATGTTCATTAGATTTTGGCAGTGTTGGTTTACTTACAGGTACCATGTATGCTTCTGGATCTGCTCTAACTGCAACACACGAGAGAAAACATAGATGTAGATTAAATAAACCCATAAGGCACTGACTGTCTTCAAAGAAATGACTTGCATCTTTTTATTTTTATGTAATCTTAATAGGCAATGATTTACAAATACTCTATTTTCATATTGGACACTTGATACTAATAATTAACTTGTGACTTCATAATGCAGCAACTTTGTAATGTAATGTTTCTGTCCGATATGATAAGCTTCATTTTCATGTGATAGGCTTCTTGTGCTTGAGTTAGGGGGTGGAAAACAATGGTCCATCACACCATGGAATGAACACTGATTGGCTGTCAAATCAAATCAAATCAAACTTTATTTATATAACACTTTTCATACATAAAAATGCAACCTAAAGACTTGTGCAATTAAAAATCCTCCAACATACTGTTTTTAGGAAGACCAGAGAGCAGCATATTACAATAACTTAAACAACAGGAAATGAAAGCATGCATCAGCACCTTTGTGTTAGCCTGAAAGAGAGACGGGCGGGCTTTGGCTATATTCTCAAGATGGTAAAAAAACAATCTTAGTTACATTTTAATACAATGAATTAAAAATAAACTCAGAGTAAAAAAAACAAAAAAAAGCCCAAGTTCTTCATACATTGCGAGGGTATAAAATCTTGTACTTTGTAGTTTTGATAGAGGTTTCTTTCTCTCACAAACTGGGCGAGACAAACACACACCAGACAGATATCAAAAACCTTTAATGGGGCATGTGATAACTTTTCGGAGCCTTCATCAGATCACTAGTGCAAAATGAAAGCGGATTATAAAATGAGAATAGAGTCCCACCTGTCCAGCAACAACAAACAGGAATTGGTGTGGCAGGGAATTCACAACATCACGAATTACAGAGGCTGTGCTCCAATACCAGAGAACTTGAAATAAAAAAAAATATCTGCCTGAGTGATCTTTTTTTCTATTTCATTAAAAAAACGATATCAAAACACAAATCAAAGTTCAGTTAATTGTCATTATCTTTACTACATGGAGACAAAGGTTCCAGCTAGCCTACAGGAGGAAAAGTAACAACTGATTTGCATTTCCTTTCAAGCACAGCCAATCACAGTGATTTTCACCAACACCAATTTGCATAAAAAACAAAATGACAGAAAAATCTCTTAATACTTAACCATTTTATTCAAAATCACTGTAAATTTTTTTTAAACCTTATGTTTGTTCCTGAGTGCACCATGAATGTTTTGAGCAAGATTGTGTCCACTTCCGCCGCCCGGTTGGGGGGGCCCCGCTGGTCGCTCCTCTTAACTCACAACACTCGGTTTGCACAATACACTTTTATAGACATATAGGGCACATAACACACTTTGGGGGGGGGGGGGTGGAAACACCGTCTTCACCCTACAACTCCCCTCCAATTTTAATGCACCACACAACTGGGGGGGGGCGGGTTTTGTGGGGGTGCCATCGGTTGGGGACCGCGGTATAGAGCAGTGCTGCGGTCCCCTGTCCGTGTCCCCGCCGCCCCCCCCCCCCTATTTTTTTTTTTTTAATGCACCACATACACTCAGTGACATGCTTGGGAGGCGGGTGGATCGGAGCGTGGGAATATCATTTCCCTCGGGTCCGGTTCACCTGCTCCTAATTGTAATGCACCACAAACACACACACAAACTTGTATATACACTGGGTGGGGTCACATTCACGGTTTAGGGGTAGAGTTCGCCAGTCGGCGAGCTGGCAAACTCAGTAACAGGGATTAACTTTCACAAAGAACGCTGGGGTGACGACCGGGGCCTTTCCCCGCTGGGCCTGGGGTTCGGGGGTGTCGGCCGTCCTCCGGTGCCCCCATCTCCCCTTCTGCCCCCGGTGTTCCGTCCCTCCACGCGGCAGGGGGTGGGGTGGGCGCGGCTGCCCTCTCCGCTCCGCTGTCCAGCCCCTCTTCGGCGCCAATGCCTGGGTGCGGGGGGTCCCCGGGGGCTGGGGGTCGGGGGTTGGGGGGCTGCCGGTTGGTCGGGGGGCCGCTTTGTTGGGGGGGGGGGGGTGCTGGGGGGGTGCTGGGGGTGGGGGGTGTCTGGGGGCTTGGGGGCCTGGGGGCGGCTAGGGCTGGGTTGGGGTGGATGTGGTGCGGGGGGGTCGTGGGGGGTGCGGGGGTTGTGGGCCGGTGGGGTGCCTGGCGGGCCTGCAGTGCCCCGTCCTGCTGCGTTGGATCGGGGGCGCGGGCCGTGTTGGGGTGGGGGGCGCTCCTGCTTCTGGGTTTGCTTCCGGGTTCGCCCGGGAGTCGTCCTTTGGCGCTGCCGCGGCCTGGGGGGCCCTGAGGGTTTGCGCTTGCTCTGTCCTGGCAGGGGTCGACGGCTCCCCTCTTTGGTGGAGATTTTCATGCATGCCAGATCCACCACACCAGCATCTATCGAAACTCAGACACAATCTGCTTCCTCCTTAGGTCATTGAATCGGTGGAGGCTGGTGTCTGTGGATCTCACTCGGCTTCGTCTGTCCTTCCTTCCTTTCCTCAGTCTCTCCTTCAGTCTCTTGAGGTCTCCCTGATATTTTTTTTTGGGATGGATTTGTTGGAATTTAGATGTTTCTGGGGTTGGGGAAGAATTCTGGTGGGTGGCCCGGTGGGTGGTGTCTGGTCGGTGCTGGATTTCACTATCCTTTGTTTTCTTTGGTCCCCTCGGGTCTCCTGATGGCGGTGTTCGGTTTAGGTGAACGGTATGGGCTTTTTTCTAATAGGTTTTTGGTGCGCTATATATATATATATATATATATATATATATATATATATATATATATATATATATATATATATATATATATATATATATATATATATATATATATATATATATAAAAGAGCAATGATGATGACATTACCGAATGAACAATACTGAGCTCTTTAAAAAATAATAATAATAATAATAGATTGTGTCCACTTAATGAATTTCACTTAATGACACCGTCACTGTGGGTTACACTGAACAACATGACCTCCCAGCAATGTGCCTTATCCATCGCAATGATCACGCTTATTGTGCTGTCTGTAACAATATGACACAATACAGGTGGTGATGATTTGTAGCATGATTGTACATATGTTTATTTATCACGGCATACACAGTTAGTGCCTTAAGTGCCACACTGACACAGCGTAGGTCAGCAGGCTCTCAGTTGCTGATTGGTAGAAGGTCACCAGCAGTTTGGTGTCGGGTTGCTCCTTCCTCAGCACTCTCAAGAAGTGTAGTCTCTGCTGCACCTTTGAGACCGGTTCCATTGTGTTGGCTGCCCAGGGAACGTCCGATGTGAACCCCAAGAAATTTAAAGGACTCCACTCGCTCCACACTTTCACTGTTGATATACAGGGGGGCATGGGTGGCTTTGTTCCGTCGGATGTCTATGATGAATTATTTTGTTTTGGGGATGTTCATTGCCAGGTTGTTGAGGACCTCGTCTCTATAGGCCGCCTTGTCCCCCTCATCCCCACCACTGTTGTGTCATCTGCGAATTTCAGAATTATGTTTTTAGGGTGGTTGGGTCTACAGTCGTGCGTGTAGAGTGAGTAGAGTAGTTGGCTCCGCACACAGCCTTGAGGCGAGCCGGTGCTAAGCGTGCGGACAGATGAAAAGTAGGGACCCAGCTTCACGTGCTGGGGTCGGTTGACCAAAAAGTCCTTAATCCAGAAGCAGGTGGAGGGTGGGAGCCCTAGGTTGGCCAACTTCGGGATAAGAATGTCCGGTATTATTTTATTGAAGGCTGAGCTGTAGTCAAAGCATTCTGACGTAACTCCCCCTTTTCTCGAGGTGGCTCAGTGCAGCGTGTTTGGCGGTGGTTATTGCATCCTCAGTGGATCTATTTGGCTGGTATGCAAATTGAATACTGTATGTGTTCAGGCAATCTACTACAAAAATGAGATGCTAAATCACGTGACGGCACACGATTGAAGTGACAAACAGAAGTGGAGTGTGCGTTGACATACCTGTTATCTGTTTGACCAAACCGCAGCAGTGCATAAAAGAGGCAAACTAAAAATAAAACTACTAGATTGATATTATAGTGCCAGTATTGATCCGATATCGATGCAGACTTGGTATCGATAATATCAATATTTGGATCAATCCGCCCACCACTATTGGCTGCTCTCTCCCCTCCCTGAAAGACATTTACACCGCCCGATGACTCAGTAGGGCATAAAAAATCATCAAGGACATCTGCTGTACCACTTAAGAACTTTTTTTTTCTCCAAAAGCCATCGTGGCTCTGAACTCTCAGCCCAACCTCCTGCAATCATTTAAATATTTGAAAGGTCCCATAGTATGAAAATGCACTTAAGTGGGGTTTTCTATCAATAATATGCATCCCCGACCTGTCTACAATCCAACCAGGTATGAAAAAAGTCAGTCCGCGACTTTTTTAGCTTTCTCCTCCTTTCTAAAATGTGTGCTTCAAATGGGCAGATAACCTTAGTGAGGTCAAAAAGACACTGAAGTGCACTTGACCCAGCCCCGTCGGGTTAATGGCACCACCTCTGGTAAAGGTTTGTCACGCCCACTGAAATTTAAGAAGCTGGCTGCGCCTCTCATTTTCTGTCCTGCTCGCAAATGCTCAGTGGAGAGGGGAAACAATGACCAGGAAAAAGTTGCTTCCTTCGTCCCAAGTCTTTGAGAAGACAGTGGAATAATTTTATTTTTGAAGGACGTGTACCGACATAATTTCTCAAATGACTGTTCAGAAAGCCTGTTCAGAGCTGGATATATATATATATATATATATATATATATATATATATATATATATACATACTGCACTGAAAAGAGATGCTTAAATTTCATTGTACATCTGATATGTACATTGTACAAGGTTTAATTGTGACCTCAGTTTGTCTGGTGTGTGAACCAAACACGTTCCCTTACCAAAGTTACCCGCATGAACAGAAGAAAAGACGACATCACTCACAGCGTAGGGCTTATGGAAGTAAATATAAGAAGTAATTTAGGCTCCTCTTTTTATCATCTCATATCTACAGAGGAGCAATGCGGGAGGACGTAGAAATATTATGGGGAAATGAGGCGTTGTCCGCAAGAAAGCCAGTTTCAATGTATCCTCACAAGTTTCTTATCGTTTCGGCCGTTCGTCCATACGATGTCGTAGTCGCTTTGTGCAACCTCCTTAGCTTACTTCTACTTTTGCAGCAAAATATTTTGCTTCTTAATTCCCACGTTCAACAAGCGGTGTTGTACTTGAATCAGCCGCCATTGTCACTTCTCCTGTGTTTGTCTTTTTCATGTTGTTTCGATACATGCAAAGCCATTTTGTTCTGTAGATTGCAATAAAGTTAGAAAAAAAAGTGTTCATCTTCTTCGCTGATTCTTCTTCTACGCTTTCCGTTAACTCCCCGTGGCTGCGCCACTCCAGACTTGGCATATACATTACAGCCGTTAAACATCTTCAGCATTTTCTTTTGGACACACGCAAGTTTTGAAATGCTTCTGTGTGTAGATTTGTTTGAGGAACAGGACAGGGCCTGAGGCAGTGCTTTTCGATCTCCTTATTTTATGAGGAGTCTTAAAGTCTAAAGACGAGGTTATGTCATTGCCACACGTAATAAATGACCCTTCTGCGGGGCTGAATTTCTACTATTACCACAAATGTCCAATTTATGCTTCATGGTTTAAGTGAGATTAAATTAAAGTCAAATATAAAATCAACACTGTTACTCAAAACAACGTTGCAGATTTATGGACAATTGTAATAATAATCTAAAATAATCTCCCAAGAACTCCCCTCTGCCCGCGCGGAGCACACATGGTCTTTTGATGATGTGTACAGATACATGTGACCTGTCCATTAAGACTGAGGTTGCAAAAAATCCGATACGTATCCGATCTAGGACCACACATAAAAGTGACCAAGGTCGGATTTGAAAATAATTGGAATTGAGCCATTCAGACTGTCATAAAAAAATAAAATACAGGTCAAATATGGGCAAAAAAAAATCAGATTTGGCCCGCATTTGCCTGCAGTGTAAACGTAGCCTAAATATGACTTTTGACCCCGTATCAGTCCAGCAGCCAGTCTGGATGATCAAGCTGCATACAGTACATGGCTTACCGTCAGCCTCTTGGAAGCGTCCACTTCAATCATGCCCTGAAGAAGGTTCTGGCATTCTGGCGGGATGAAGTGAGGCATGTGGAAAACTCCAAGTTTCACCTTCTCCAAAAGATTCCTCAAGTTGTCATCATCAAAAGGCAAAGCGCCCTGGTGAATCAAAGAGGAAAACTAAAATGTCGTCTGATTTTTTAACAACATATTACATGTAGAGTACTGTAACTACTGTCATCTTTCACCAACATAATAGAGCAGGATTCCCTGTATGCTAGTTATTTGGTTTGAGGTTATGTAAATACATTACGGTACAATTATTCTATGGTATTAATGCACTGCACTGGCATGCTTGTAAGAATAGGCAACAAACAAAAATGACCAGATCATTTTAGACATGTTGATGTAATGTTACAGGGGTGAGTTCTGTTGATGTGTAGTACATACATCTGTCTTCTCCAGGCTTGTGCCTTCCCCCAGATGAATGAATGAAACAATAAAATGTTCCTATTTTCTATAGCCGTTGAACAGTGAGTATTTGTTGTATATAATATCAATATCATATAATTAACTCCAAAGGTCTCACCACAACATCAGTTAAAAATGATGGTACTATTTGAATGGACATATTAAATATACAGTAGTATATGATCATCATTTACCGGGGAATTGCACACTCATACTGTTATGAAGCTCTTTGACGTCATCCATGCTAGAAGTTGTGATGCAATTAGGTCAAACATGGTTACTTATTTAAAATGATTCAATGGGAACTTGGCCAACAGTAGTTGGGAGATGTTAAAGGTCTAGCTGCAATGTAATTTTACACATCAAGTAGCACGGCCACCAGGAAAAACAATTATTCTATTGTCATGGTAATAGCCTGTCAGATGCTCACTGATAGATTAGTTGAACTTTGACAAAGAGAATGCTGTGTGAAAGGAGATATCAGTCCTCATGCCAGTGATGATGAAGCAGGACTGTGACTCTGTGCTCTCCAGCTGGGGAGATCACTCTGTGACGTCAGTAAAATGAGCAGGACAGAGCCAGATGTCCACTGACACTGACCGTGTAATCAAAATGAAACGCACAGAGATTGAGCTTTACGCAACATGCATCTCACGCAACTAAATTGTCATTGTAAAAGTTTGTGCTGCAATGTGGAAAAAAAAGAGAAAAAACATTTGCTGCGATTTTTTTCATTTGTAACGTAGCCATTAATGAGTTTGTGCTTCTAGAAAATGTGTATAATGGCCAAAGTCTCATTCACCTTCATAACCACGATCAACTGTCCCACTTCATTTCACATTCCTATGGCTAATAAATTGGCAAATTAATGTCTTTATTAAAATAATGTTGAAAACGTTCCAACAAAAGCACTTTTGTTGTAATTTTATGTATGCATGTTTTCAAAGCAGCTACATGCATGGTTACTTCAAATCTAGTTAGTCCCTTGTATTATGTATAGTAATGTGATGCATGTTTTCATCATTTCTAATTTTATTTGTAGCCAACATTCATTTTACTTTTTAATGTTTGCTTCAGCAATTACTTTTGAGGTGTTTGAAAATACCCAGTGGACGAAGAAGGAGTTTTTCAATAGCTAATAAATATGACTAAGTGATACTGCCAAGATGTTTTAGTCAATTAGTCACATTAATTATATAATAGGTATATTATTTGTTTATATTCTGTGTATATGTTCTCATTTCATAAATAGGTTAATATATTTGCTATTGGTAATTACAGGTGAATTATTACTATAATATCAGCTGCTAAATCGTGTTTCTGCATTTTTTTTTAAATTGATGATTGAATTGATTGGTGCTTTAATATATATACTGTGTATCTGTACGTAAATTAAATTATGTACACTTTGGGATTCCTTGGGTGTTAATTTCTAGACATGCTAATATTGCTCATTAGCACACATCACAAGAGGCTTACGTTAAGAAGTGAATGGACCTCTGAACGTGTTTATTAACTCCCACCCTGCTATAGCTATATCAACCAGGCATAAATCACACCAAGCCAGTCCTAGCTGACTTTTGGGCAAAGGGCAGAGTACACCATGGACTGGTCGCCAGCTAATTGTAGGGTACATACAGACAAACACCATTCATACACACATACTTTCTCAACTCAAGACAATTTAAGAGTCTTCAAGCCAGAATTCGGACCACAAACCTCAGCACTGTGGGGCAGATGTGAGAACCACTCACTCCCTGTGTTGCCCAGTATATTCTATTGAACAGTATTTCCTTGTAGGTTCCCCTATCTGTCAGTCTGCCCCGGGTCATCTGTGGCTACGTACGTAGTTTACCGCCACCAGTGTGTAAATGTGTGAGTATGTGAATAATGTAACCATTGTGAAGTGTCTTTGAGAGTCCAAAAAAGTGCTAAAATTGCAAATTGCTGAAACAAATACAGTTGCAGAAACATTCTGCCCATAATGAGATACTGTATCAAATAGTGTAATACGCACAGAAAGAATAATGTAAAATTGAATATATGTTCTGCAAACAGAACAGGGAAGACTTGGCAACAATAATCAAGTATGAAACCAACCCAGTGGAATACAAAAACAACTCACCACTAAAAGTGCAAACAGGATGACTCCACAGCTCCAGGCATCTGCTTTCCGCCCATCATACTTCTCCCCCTATTACACATATATTGTGAGAAGAGAAACCGCAAAAGATGACAATGGAGACTTTTACTAAACTGAAAATCACTGTAAACTGTGTCTTGGTACCATAGTTTTTGGAAAACAAACAAGCTCACATACTGTATAGCATGTAAAACCAGTGACAGATTGTAATTGGTGTCAATCAAATCATCATTTTACATTTCATCCATCTCAAAGGGCGACCATTTTGTCACTTGCTGTCAGTGGTGTAGTCCAGGGTATACGCGGGTATACGGCGGTATACGGCGTATACCCACTTCTTTTTCAGTCAGCATAGCGTATACCCACTTCTAAATCCCCCCTGATGCGCACCGTTCAGTAACGATAGGATGGTGAAGCAATGGCTCACCATCCTCTGCCTCTAATTGGCTGGTAGTCGATTCCTTCGCTGATTAGATTGGCCATCTTTTTGCATGAGGACTGATGAGCCAATTACAGGCAGGGTATGGCGCGTCATAAACAGGGTGAAGGATTCTTCAAATAGTGTCCTGAGCGGTGACGGCATTCCAGAGTTTTTGCTCAACTGGAACGCATCACGCTCATACACTAGAGTCTACTTGTGGTGTGGTTTCGATCCCCGGAGTGGGGATTACACAATTTGAAAACGTTCCAACAAAAGCACTTTTGTTGTAATTTTAGTAGCTAGGCTGGTAGTTGATTGTAAAGTAATTTAAAACACAAGAATGGAGACATATACTTTAAAATTTGGCCTAAGACAATATTGAGACGTAATAGTGACTGTTTTTCACAATTTGTGTTCATCTTTACTAAATATTGTTATACAACATTATTTCTACTGTATATTTGTCTCACAACAAACTCATTTCACATTAATTCAGGCCGCTTGTGTTACCAGTAATAACTACAAACTACTCAAGTCAATAAAATCATGATATTTGTATTATTGTGAGCAAGTAAAAATGACAGCTTTTTCTTACATGTCATTGTATTTAAAACAGGATGGTTTTCAGCACCTTTTTTTTTTTATATTTTTTTTATTTTAGAGTATATCCACCTCTCCAAGGACCACTACACCACTGCTTGCTGTCGACGTAAAATTACATCACAGTGCCAAAGGGCTCAGCTTATGAATGTCACATGTACAAAACCCAGAAAACAGGTGTGCCATGATTGGTCATTACCTGAGCCCTTTGGCACAGTGAAGTAATTTTCAGTTGAGTGCAAGTGGCAAAATGGCCGTCCCCTGAGATGGATAAAAACGGGTGGATTTTGCCGCTTAATTCATATTCCACGAAAGCAATATAAATCAGAATACCATGTTTAGATTAGTGGGGGCACATAGACTATATTATTGTAAAGATTGCTTTACTTGACTTCCCTTTTAAATGTGTGAATATGAATACCTTTTAATTTAAGTTAAACTAATATTTTACATGTTTCACAAGTTAAGTCTACTGTTTAAGGTTTGGTTATCATCAAACAGTAGGCTACAAAGCAGGGGTCACCGACACCATGCCTGTGGCATGGCAGGCATGTTATGTGAATACAATTAATGGAGGGCACTTCACAAGGAAACGAGAATGGAGGCCTTCTCTCCGAGTCAGTAAAAAATTCTGGCTTTTCTGGGGTCACAAATTAGACCTCACGACTATGTGCCCACACTGAAGTTTTCTTTGAAACTACTGAGTTTGTTTTTTTCAAAGTTTGCTCTATTGTTGCTGTTTTTATGATTAATATCTTGTTTAAGTTTGAATGGTTGGGAGGTTGTTCAGGGTAATGGTGTATTTTTTTTGTTTTGTTGTTTTTTCCCCTCGGCAAATGGCTTCTATGTGTTATTTTGGTCTAGTAATGGATATGTTAAGATATGTGAGAAGAGATCGAATCAGAAATTGTACTTTTAGTAGGTCAACATGACTTGAGTTACAACATTAATGGTCTAAACCGTATTATAAAGAAGAAAAAGATTTTGACTCAGTTAAAATGACTGAATTGTTCAATTGGGCTTCTACAAGAAACACATTTAAATGAGGTAGAAGATGCCAAATTAAAATGAGAGTGGGTGGGACAGAAATTTAGTGCCCCATATGAAAAATACAAGAAAAGAGGAGTGGCTATACTCTGCCATACATCATTAGGGTTTGTATCAGAAAAAGCACTTTAAGACAAAAATGGTTGTTGGGTAATTGTCATAGGTTCTATTGGAGGTGTCCTTCTGACAATTATGAATATTTATACTCCTAATGAGGATGACCCACGCTTTTTTAAAGAGACAGCTCAAATTCTAGCGAGAAACTCAAAAGGAATTATAATACTGAATTTGGATAAGGATAAATCCTTAGAACTGTGGCGTCATTGTTAAAAAAAACCCTGATGCTTTTCAGCATATGAATGAAGAATTTAAACTCTTTCTTGACTTTAATGACAATAACGAGATGTCCCCCTCTGTTTTATGGGACACAGCAAAGGCTGTATTAAAGGGCAAAATTATATCACTTTGTTCCAGACTTAAAAAATAACGTGAGGCCAAAGTAAAATTAGAAGAGCTAATAAAACAATTGAAAAGTGATCATAAAAGAACAAATAACGATATTGTTTTACAGGATCTGAAGAAGTGCAGAAATGACTTGAATGATTTACTTACATACAAGGCAGAGGGTGCTTTACAATTTGCTAATCAAAAATATTATGAACAAGGGAATAAGGCTGGTAAGTTACTTGCATTTCAGCTAAGAAAATTACAAACAAGTAGAACAATCCAGAAAATGACATGTCCCAAATAAAGGAACATAGTCTCACACCCCAGAGCAATAGCTAATGCTTTTTCTACATACTACAAGCAACTATTTAACTCAGACCATGTACCTGATAAAGAGAACAAGATTAAACAGTTTTTGCAACGTATTAATCTTACCAAACTTGATGGGAATGAAGCTAAAGCTTTGGTGGAGACTATCACTAAGGAAGAAATTACATTTATTATAAGAAATCTTAACAATAACAAGACGCCGATGGGCTCCCGGGCAAATCTATAAATGTTTCCAGGCGGAGCTTGTTCCACTTTTACACAGGGGATTTAACCACGCATTAAATTCTAAAGACCCACCAAAAACATGGGCTGAGGCAATAATCTCTGTGATATATAAGGACAGAAAATGCCTCATATAGGCCCATTAGTTTGGTGTGTAACGATGTGAAAATACTGAGTGCAATTTTGGCTAGGAGACCTCAGAAGATTGTTGTTAAACTTATTAACCCAGATCAGACAGGATTCATACCCAGGAGACTAGGTGTAAATAATATTAGACGCACGCTAAATATAATGTCAACAAGGAATGTCCACACCCGTCAATGCTTCTCAGCCTTGACGCTGAGAAGGCATTTGATCGGGTGGATTAGATGTTTCTGAAACTGCTACTGGCTGAAATGGGTTTTGATGAAAGTTTTAATAAGTGGTTTGAAGTGTTGTACATGAGTCCCCCATCTAGAGTATGTGTTAATAGGTATGTTTCTGAAAGTTTTCCTTTGGGAAGAGGGACACGCCTGGGCTGTTGCTTGTCTACGATTTTGTTTGCTATAAGTATAGAGACTTTAGCAGAATTTATTAGAAATAATCCGTTAATTTTAGGTATATCAGACAAATGTAAGACCGACAAATTATCCTTGTACGCGGATGATATTATATTGTATATTAGAGACCCAATAACATCTATACCAGAAAATGTCTGGGGGACTTTGGCATGGTTTCAGGATATAAGGTAAATGGTTCAAAATCTGAAGCTATGATGATAAAAGGTAATTGGCCTTTGGAGTTGGATAAAAAGGTAAAATTTAAATGTTCTCTTTGGTGGTTTTCAATATTTAGGAATCACAGTTACTCCGGATACCTCTCAACTGTATAAAGCAAACTTTGGGAAATGAATGGATCAGATTCAGAAAGATTTTACTAGGTGGGAATTATTGCCACTTTTCTTTTTTGGGCGAATTGAAACTGTCAAAATGAATGTTCTCCCCAGATTACTGTAAAGATTAAAGCTCCTCTGCTGATATCGAGGGCTACTAGAATATCTGGTAGTGTGGATTTTCTACCAACACAAATGGATGCGAAGTTTCGGGACTGGGAAGGCAAAGGTCTTGCCCTTTCAAAATAACTTATTTCAAGATGAAAATCTGAAGTCTTTTGGGCAGTTACAGAAGGAATTTGGTTTGGTTTCGAATGATTTGTATAGGTTTTTACAACTGAAAAGTTATCTGATGTACCATAAAGAATGGTCCTTTCTTAAAGTGCAACCTACTGACAGAACTGTATCTCACTTGTATAAATGTTTACAGTCAGATATATCCGGGGACACCTTAGAGATAAACGAAAAGTGGGAATTAGAAACGAATACGGTGATAGAAGACCAAGTCTGGAGACACATATGTGAAAGAGGACACAAATTAACCAACAGTCCAACGTGGAAAGAATTTATATGGAAAGTTAAGATTCGATTTTTTAATTCTTTCCAAATTTGATAAGACAAAATCAAATATGTGTTAGAAACAGTGTGGACAAATTGGAGATCGCTTTAGGGAATTAGGAGTGAACTTTGTATTATATTAAACACTCAGATTGAATGGAACCCGAAGATATTTATCTTTGGGGTGTCACCCCTGGCTCGCATGAGTAAAAATAAGATGTATCTTTTGAAAGTTATTTTGTCGGTGGCTAAAAAAATTATAACTGTATGTTGGTACGAACCATTATCCCCTACAGTCAACCAGTGGAAAGAAAGGACATTGAAAGTATACATGATGGAGAAAATAACTGCAAGATTAAATTTAAATACTGACATATTCAAGAAGAGATGGGATCCGTTATTAACATTTGAATTTGACAATGTAACTGGACTTGTTTCCCCCATTTGGGACATAACTGACGAGACTTTTGCTGTTTGCTGTTTTTGTTTTGATTTTTGTTGTATTTTATTTTATTTTAAAAGCCTGTGTTGTCAATAAAGACTTTTGTTAAAAAAATAAAAAAATAAAGCATTGCATTTGATATTTATCTGTTTTCTACTTTGCTAAATCATTGTTAATAATTACTGCGAAATTAATATGACCAATGTCTTCAAGTAGATGGATACCATTTATTAAAAGTAACATATATGGTATTTGAAGTTAATTTGTGCAAATGTGTTATTTTGTGTATGTGTAATATGTGTATCAAACGGGTAGATCTCAGTTTCAAAAAGGTTGGTGACCCCTGGTATACAGTATGAAAACAAGGAAAGCCAAAACATGTAAAACTGCATAATAAATAATAGTATCAGTGAGAATAAAGTGCATTTCCTCCCAGAAAGGGAAAATATTTTGAGGTTGGAAAAATTAATAAAGTGAAATGCTGCGAGGATGCAACAGTGACGCAACAGCTGCTGCAAGAGGTTTGTGCTACTATTACTTTATAAAAGACGGCAAACAGAGAGAGGGCTTGGGAAAAAGCACTTACCCTGATAACCTCTGGGCAGGCGTAGTGAGGCGATCTGTAAAAGAGGCAAAGAGGGGTTGATGCTGGAGAGGAATCAAAGTAGTCCACTAAATCATACATCACATTCACTCAAAGGGAACACAGCCAGCAGCCAACATGCTGAAAAAGAAATGACTAAAGAGTACAACCTTCAAGCGCTCCATAGAAAAAAACATACTGAACAAATCCCTATCTTGCCATTTTCCCACCAGGATATTACATAACACTGGGAACCGCAATTTTGTTACACAAACAAAATTACATACAAATCGGCCTAATGAATGTAAAATTATGAGTTTGCTGGTTTGAGTTACATGGCTAGACAAACATTTTCTTCACTGGTCTCTAAATAACAATAAATACAATATAATGTCAGTAAAACAGAAAAAGGAGGAGAGGCTGTAAAGTGTCAACCAGGGCCTTTTTTACGGCACACAATTAGTTTCTAGCAGATATGTTGAACTAAAAAAGGAGCCTGTAACACAGCACATCTTATTCTTTAGAGCTCAGCTGTTCTCCAAAAGCACCGAAAACACAATGATTAAAGTATCTCTTCAGAGAAACATGAACACACAATTGGAAGTGAAATGACAGTTTGCGAACATTTTGCTGGTTATTTTATGAATCCAAATGCTGTTTTTGTTGTTGTGATGAAATGGCCGTAAGGCGAGCCATTTACAAGAAAGTGAATGAGTTAATGGTAACAATTAAAAAGTAAAAATGATTAACTGTTGGAGTAATTGCAAATATACATTGTTTTATTCCTTTGTTTTAGACAGGTGAACATCACGTAAAAATGTGAGGCAATAAGTACTGGAGGAAAATAACACTAAGCTTAAAATATTGGTAGGGACTCAAACTTCAACAACAAAACTAGAAAACACAATTTAAAGTTAGAAAAAAAGAGAGCCCTCAACATTAATTCTTCTGAACAGTCATTCCAAACATTGCTTAATTGAGTCATTATTGTGCCTTCTGAGCAACGACTTTTATCGGGTCACTGTGTTGATTCATTGTATAATAAATGAAGCAGATAGCGTGACTCACTTAAAGTGTCTCATCACATTTCTGTGCTAAACAACCTTTGCGTGAATGCATGCACATTCCATCACTTTTTTATGCTAGTGAACATGAACATTTCACTAAATAGTCAGGCTAACTGAAAACACAAAATGCTATCTCCTTACATTAGTGCATGATTTCAGTCTACCCACTTAGAGCGCCATCTCAATGAGTGCCATTTAACAATCCCCTTATTGTCATAAAATATGGAAAAGTTATTGTGACTTTTTACCCGTACAAAGATGGTTACAACACAAACCCTTAATGATTTGTCATTATAAACAAATATTTTACAACTGACAAATGTCAAAAATGGTCATAAGAATGCAGCTATTACTTAAGCAGTAGAGACAAGCCTTAACAATACTTGAGGAGTGTGTTTATGTATTAGATTTTACGGAATATGAATATTTACCAAAGTGATGGGAAGCTCATCTCTGAAACCCAGAGGGCGTAATATCATGGCTTACATGGCTTCTTCTGGGAGACACTCATTAATCGTCAATACATGATGGCAGCAGCAAAATTAACTCAGTCTACAGAAACAGTGTCTGCCAATTTAAAGAAGGATGCAGCCAAACTGAGTGGTAGCATCTTTATCACAACCCAAATTAGTCAAACAAAACTGCCAAAACAACAAAGTGGGTCTACAGGGGAAATAAATTTAATGTATTTGGCCTCACTTGCGAACATGCCATGAAATCAGACAGAGTTGAACGGCCGCCTTTACCCCGCACCGGTCACATATTGTAAATGAAAATATCCATCTATAGCACCATCTTATCATCAGATTGCTGATCGGAAATCGTTTCTTTAATGGAAGTACGTCATGAGCATCCAACATGAAAGACTAATGCCACATTTCATACATTAAAAATAAGTGCTTTCTAGAATCAAAACCAGTCAATGGAAAAAAAAAACATTAAATCAAATACTCAACATTTAGCCCGTTTGAACTGTATAGTAATACAGAATATCTATTTAACTTCAAATAAGTAAGAATTACTGTAAAATGACTGTCAATAAAATAGAAGATACAACAATGTTTGATAAAATAAACATTAGCCCTAACCCTGACCCAGTATCATTCTGTCATACAGACCTACATACCCCTTCCGCCTCCCACCGCACTCCACCCCCCCAATTTTTTGTGTTCATTATATGAAACTGACAGTGGTGGAACTGTGGAACTCATGCGATTAATTACGATTAAATATTTAAATTTATTTTCGACTGACAACGCTATTTATTTAATTAGATATATATTTCTTTCAAAATGTATTCATTTCAGTATAGTATTAATTATTGCAATTTCAATATTAATTTATCCATCCATCCATCCATTTTTTTAACCGTTTGTCCTCACAAGGGTCGCGGGGGCGCTGGAGCCTATCCCAGCTGACTTCGGGCAGTGGGCAGGGTACACCCTGAATTGGTTGCCAGCCAATCCAGGTCACACAGAGACGAACAACCATCCACACTCACAATCACACCTATGGACAATTTGGAGTGTTCAATTAACCTGCCATACATGTCTTTGAAATGTGGGAGGAAACCGGAGTACCCGGAGAAAACCCACGCAAGCACGGGGAGAACATGCAAACTCCACCGAGGAAGGCCGAAGCCCGGACTCAATCTTACATCCTTTGCACTGGGAGGCGGACGTGCTAACCAGTCAGCCACCGTACCGCCCCAATATTAATTTAATTATTTAGATTTTTGTATTTTTTTGGTATTTTATTTTGGCACACCAATTTTATCTGACATTCTCTTCCATCAAACTCAGTAAGCGGGACGAGCACTGATCCAGTGCCAACCAAATTGCCCGCATTAATGCTTCTGTGAGTATCAGAAATTTTTTGTGAAAGATTTAAAAAAGCAACTTAAAAACTTTGTGCACCTTTATGTATTTTATCCACTCACCCACAGCTGGTCTCTAGTAGACTCTCGCCGACCTGCAGAGATGCCATGCCAAAGTCTGCTATCCTGATGTTGTTCTTCTCGTCTAATAACAAATTTTCCGGCTTCAAGTCTCGGTGGCTGGAAAAGAAAGACAAAAAAGGGTTACAAAACTCAAACACAATTAAAAAAAAAATGCCCTTGACATACCCTGTCTAGTTCGATTCAGACAGAGCTTTGCCACTGGTCGCAACTCAGTTTGGAAACATCAATAATGGATGCTGATGATGCTGCACATACTGTGACTGCACTGGCAACAAGATTTAGAAGTAATACTAAACACTAACACAAATACTGCATATGAATCAACAGTATCAAATCCTGATAATGCAACATCATCTGTGAAAACTTATGCTTTAAGCCACATTTTTTCCATAAAAAAAATTCTAAAATTGTTCCACCATACTATATACACGGATTCATAAAAAAAAGAAAATAGACCTTCATCGATACCTAGATGTTATAGAAAAAGGCGTACTTACATTGAATTTCCAATGTGATATTAAATGTCTATTGTTACAAATATATGTAATTACAGTGGTCACTCGCGACATCGGAGTTCACTTATCACTTGGCAGGGCGCTCCTGATCAATGGGGAAGTGACGCTCAGAACGAGACAGGTGCCTTACAACTTCCAAGTGTCACTGATCACTAGTGGGGGTTACATCCAATTATTTCAAATGTTTTTAAGCAAATTTACTGAAAATGCACAATACATGCGACTTATGCCCATTCCCATCTGTTTTTCTTTTGCAAGTATTGAGAGGGGACTCCGCTGCTGTAGGTGGCAGTATACATCATAGAGATGTGATTTACCAATAATTCAAAAGAAGAAGAAGACCAGGAAGCGACTGCGTCATTCAATGATGTCGTATGAGTTTGCTTTTGTTATTCTTGATAGTTTATTTACTGTTTTCCATCTAAAATTGCATTAAGATTCGCTTCTTTAATTAATTCCAAAAAGATTTCTGTTTCTTCTCCCCAAACATACCTTAATTTATTGTCTGACATTGCTCTGGGACTACAAACATACGTGTGACGTAATATCCTGTCAAAACGTGCAACGTGGTCTTGTCAGCGTTTATTCGCAAAGCCTGTTTCCATAGCCAAAATTGGCTTTTTTTTCTTTTCAAGATGCTTCAAAATCCACCCCTTCCAAGCCAAATTTTTTGAATTTCTAGTGTTTCCATTCAGTTTTATTTTCGCATTTCTTGAAAATTTGAATAAAAATAGGTGGATGGAAACCCCAATAATGTGTCCTGCAATTCACATGAGTTTTTCCCCCCTGAATTTCCAAAACAGATGCATGAAATTGAAAATGCATGCTAATATCACTTTCCTGATTAAAAAACAAACAAACAATGAGTGTATGAGTGAAAAATGGGCCATCCAGGCAGGATGATCCCTTTTTTAAATACGCATTTTAAGGTTAATACCTTTAATATTTATATTTAATATTCCACCCACAAAGCCCAAAAATAAAACTTAACCAAAAAAAATTAAATAAAGTATCGCAATATGTATTGGATCGCCACCAAAGTATCGGTATCGGGATTGGATTGTGACAGAAGTGGATCGTCCATGTTCTAATAGATTAAGAGAAAGCCTACATTGTTAATACAATGATGGACTTTTTTCTGTCTGAGTTTGAAGTGTCTGACATTATTTGATTGCAGCTCGCAGCTAGCCGAACGCTGTCGATGTTTACGCTAACGTTAGTGGCTAGTTGCTAACGACGGAGACTTGTGCTGTATCATGCATGGAAGACTGAGTAACTAGCGATTTCTTAGTGTCCTTAATTAGCAATTAAATATAATTTTGGGATGGCGCGTTGATGTTGGAAGTCGACAGTCGCGTGAGGACGAGTCAAGCTGGACGCCTTGAGCCGTGACGCCTACCACGTTGCGTAGGCCAATTTCAAAATACAACAAGGCAATTGCATCGACATCAAAGAATTAATTGGAAGGCTTTTATTTTGAAGTTGGGTTCCACAGCGCGGACTATGTACGACCCAATCCGTACGATCATACGGATCACGGCTCAAAGATGAGCCGTTGCATCACTCATTTGACATGTCCTCGCGCCGTGCAACAGGATAAATTTTTTACGAGCACAGGCTGTAAAGTTGCCCGCATTTATGCAGGCGAATTGGTCGCAGTGTCGAGCCCTTCATAGTCTGAAAAATAGCATACCCGGGTAGGTGTAAGTATGGACTACACTTTTCAGCTCTGTATCATAAAGAGTTATTGAAGATTATGGGTTAGATGTTAAATGCAACACACCATATGGAGTGACTGTGGCAGAAGTCCAGGGCTGATATGATCTGTCGGAAGAATTTTCGTGCTTCTTTAGGTGTCAGCCGGCCTTTCTTCACTAGGTAGTCAAAAAGCTCTCCACCAGACACATGCTCTAGCACCAGGTACCTGAGAAGATGGGACATTATACACTTTAAACATGGCATCAACTGGCAGGTTTGCTGTGCTCGAGTATGACTGCTCTCATGGTTTATTCAATTGTGAACACACAAAATTGAAGAGTGCATCAAACAAGTGATCTTTGTTGCAAATCAACACTGTTGCAATAGGGTTTGTCCCAATTACGTTTGAACTGCTATTTTTAGAACACCACACTGTGCATGGGCAGCAGCCATTTTGCTTTCGGACCTTTGTGGGCCCACTTGTTACTTCATCATAAGTAACTTCCTTAACAGACGTATTATGGTTGCAACAAAACGCCAATTTGGTGTGTGACTGGCAATGTGGTCACCGTGATCAAATGGCGCTTTTTCATACCTTTCCCAAAGCCCGGGAGGAATCCAGAGAGATGTCTATGCTGGGTTCAAGCATGTAAGCAGCAGGGATTTACAGTGAAAAATGTCAACGAAGACCTAGATATGTGCTCCCTACATTTCGTCAGTAGCCGTTTTTATGCCACAACACAATATGTATCGTTTAGCACACAGCTTTAAACATTGGCCCAGTCTCAATACCATCACTACACCCTACTCTCTAAAATTAAGTATTCACTTAATAGAGGTGCACAAAGTGTCCGAGAATGCAGTTTGAAATGATTATCAAAACTGCAGTAAAGTAGTACTAAAGTAAAAACCCCAGTCGACGGCAGCTATGGCTCCACACCTGGATTTGCGAAACATTTATTTGCGGCCCCTGCATGACCTGCGGCGCATGCGCACAAGGTCGCTAAGTACGGAAACTGCACTAGGGCAAAATATGTAGGTGACGTTAACCTATTAAAATTAAACATTTACAAATGTTAAAACAAATAATATTTGATACTTACAGTACACTTGAAAATACGTTTTTCAGCACAGGCACAGGAATTACCATCGAACACCGCCATTGTCCCGCTATTTTGGTCAACTCTGCAATGAATTGTGAGTAATACACTTTGGCTGAGCTCGCATCAGTGCAGAAGATGTGAGCTCAGCCAATGTGTAGAACAAGGGCGCAAAGGGGGCGGAGCGTAGCAAGGTGACAATGCACTTCAGAGAACTGGGGCACCCTACACATTCGCACAAGGGTGGATCGAGTATTGGGACAGGGCCATTGAATATTGAAAAATCCACTCTATTCTGAATACCTGAAACAGATGAGCTAAAATTCATAGTATGTGATGGGCCCTGATTTCTGTTTAACTGTATGTACTGGGTTGACATCAGTATTGCATTTCATAAAATTGTTTTACTGCTTGAGAATCAAAGAAAATACAATTATCCACTTTTTCTTGTATACTGTAAATGCAATTGTTTTTTTCTATGGTTTAAGTTCTTCATATACCCGGTTCATAAAAAGGAGACCCATAGCATATAGCATAGTAAGCATATACCTATTAAAGTATTATGAAACATTGATTTATATACTGTATGCCATTGTTTGAAATAAGTAGGGATGCTCCGAGCGATATGCCACCAATTATAATCGGCCGATATTCATGAAAAAGTACGTGATCGGAATATTTGATCAAAGCCTTTTATTCCCGATGAAAAATCAGATTACCCGCAGCTCAAGCTTCCAACTTGGGCCACAGTGTGGTGTCAACTCATCCAACCCCAATGCCCCTCCCCCTAGCTTCACACTGCGCTGGCAGGCCCGCACGTGGCACCACAGAGATAAACAAACATGTCTGCGGTGTGGAGATTCTTCGCTATTCTCAAGAGCGATGTAAAGTCTGCCACCTGTAATGTATTCCACAAAAAGGTACCTCGCGGGGGAGCATGATTAAAAGTTTCAACATCACTAATTTAATCCGGCATTTGAAGAGCAAACATTTGGAGGAGTATGGCGAATTTACGAGGCTCACTACGTTGAATAAAATAAAGGCGGACCAAAACGGCAGCTAACCCAGCCCACGCTGACCAACACAAACCCATGTCAGCCAAAAGGCAAGACAAGTAACCCAGAAAATAATTGAATTGAACTCGACCAGCCGTTCTCAGTGGTGGAAGACATTGGATTTCGTCGTCTGCTCGCTCATTTGGAGCCTCGCTACATGCTACCAGGACGCAAATATTTCACAGATGTTGTTCTGCCTGAGTTTCACCAGAGAGTGTACTGTAAAATTGAATGTCTCCTTAAAGAAGGGCTATCATCCAGTGTAAGATTTACAAGTGATATATGGAGCTCGGATGTCAGTCCTGTGTCGATGTTGAGTCTAACAGCTCACTGGATTAATTTAGATTTCCACCTTCACAAAGCTGTTCTGCATGCCCGGGAGTTTTCCGGCTCACATACTGCCGTTGCTATAGCGTCAGCTTTTATGACAATGTTTGAAACATGACATATTCCGAAAGACAAAGTACACGTGATATTGAGAGATAATGCCGGGAACATGGTGAAAACTATGACAGATAATGAGTTACTAAGTTTGGGTTGTATGGCACACACCCTGCAGCTGGCCATTCATGATGCAGTGCTTTCACAGCGGACTATAAGCGATATTATTGCCACTGGGAGACGCATTGTGGGTCACTTCAGGCATTCCCCTTAACATATGCAAGACTTCAGAGTGTACAGAAACAAATCGGCCAGCCCACCAAAACACTACAAGAATTCAGTACTTGGTGGAATAGCACCTACTATATACTCCATAGTCCCCTTGAGCAAAAACGGGCATTGGGCATTTACGCAGCTGACTATGAACTACCTGCTACATTTACGTCATCACAGTGGGGATTGATTGAAAACATAACAAACCTCCTGGAACCTTTTGAAGAACTGACCAAGGAAATATGCTAATCAACTGCATCAGCCACTGATGTAATACCCTCTGCGATGGTTTTTAAGTGTCACCTTGCCAAAGACACTGCAGCAGATCACTGTGTTAATACAACCAAGTCCACTTTGCTGGAAGCTGTCACCAAAAGAGTTGCTGACATTGAAATTTAGCCTCTCTACAGTGTGGCAACCATTGTAGATCCAAGGTGAGAAAATATATCCGTTCCTGGGGCCTCCCGCTGGTGGGACATGCATGGAACACCTCTCCAGGGAGGCGTCCAGAAGGCATCCAAACCAGATGCCCAAGCCACCTCAACTGGCTCCTCTCCACGCGGAGGAGCAGCAGCTCGACCCTGAGTCCCTCCCGGATGACCGAGCTTCTCACCCTATCTCTAAGGGAAAGCCCGGACACCCTATGGAGGAAACTCATTTAAGCTGCATGTATCCGGGACCCACAGTGACCATAGGAGAGGGTCGGAATATAGATCGACCGGTAATTCGAGAGCTTTGCCTTTTGGCTCAGCTCCTTTACCACCACAGACAGATAGAGAGTCGACGCTGCACCGATCCGCCTGTCATTCTCCCGCTCCCTCCTGCCCTCACTCGTAAATAAGACCGCAAGATACTTGAACTCCACTTGGGGCAGGATCCCCTCCCCAACCCGGAGAGAGCACGGCACTCTTTTCCGACTGAGGATCATGGTCTCGGATTTGGAGATCATCCCAACCGCTTCGAACTCGGCTGCAAACCGCTCCAGTGAGAGTTGATGAAGCCAACAGCACCACATCATCTGCAAAAAGCAAAGATGCTATACTGAGGCCACCAAACTGGACCCCCTCAACGCTTTGGCTGTGCCTAGAAATTCTGTCCAGAAAAGCTATAAAGAGAATCGGTGACAAAGGGCAGCCTTGGTCCAACCCTCACTGGGAACGAATCCGACTTACTGCCGGCAATGCCAAACTCTGACATCGGTCGTACAAGGACCGAACAGCCCGTATCAGGGGGCTTGGTACCCCATACTCCTGAAACACCCCCCACAGGACTCCGCGAGGGACGCAGTCAAACGCCTTCTCCAAATCCACAAAACACATGTAGACCGGTTGGTCGAACTCCCATGCACCCTCAAGGACCCTGCCGAGGGTGCAGAGCTGGTCCACTGTTCCACAGCCGGGACAAAAACCAAACTGCTCCTCCTGAATCCGAGATTCGACTTCCCGACGGACCCACCCCTCCAGCATCCCTGAATAGACCTTACCAGGGAAGTTGAGGAGTGTGATCCCTCTAAAGTTGGTCTCCGGTCTGCCAATCCAGGGGCAGTGTCCCCGATGTCCATGTGATGTTGTAGAGGCGTGTCAACCACGACAGCACCACAACATCCAGAGCCTTTAGGAACTCATCCAACCCCGGGGCCTTGCCACGAAGGAGCTTTCCAACCACCTCAGTGACTTCGTCCCCAGAGATAGGAGAGCCCACCTTGGAGTCCCCAGACTCTGCTCCCTCAAAGGAAGAAGTGTCGGTGGAATTGAGGAGGTCTTCCAAGTATTCTCCCTACCGATTCACAACGTCCCCAGTCGAGGTTAGCAGCCCCCCATCTCCACTATACACAGTGTTAATGGTGCATTGCTTTCCTCTCCTGAGACGCCGGATGGTGGACCAGAATTTCCTCAAAGCCGTCCAGAAGTTGTTTTCCATGGCCTCACCGAACTCTTCCCATGTCAGAGTTTTTGCATCAGCAACCGCTGAAGCTGCATTCCGCTTGGCCAGCCGGTATCTGTCAGCTGCCTCCGGAGTCCCACAGGCCAAAAAGGCCCGATAGGACTCCTTCTTCAGTTTGACGGCATCCCTTACCGCTAGTGTCCACCAGCGGGTTCGAGGATTGCTGCCACGACAGGCACTGACTACCTTACGGCCACAGCTCCCATTGTCCGCCTCGACAATGGTGGCGCGGAACATGGTCCACTCGGTTTCAATGCCCCCCAACTACGGAAGAAGTTCTGCTGTAGGTGGGCGTTGAAACTCTTTCTGACAGGGGATTCTGCCAGACGTTCCCAGCAAACCCTCACAATAAGTTTGGATTTACTAGGTTTAACCGGCATCTTCCCCCGCAATCGGAGCCAACACACTACTGTACTCATTGGTGGTGATCAGTTGACAGCTCCGCCCCTCTCTTCACCCGAGTGTCCAAAACATGCGGCCGCAAATCTGATGAGACAACTACAAAGTCGATCATCAAAGGGTGTCCTGGTGCCAAGTGCACATATGGACACACTTATGCTTGAACATGGTGTTTGTTATGGACAATCCGTGACGAGCACAGAAGTCCAATAACAGAACACCACTCGGGTTCTGATCGGGGGCCTGTTCCCCCCAATCACGCCACTCCAGGTCCCACTGTCATTGCCCACGTGAGCAGTCCCCCAGCAGAATGAGGGAGTCCCCAGGGGAAGCGCTCTCCAACACATTCTCCAAGGGCTCCAAAAAAGGTGGGTACTCTGAACTGCTGTTTGGTGCATAGAACCCATCCCCCCCGCCCGAAGACGGAAGGAGGTTACCCTCTTGTCTACCGGGGTAAATCCCAACGTACAGGCGCCAAGCCGGGGGGCAATAAGTATGCCCACACCTGCTCTGCGCCTCTCACAGCGGGCAACTCCAGAGTGGAAGAGAATCCAACCCCTCTTAAGAGGATTGGTACCAGAGCCCAAGCCGTTTGTGAAGGAGAGTTCGACTATATCTAGTCGGAATTTCTCTGCCTCAAACACCAGCTCGGGCTCCTTCCCCGCCAGAGAGGTGACATTCCATGTCCCAAGAGCTAGCTTCTGTAGCTGGGGATCGGACCGCCAAGGTCCCCGCCCTTGGCTGCCGCCCAGCCCACTTTAAACCCGACCCCTTTGTTCCTCCCACTGGTGGTGAGCCCATGGGAAATGATCAACAATATAACAAATGGGGGGGAAATTATATACATATCACTGACATTGGCCTGATACCTTCTATATCCAAATGTTAATAATAATAATAATAATAATAATAAAATGGTTTTATATTTATATGTCCCCCGCCCCCACACACAAATATACAAATGGTCAGTCCTCACATTTTATTTTTACAAATTGACAAATTGCAAAGTAAATGTCCTGCTCTCTTTAAAGGTGGGGTCTTCAGTTTTGTCAGTTTGTGTTTCTAAACACAACCGTTTGTGTTTGTAAACAACCAATTAAAAACTGACTCCTCCCATGGCTCAATCGCCACTCTTCTCATCAACATTGCGCCTACCTTCAGCGACTGCCCCCCTATGTGATTGGGTGGAGGGGTAAACATAGACTTTCCGCCCACAAACATCCCTTCATGGTAAAACACAACAAAATGGCAAAATACAGGCTGGGGTGGTGGTGGATGATGACAAAATCACACATTAACAGAAGCCCAGAGGTGTTGATTGAGAAGGATTACATGTGTATACATCCAGTGTTTAAGAAGTGTTTATTTCTGAGTGAAAACTAAAGACCTCACCTTTAATGAAGCACAAGCGTTTTTCTACTGGTCTCCTGAAAAGTAATGATTAACGTACAAGGATTACACCCGAGGCCAGTGATTTATTAATAGTTAAACGTCTTATTTGTCAATCATTCTGCATCATTGAATTTCATGTCAAATTAATATGATTTCCCCATTGAAGGTACAAAGACAGATTTTATTCTGAAGCACTCAAGACCAAAACGCACAGACTGCTTCTTGGTATGATGACAAACGCCACCCATGGGTACGCAAACCAAGAATCTGAAGAGGAGAACACAGGCCATTCAGCAGAGAAAGTGTTGTGTCCTGGATCCTTGTCCTCAATGTTTGGAAGAAACCCAGCAGCAGCCTAACGCAGACCATATAGCACTATCAGAGATGATCATCTACCTCTCAGAGCCACCCATCTCTCGGCATGCATCACCACTGGAGTATTGGAAAACTAACAAGGAACACTTTCCAGACCTTGCTGGAGTAGTAAGAGCCTACCTGTCTGATTCTTACTATATGCATCAGTCATATACATTGGTTATAATAGTCATTGATTCCGAGTTACGCTCTTCACTCGCGGCTGTTTCAGCCGAGTTGGAAACCATTAAAAGGGAGAATAAAACGCTAAAAGAAACTGTTCTGGATGTCCAATCCCGTAGCAGCGGGAGAATTTAATATTCTCAGGCATATCCGAGAATACCTCTGACAATCCAGAGGTTGAGATAAAAAAAAATCCTCAGGAGACGGTAAATAACATCTCTTTTCACCGGGTACATCGGCTTGGGGCCTGTAGGGGCAACAAACCCCGTCCTATTAACGCCAAGTTTGAGCATTTTAAACAGAAATAATTTGTTAAAAGTAAAGGACGGGAGCTTAAAGGGACCTCATTTGGAATGAATGATCAATTCCCAAGAGAGATTAATGAGCGGCGAAAGGTACTGTTTCCTATAATGAGACAAAATATACAGGAGGGTAAACGGGCTACGATAGCCGTTGATAAGTTATATATCGATGGCCAACTATTCCGGAACCTCAACTCCACTCCCTGGTTCTAATTGGCATTGGTGGAACTAAACTTAGTTTGATTATTAGATGTATACATATACTGTATATGTGGTTATAAAACCTAAAATATGAATACTCATTATGTTTAGGCTACATTATAAATATAATATTAATACACAACTATATCTAAAGTATATCTAAACAAAAAATCTCGCTTAGGTTACCAGTTACTGGTGTATTTTATGCTAATTTTCTTCACTTTCACCTCCCTACCCGTTTTTTCACTGTTATATTTACTTACACGTTACCTCATATTTTACACAAATTACATAAATCACCTAACCACTTTGATTATATCCTATAACATGCCAGTATTGACAAATGGCCGATACAGATATATACACAGGACTGAGTCTATATTGTTTGTATGCATAAATTAGTTCTGGTTTCCTGGAATGTTTGTGGCGCTCGCTCACAGGCAAAAAGAATAAAAACTTTAGACCATCTCTTAAAATTAAAAGCAGATATTTGCCTCCTACAAGAAACCCACCCACCTACAAAAATCTGAAGAAAAATTACTTATTGATAAGAATTTTAGCCAAGCGTACTCTGCCCCTTATAACAGTAGACAAAGAGGAGTCTGTATACTCATACATAAGAATGTATTCTTTACTCTAAATAATACAATAACAGACCCAGAGGGCCGATTCATTATTATTCAGGTGACTATATTTAATAAAATATATACATTTGGTAATTTATATGCCCCTAATAATGATGATCCGGCCTTTTCCACGAATTTTTCTCTCAGCTGTTTGAATTAGCAGCGAACTCTAAAATTATTATTGGAGGAGACTTTAACACAGTCTTAAATCCATTAATAGATCGTTCTAATAATACAACATGTATAAGGCGATTACAATCTACTAAAGTAATAGGGGAATATATGGATGATTTTGGCCTCGTCGACAGCTGGAGACTTAAAAACCCAAATAAGAAGGAATTTACCTTATTTTCCGCTGTGCACCTGTCTTTTTCAAGAATTGATTTTTTTCTTACAAATAACTCTATTGCTGATAAAACTGTTACAAAAATACATCCTATTATTATTAGCGACCATGCACCAGTCTCCCTTTCCCTACAAGTTGATTTTACCTTTAAACCACCACCGACATGGCGTTTTAACATCTCACTGCTAAATGACGCAGAGTTTGACAAAATTATAAGAAGAGAGTGGGCAGACTTTTTGGAAATAAATGACTTCTCCATCTCTTCTCTGGGAAGCTGGGAAGGCGGTAATTAGAGGTAAAATTATATCATATTCATCTTATAAAAAGAAACAGGATCAAAAATTTGAAAAAGATTTGGAAGATAAAATTAAACAACTGACGGATGAGTACGCAATAAATCCAAATAACCAAATATGGACTGACTTACAAAATACAAAAATACAGTTAGACGATATGCTAACTAAAAAGACAGAGTTTATAATACAACAATTGAGATACAACAACTTTGAATATAATAACAAATCAGGTAAATTTCTTGCAAACCAACTTCAACGCAATCGGGAAAAATCTCTTATAACGGCTATTAAAGGGACAACTGGTGAATGCACACAATCACCAGAAGAAATTAATAAAAACATTTATAGCTATTATCACAACCTATACTCAGAAAATAACAAGCCTAACCGAGAGCATATTGAGGCATTCCTCAGTAGCTTAAATATACCTCAGTTAACTACTGAATATAAAGATATGTTAGATGTGCCACTTACTATAAATGAGTTGTACAGTGCTCTAGATAGTATGCCTAATGGCAAAGCACCTGGCCCGGATGGTTATCCGGCTATATTTTTTAAGCACTTCTGGTTAATGCTTGCTCCACTATTCTTAAGAGTTGTAACATAAATTAAAACCAATGGTTACATACGCCCACACATGAATACAGCAGCAATTAAACTTTTATTAAAGCCAGAAAAATACCCCACTCTTCCATCAAGTTACCGTCCGATTTCACTAATTAACACTGATATTAAAATTATCACTAAGGCTTTCACATCTAGACTAGAAACAGTAATCCCGACAATCATTCATAGCGACCAAACAGGCTTTATTAAAGAGCGTCACTCTACTAATAATATTAGGAGGCTCTTTAACCTTATTAGCATATCACAGCGGCATGATAAAAAGGCAGTTATTATATCATTGGATGGAGAAAAAGCTTTTGACAAAGTAAACTGGTCCTTCCTCTTTGCTGTTTTAAATAAATTTGGCTTTGGGAAGTCATTTATTCACTGGGTGTCAGTATTATATGATTCTCCTAAAGCTACAGTTACTACTAATGGGATTATATCTCAGAGTTTTACTCTACAGAGAGGCACAAGACAGGGATGTCCACTGTCCCCTTTATTATTTAGAATATTTATTGAACCGCTTGCATTAGCCATACGCCAGGAAAGAAGGATTCAAGGAATTCACTCTGGGGTAATAGAACATAAAATTAATCTATATGCCGATGATATTTTACTTTATTTAGAAAAGCCTGCTATTTCGTTAGGGGAAGTATTTAACTTAATAACTAAATTCTCACAGTTATCAGATTATTCTATTAACTGGACAAAATCAACACTTCTACCTATTACAGAAAATTCATGGAACCCTGCAAGCTAGGACCCACACTACTCATTTCCTATAGGTAATTTAAAATACTTAAACTTTACTCCACTTCTGGATAGCATTTATAGTGACTTGGAGCGCTGGAATAATCTTCCTATTTCTCGAATAGGACAAATAGCCACTATTAAAATGAAAGTTTTACCCAAAATAAACTATTTTTTCTCAATTATTCCATTTAAACCAACGGCTAACTGGTTCCAGTTGTTGGACTCAGCCGTTACAAAATTTTACTGGAATTTAAAAAAAGCAAACATTAGTCTATCTACTCTTCAGAAAAATTAATCCAAAGGAGGTCTAGAGGCACCAAATTGTATGCACTACTATATAGCTAACCAGCTACAATATATCATTTTATGGGCACAACCCAACAGAGATACTAACTGTTGGCTGGAACGAGAACAGAAGGATTGTAATAACCTCAGACTTCTAGATTTACTCTTTATTACAACATCGATTAAGCGACACAATTGTTTTAAAAACCCAATGATTTCCGCCACCCTGACTGCCTGGTGGAAGGCACTAGAAATTACAAAAGCCCAAGTGGAGCCCTGTGGGCTTTCTCCCCTATGGCATAACCCCGACTTTCAACTTAACAACCAATCGTTTTATTTAGGTGTGTGGGAGCAGAAAAGAATTACACATCTCCACCATCTCTTCTCAGATAATATGTTTATATCATATACATCCTTGCTCCAAAAATACAAAATAAAAAACGGAAAGTTTTTACATTATCTGCAAGTTAAAAGTATGATAAAGAAACAAATTCCAACACTTCGGGGTATGCTCCAACCGCCTGTTTTAGCTAAAGATATTACCAAGCTGTCTCAGACAACAACAGAAAAACTCTCAAAAATATATAAGTTACTTTCATATACATATACATAAAACGTCTTTACTCATCTCGAAATGGGAGACAGACTTGTCTATAGCTCCGGAATCTGACTTTTGGATTCAAGTTTGTGAAAACGTTTTTAAAATGACAAAACACGCAAATTTACAACTTATCCAATATAAAATTATTCATAGAACATATATTACTCAATATATGATGAAGAAAATGGGACTCTCAGACTCCGACATTTGTCTCCAGTGTTTACAAAACACTACAGACACTTATTTTCATGCTTTATGGTTATGCACTCCGGTTATGTATTTCTGGACTAAAGTCTTAGAAAAACTTTCCGCTATCTTGGACTGTAGGATACCTTTATCTCCAAACTTGTGTTTGCTAGTTGACCTAACAACAACTGACTTACCACATAAACAATTTTAATCTACACTTGTAGCCCTTACTATCGCAAAAAAAACAATTCTTGTTAACTGGAAAGATAAACAAACTCATAAATATATCGACCAATGGTCTAACCTCCTCATGAATCACATTATAATGGAAAAAAGATCTGCCTCAAATAAAAACCAAATATCAAAATTTATAGAAACATGGTCTATGTATATAGAATATTTTAACCTAAATCTGGTTACTTAATTCTGCCTGTTAGCGAGAGCCACCGCATCGCGATAACTTACATTGATGTTTCTGTATTTGGCAATTTGTAACTAATGGTTGTGTTTTTATAGTCAGGAACCCAGTTGCTGCCAACAGGATCGAGCAGATTCACCTCCAATGGGCACTAAGGGTTAATATTCGGATTCACTGCATGCCAATGGGTTAATTCTATAGGTGCTGTCCCCCCCTGGCTGGGCGTGGGCGGGTCTGCACCTCTGTTGGCTGCTGGGTGGCGGCTGCGTCTTGGCCGTTCCCTGGGTCTCTTGGGGGGTGCTGCGTTGCGGGGCTCTCCCTGGTGTCCGGGGCGGCGCCGTTCCGGCGCGGTCTGTCGTTTTGGGCCCGGAGACGCGGTTCGGGGCCTGTGGGCCGCCGGGGTGCCCCGTGGTTCCCTCTCCCCTCCTCCTTCCTCCCCTTTGCTGCCTCTCCCTCCTCGCCTCTCCCCGCCCGTCCTCCGCCTCTCTGTCCCTTCTCCCTCGTCACCCTTCCTCCTCCTTTCCCCCTCTCTCTGCGGCCCTGCCGCTGCCCCTTGCCCTTCTTGTCATCTCCTTCCCCCGTCCCTTTCCCCTCCCCTGTCCGACTTCCTTCCCCTCTCCTGGGCCGGGGGCTCCATCCGCGGCCCGGGTCTCGGCGCTCCGGGGGCCGGGAGGGTGGGTGGGTTTGGTGTTTTACCCGCCCTGCTCCGGTGGACCTCCTGGCACCTTGGGCGGCCCCCAGTATCCGGGGGGAGAGCCCTATCGCCCCGCCGGGCTGATCCCATATGCCCGCCGGGGTCCCGGTGGGGTGGGTGGGGGCTGGTCGCTCCTCTTAACTCACTGCACTAGTTTTGCACAATACACTTTGATAGACATATAGGGCACATAACACACTTTGGGGGGGGGGGTGGGTAGGGTGGAAACACCGTCTTCGCCCTACAACTCCCCTCCAATTTTAATGCACCACACAACTGTGTGTGTGGGTGGGGGGATATCGGGTTGGGGTGCCATCGGTTGGGGTAGACCGCAGTATAGAGCAGTGCTGCAGTTCCCTGTCCGTGTCCCCGCCGCGCCGCCCCCCACCCCTATTTTTTTTTTTAATGCACCACATACACTCACTGACATGCCTGGGAGGCGGGTGGATCGGAGCGTGGGGATATCATTTCCCTCTGCTCCGGTTCACCTGCTCCCAATTTTAATGCACCACACACACACACACACACACACACTTGTATATACACTGGGTGGGGTCACATTCAAGGTTTAGGGGTAGAGTTCGCCAGTCGGCGAGCTGGCGGACTCAGTCACGAGCGAGTGCAGGAGCAAGTACAGATGTGTCCTTCCTCGACATATGCGTCCTTGATTAATTTGTTACCTTATATTGTGATGCATGCAAAATTTACATGGCATACTATTTATTTGATTTTTTTGCAATATTAAGTCTGTTGAGACCGCTGATCATTTCAATCTGTTAAAGATTGTGCACTAAAAGCTGGTAAATGTAAGTTTTTCCGTTATTTTTTGACGGAATAGTTGATGTATTGTGCCAGCAAGGGTTTTGTATAGATTTTCTTGAAAAAGTAAATGTTTTGTCTAAAATTAAGATGATCATTTGGTTATTTTTTTTCAGATAATATAGCCAATGGCACTATAATAATAATACATTGAAAAAAAAAATACAGATAATCAATGTGATCAGTATCGGCCGATCTCACTCATGAATGATCGGTATCGATATCGGCAGCATAAAACCTAGAACATCCCTAGAAATAAGGTTAAAAAATAAAGGTATTCAAATTAATGTCATAGCCGTAAAGAACAAGAAGACCATATGTTATGTGAGTCTATAGAGAAAACAGTATGAGGAATACATTTCCCAAATGAAACAGTTATTAATAAGTTTATATAAACTACTGGTACGGTGTATTTGGATTGGAACATACTCACCACTAAATGTACATTTCAGAGCTGTACGTTTTTTTCTGTGTTTAGAATGTTTTATTTTTCACCTCCATTCATTTCTCCCAGAGACAGCAGTGAACTTTAATGGCTGTTCTTGCATTTCCTTTTTTCTACATCCTGATTTATTAGAAGATTAGGAGAGCTGCTCGACCGTTTACCTGTCACAGCTATTTAAATTAGAAATGCTTTTGCATGTGATTTGTGTGTGCAATGTTCGATGGCAAACTGTTTGCATCTCCAACTGTCCCTGTCCTCACAACATTAAGAAAACATCATTTGACAGTGGTGCTTTGATAAATTTATAGAAGAAGGCATTAATCTATGTTAAGGATTTTAAGATAAAGGCAAATTAAGTCTTAATATCACAGTTTTTTTGTACTATAATTACAGTTACAGTTAAAATTTACCACTTCAACATATCCAACTTTTCATGTTGCATGGGCATGACATGTAAACACTGCACTTTTTAAACACTGCATCTATCAATAAATAAATTAAATTTACATATTTAAATAATACAATTTAGCCATCTCCAGTCAGTAAACTCACACATGCTTAAGTGTAGGCAAAGTAAAATTACACCTGCTTATATGAAGTAACATTTTCCGATTTGATTTCAAGCGGTTAAGAAAATGGATGGATGGACGGATGGACGGATTTAAAAAACCACTAGCATTCTGTAGCAATCCTTGAGGGGAGGTCACGGGTTGCGTAGTTTCCCATGTTCTGGACGGGGAGTGAAGGCAAACACAGACTTTTGTTTTGGTAAACTAAGCGCATTTGGAACTGTTGCTTTCTGTCTGGCGTGGTTACCATGGAGGACCAGAAGTGCCAAAATTAAATAAATTAATACATCATTAAATAAAAGTGTCATAAAATAATTAAATGTGTGATTTATTATTTAAATATGGAACTAAAGAAACCAATAATTAAATAAATGTGTCATTTATTCATTAAATTACCAATATATATTATTATATATATATATATAATTATTTCTGTATTTAGTTTATTTTTAGTCGATAATAAATCTTGCATTTTAGTCTTTAATTTAGTCTGACTGTCAACGTTTTAGTGTAGTTTTAGTCAGGACAATCAATTTTACCCAAGTGTATATCTTTTGTCAGCAGATAATGTTGAAAATTGCAGATCTGAAACTATTTGACATAAAATTTTCTCTCATCTTTTTGATGGAAAACAACGTGACACACAATTACAGTATATGAGCTACTATAGCTACATGCTACAAGCTAGTAAATTAGCCAGTTAGTGGTCGGATTAATATTATTGTTGGAATGTTATAGCCGGATTAATGTTACATTATAACTATAATTGACTTTTCTTTTAACCGTTCATCGTGAATCCACCTCCTGTCTGTCCCATGTGTTAATGTACATGTTGCACTCGCTAGCTGCAGATTTGTTAGGGTGTGTGTCACTGTGTCACAATTCAGTGTAACAGTGACAGATTAGCAGAGACAAGATTTTACAAAATCATGTAATTTATGGATGTATGGATGTATGGATGTATATATATATATATATATAATTATTTCTGTATTTATTTATTTCATGGTCCTGTTGCAGTGTTACACAAATTTATTTTAGCTGTCAAACTTGCCCGTCAAAGTTAGTGGGCGGGGCTAAAGCCTGATTCACTCAAATCTTGTCTCATCGACTGCTTCAGCCTGAAATGGTTAGAAACATGGTGGCTACGGTGATGGATTTTCTTGCTGATATAGCATGATCGAGGCTTGTTGTGGAAATACAACATCAAAATAAAAGCGATATTTCTACTATTTCAATAAAGTACCATTTTGACTTGTAGGTGTTTCCATTGAACAGTGATTTGCTTCTGAGGCGTAGTTCTTGTATTGTCCCGCCTCGACTCTTGCGAGACTTCGCAATTCTTGCAGGCGGTCACGTCACGTTACTGACTCCTCATGCAACGTCACCAGAATAAATTGTTTGCGTGTATGGAGCCATAGCAGCCTTGGCTCTAATAGCTAAACCGCTCGGGAAGCAATTCTGACACAAAAGTGAGTGGCCCTGTACTTCCTACTTCCTTTTCTCTGTGACCGGGTGGTCACATGACCACTTTTGTGAAATACTTCAATTTCAACACGTCTCAAAAAGCACCTCATGAGAGCGTAAATCTGAGTCTAATGGAAACGCACCTACTGAGGTGAATAGTGCCACCCAGCCTATCGTGTTTACTAGCTACTCACTTTGCATCAATTCATTATTCTGAAATGGATTTACCATGACTTGGTGAGCAGGGTGACCAATCAGGTGTTGGGAACTGCCCACCAAACTTTGATGGGCGAGTTTGACAGATAATATGAATTCACGAAACACTGCAACACAGTGACCATGAAATCATTTAAACACAATCTGCTTTTTCCTCTGGTCGTTGAATCGGTGGAGGCTGATGTCTGTTGATCTCACTCTGCTTCATCTATCCTTCCTTCCTTTCCTCAGTCTTTCCTTTGGTATCTTGAGGTCTCCCTAATTTGTTGGAATTTAGATATTTCTGGGGTTGGTGAAAGATTCTGGTTGGTAACCCGCTGGGTAATAAGTGATGTCTGGTTGGTGCTGGATTTCACTTTCCTTTATTTTCTTTGATCCTTCCTCGGGTCTCCTGACAACCTCACGACTCTAGCTGGATTGTGAAGTATTCGGTTTAGGTGAACGATATGGGATTTTTAATAGGTTTTAGGTGAATTAATGAGTACACACACGCACGCACACGTGCACACGCACACACCCACCCGCACATACTCACACACATACAAAAAAAGAAAAATTGAAAAAAAAGAAAGAAAAAAAAAGAGAGAGAGCAATGATGATGACATGTCGAATCGGTAAGATTACCGAATGAACAATACTGAGCTCTCTCTCTCTCAAAAAAAACACAAAAAAAACCCCCTCAAATTTATCAGCCGCTGCCGCACACTTGCGTGTACACGTGACACTACGGCAGCCAAAAAGTCATAACTCACAACGGTGAAGTGTTGTTTTAAAACCAAGATCAAACAGATTAAACATGTTAGACACTCGTCTCAAGGTCTCATGAGACAAAACAACTCACCAAAATTACGTGCACTTATGGCGCCAGATCTTAGTTACAGCGGTGACGTTCCTGCCGCCCCTTTGCCCCCCTCAGCTCCATGTCAATGAGCATTTAAATCGCAGTTTTTCACGATTACGTAATCGTGTTTTATCAAACCGCGATTTAATTGCAAATGCTATTAATCGTTCAGCCCTAGTTTACTTGCATGGAATTGTGCAAATTACAGTGTGAGTGTGTCACGTGGTGACTGAGCGAGAGAGAGAGAACAACAAGACAGACAGAAAGAGGGACAGAGAGAGAGATTAACTAGTTTATTTGAAATTTTGTGAGCTGAACTCTTTCCAACTTTCGGTTGTGAAAATTCGGTAGATATTTTTTCACGTTATGCCTGGGGTGGCGGGGGCCGACAGACATTAATTCATCAAGGGGGGTTGCATCATAGTTGGTGTCTGCAGGGCTCTACACTCACTTTTACACTAGCTTTTTCAGTTGGTTGCACCACACAGGATTTTGTCGCACCTTTTTTGGGAGATGCAGCACGAACATATTTGTTGATGTATATAGTTTGCATACCGTAAATTCATATGACGTAAAGATTGAAAGTGACTCAAGATATATTTGCGACAAGCAGTAGCTGGCAAAACAAATTAAAAAAGGCTTTTATTTTATGTGAACATTATTTAGTTCAACACAGAGGGTCCAGCTCTTGTAAGTGAGGCCTTCCAACTGTCTTCCCTTTGGGAAAACCAAAGCTTCACAGCCTGCCTAGCATCATAACCAATCAAATCAGTGTTTCCCAACCAGTAGTATGTGAGCATTTTAATTAACGCCCAGATGACTGTTGAAAATAAAACTGTTATACTATGACTGAATATTATTCTTATTCAGTGTTTGCCTGTTTAAAGGGGACTAATGTAAAGTCACTCCAGTTTTTGGTGGCACGTTTTAAGAATTATATATAAGAAAGGCAGGTTTGTTCTTTATTTTAGAATCATTTATATACCAACCACTACAATGGATGATGTAAGCCTAGTTATTAAATTAGGTAATGTAAACAGAAGTGACTAGATGCACCATTGATTGTAATTAGGTAAAAATAGCAAAGTGATTTCATCCAGTAATTCCTCTTGATATGTCAGCTTTGACAGATTGATAGCCCACGTTGTTGACACATTTTTAACTTTAAGTAACATTACTGTTAATTTTTAACGTTTTAATGCATTGATGGATTTCTTGACCATAACAGCGAGTCAAGTTAGACGACACACCACCACACGCTTCGAGGGTAAATTTCAAAATGTATTATTTGGTAGTATTTGGTAGTCTTTTATTTTGAAGATGGCCTTAGCAGCGCGTAGTGGATAGCTTGACTCATCCTCGCACTTGATCTGAACGCATCACAGTGCAAAGATTCGTTGCACAACTACTTAAAACAGTGGTTCTCAACCACAGTCCTCAAGTACCTCTATCCAGCCTGTTTTCCATTTCTAAACACAGGTGTTTCAAACGATTAGCTAATCAGCAAGCTCTGCATGAAGCCTGATAACGATCCTCAGGTGTGTTGGTTGACATGTAAAACAGGCTGGATAGGGGTACTTGAGGATCGTGGTTGAGAACCAGTGACTTAAAACATGCACTTGTGCCGTGGGACCGGATGATTTATTTATTTACTTTAAGCAGCAAACACTGTAAAGTTGGTCGCATTTGTGGTAAATTGGTCGCAGTATCGAGCCCGGCTGTCTGGTTATCTTTTTCAACAGCCAATCGGTGTGACACTGTGTGGCTGCACTCCTCTCCAGCCTCCAACTGCTTTAGTTGGAAATTTGTGGCAGCTATGATTCAGGAGTGGCAGGGCGCTGCCGCTGAATGAATAGAGCGGAAACGCTGAACTTTCCCAACACTGAAATGTCATCTTTTTACCAGCCTATGTCTTTTCTATTTATATTTTTTCACAAAAGATATTTTACTTTTCTACATTTCAATGCAAACTTTCAAAATTCAGGAAAATTAAAAAATAATTGCTCTTAAAAAGGATGCATTTTAATTATGTTGGAAGTAATATCATCACTATGTCAGTAGCAGAAAAAGAAAAAAACAATACTATTGATGGTTTTAGTACTGAAAAATGTGTTATAATGACAGGCCTAATCTCACCCAATATATCGAGATACGTATCAAATCGTTTTTATGAGAGATGTATACATTTATATAAATCTGTATGTTGTTGCTATGATTTGATTTGGTTTCATTGAATTGAATTAACTAGAATATTTTGGCCTTTGGGGCTATTACACAAGTTACATATTAACAAACATGACAAAAGCTACAACCGTACCAAATTGAATTGAATGGTAATTCCATTGAATCAAACCAAACCGAATTGTTGGAATGTACCATTCTTGAATTGTATCCTTTTCCCATCGGGATACATAACAAATCATCTTTTATTAGAGATGCCCAGCGATAAATACATATATATGTGTATGTATTGTATATGTACTCATACCAGTTTACTAGGGAGAAAAGATGTTATTTATACTTACAGGTATTTCTTGTTTTCGTAGACATCATGCAGCTTTAATACATGAGGATGTTCTATGAGTTTCAGAATGGCTATCTCCCGCTCAACCTGGACAAGACAACAAATAAATGTGTTAGCCAAAGACAATGAAATGACATACACAACTTTCAGTCAGAGAGTCCAACTGAACACACACACACACACACACACAAACTAAGAAAAGAAAACAGACTGAGTGTTGTATGACATAATGACATAATATGAAGCAAATTTTTCTGACTATTTCCTGATAAATGGCTTTCAGTATAGATACCTATAAAAACATAGTTTGTCTGTGTCATGTTTTGGTTTTGTAGGGGTTGGGGTTTTGTTTATTTTGGTTATGTTTGTTGTGTTTGTCTGTGATTGGTGTTTTCCTGAGTTCTTCCCCTGTCTCGTTATGTCTGATCACGTCTACCTGTGTGTCTCTTCCCTTCCCAGTGTGTGTGACCAATCAGTGCCCTCAGCCTATTGTGTTCCTCAGGTGTGTCTCATTAGTGTTAGTGTAATTAGTCTGTTGTGTTTGTCCTGTCTGTGTGGGAGCATTGTTGATGTTGATGTTATGTGTGGGAATCTGTGTTTCTCGTTGCGTCAAGCTAAGCCCTCGTCACAGTTAAGTCGTTTTTGTCTCAGTTAAGTCGTCCACGTCTCAGTCTAGTCGTTCTCACCACAAAGTATTTTTTGTCCTCACCACCAAGTCTTTTTTGTCCTCACCGCCAAGTCTTTTTCGTCCTTACCGCCAAGTCTTTTTCGTTGCCACCGCCAAGCCTTTTTCGTCCTTACCGCTAAGCCTTTTTCGTCCTCAGCGTCAAGCCTTCTTTGTCCTTAGCGCCAAGCTTTCTTCGTATTCAGCGCCAAGCTTTCTTCGTCTTCAGCGCCAAGCTTTCTTCGTCTTCAGCTCCAAGCTTTCTTCGTCTTCAGCGCCAAGCTTTCTTCGTCTTCAGCGCCAAGCCTTCTTCGTCTCAGTCCAGTCATCCACGTCACAGTTTAAGTCATCATCGTCTCAGTCAAGTTGTCCGCGTTCTGCCAAGTTGCCTGCGTTCAGTTTGGCCAGCCTCGTCTTGGCGACACATCCCCTCTCGCCCAGTCCAGTCTTGGCGACCCGTCTAGTCATGTCATGTCCAGTCCTTGTCCACTCACATGTCTCTATTTGTTTTAATAAAGCTCCTCACATAACTCTCCATTCTTGTCTCCCTGCTGTGTCTCACCGCATTTGGGTCCACCCTCTCCCACGCACACCATATCATGACGGTCTGATTTATCAGAGACAAACCGAAGATGTCGTCCTTATTCACATCTTCACCAAAACCATGAGCACACAGTATTGTACCTATAGCAGAGTCTAATTGCACCCTGCATGGTAAACAGTCAATCAGCTCTCTGCCCCTCCAAATTACATGTGATTAACTTACATGTGATTATTATAAACTACAGTATATGTTAATTACTGTGTAGTAATTCATTTTAGAGGAGTCAAAAGGAAGATAGGTTGGAGGGGGCAGTAACATAAATTGTTCCTAACAGTAGAACCATTCAGGGTAAACGCATTTAAGAGAAATCTCACCTTCATGGTACTCACACTGTGGCTTGTACAAAACAGTCATCTTTACTACTACACATTGACATTTCAAAGCATGTTTTCAACTCGTGACTATTCTTACGTTTTTTACTTGAGGAAGCAGGCTGCAACACGAGCGTGCTCAATGAAATTAGCTTGTCACCTTAATTTATTTACATTGTCTTCTAGTTCTAAATGCCCATTTTTGCTTAGCAAGGGAGGGGCAGTAAAGTGGAAAAAGGTCAAAGTGGAAGGAGTGCGGTTTGCACATTGGCCAAGTTGTGCAAATGTTACCTGGCTGAAAGCATGCCCCCCTGTGATATATATATATATATATATATATATATCTGTAACGAATATTGCCCGTCACCCTACATTTTTTTCATTTTATGTGCCTTTTTAAACATTTCCCCCTGGGGAATGTGTGTGCGTGTCTTAACTTTGTGTTTTTAATTCAAAAGGACTCTTTGAGTTTCCCCCCAGCAGGGACTGGACTTCGTTTTATAACCCACAGGAAACGCATATCACAGCTCCGACAGACCTGAAATCCTGTCTGATAAGCAGTCCCCAGACCATCTTTTATGGTCTGGCCTATCCACAGGAATTAGCCATGTGTTTTTTTCTTGGGAAACAATGCCCCGTGGAAGGTGTATGGTACAACAGTGCCCTCCAACGGTCACTATCGATTATCCTCAAGAATCCTGCCGCTCCTAAATAATCTGAAGTCTACATAATTCGGGACATACACGGACTCTATGTACTTGACTGACATCAAGTAACTCCTGTTGTTTATCTTTGTACACAACCTGTATGTCTATCTCAAACGAATGATGTGTGTAATTTCTGTAGCCACCTAAGTTTATCTAATTAGTAAGCTTAGCGGATTCAATAACTTTATGATCGTGGTAATGTTTGAAATGTGTTCAGAATGATAAATGAAGCATCTGGCTTGTCAATTCTGATAAAAAAAAATATCAAATACTATCCCAAAAGCTTGGTCTCAGTCGACCAAAAATGCTTCATACGCACCATGATTAACTAAAGTAGCAACCTCAGATTTTGAATACTTGATAATAGGATTTTTATCGTTTATTTTGCTCCTACAAACAAGCAAAGTCAACGTGGTGCCCCAGAGGTTGCTGAGGAAATTACAACTCCCCTCAGTACCGTCTAAATTTCTCATTAAGCCATTACGGCAAGCCAAATAATCGCTATATATATATATATATATATATATATATATATATATATATATATATATATATATATATATCAAAGTGTATGTTAAGTTTTCGATAGAACCCTCTGGAAGGGTTCCAAGTGGAACCTTCATAAAGGGTTCTAACAGGAACCAAAAAAGGGTTCTCCTAAGAGGACAAATCAGAGAACCTAAAATGGTTATAACAAGCACTTTTCCACTAGTCCGGTTCCACACCAAGTCTGTCTTGCTCAGCACCGGATGTTGGCGTTTCCATGTGACATTTTCGGGGCCGGGCAGCTACAATGGAGTCTCAGAGGTGGTTCAGCAGCGCCGGTCGTCTGGGGACGAGCGGAGCTGTGTCGTGACTCGCCACTGTTATCTGATTGGCCGACAGCAACGCAATGCCATGGCACACGCCCATTTCATACAGTATATACAATAAATATAATAATGTTTTACAACAACGCTGAACTATATTTACAATTTAAAAGGTACTTGTGGATGGATTTGTAATGCTTGTGGGGGGGTTTTAAATCGCGAGTGCACACCACTCGCCTTGTCGTATGTTCCCATTCACTTGAATGAGCCACAGTTAAATGAATGAGGCTGAGCTCTCCATTCAGAAATAGCGCTGACGCCGAGCTTCATAAGCTGGTCGTGAAATCAACATCACAAAATTTCATCCATGGTGGTCCATATGAAATTGTAAATATGGTTCAATGTTGGCACACCATGGCACTCGTGAAATGTTATGGCAGAGCCACACACATTGCAAGTGCCGCCGCGCGCCTGTTCTAATGCAATGGAAGCCGTGTAGTGTCGTTCCGTGGAGTGTGGTGTGGTATCATGCCGTGCGGGGTTAATGGAAAAGCGGTATAAGACTTAAACTTACTCTTGACTTTATTGATCCCTTTGGGATGACTCCCTCTGGGAAATTTACGTTTCCAGCAGCAATAAAAACAGATAGGCATGCAGACAGGAAGAGCAAAAAAATAAAAAATAAATAAAATTTACACACACAAAAACAAAAATTAATCAGTCAATAAATAAGGTTATTAAAGTGCCATTTCTGTGCAGTGTAGTGTACTCTACGCCCCCCCCCCCCCAGTGAGGAGTTATAGAGTACGATGGCATGGTGGACAAAAGAGTTATTTCGTCCGTTGGTCCGACACTTGGGGAGCAGCAGCCTTTTACTGAACAGGCTCCTCTGGATGCTGATGGCAGTGTGCAGAGGGTGGCTGGTATTGTCCATAATACCCAGCAGTTTGTCCAGAGTCCTGATCTCTGCCACCGTCACCAGAGAGTCCAGCTTCATGCCGACCACAGAGCCGGCCCGCCTGATAAGTTTGTCCAGTTGAGAAATGTGCTTCTTCGATGGAGCAGGTAGAGGATGGCATCCTCCACGGCAACACCTGGCTGATACACAAACTGCAGACATTCCAGGGCGTGCGGCACCTAAGGTCTGGGGAGGCTGAGGAAGAGCCGCTCCAACGTCTTCATCAGATGTGAAGTGAGTGCCACTGATTGGAAGGCATTCAGCTCGCTGGGCTGGTTCTTCTTCAGAACAGGAACGATGCAGAATGTCTTCCAGAGTGTTGGCACTCTGCAGGCTGAGGTTGAAGATATGTTGTACTGGTTCCCCCAGTTCTGCAGCGCAGGTCTTCAGTAGTCTAGAGCAGTGGTCCCCAACCTTTTCTGTACCACGGACCGGTTTAATGTCTGACAATATTTTCACGGCCCAATCTAAAGGTTTAGCTGATAAAAACAAAATAAAATGACAAGAAAAAAACTGTGGTATTTTCTCTATAATAATAATGAACGTAAATCTACTGTGTAATCATGTGCAACTTTATTAACGGTGTCCGTAACGTCGCACCAACAACAGAACATCACATGAGCAACATAGTTTCTGCCCCAAAACAATGCAACACATTCTGGTCGCTATGGTAGCGTTTAAACATACCTTCAAAATAAGACACAACACAAAAACAAAGTGCATGAAAATACTCACTAATCACAGCAGCAGTGAATCAGTGGGAGCCCTGAGCTTGTTTTGCTGCAACGAGACGGTCCCATCTTGGGGTTATGGGAGACAATGATACCCGAAGTGTGCTACTTAGGTCCAGTCTGCTCCGTAATTTGGTTTTGGTTGCCGTCACTGCAGAAAACCCAGCTTCACACAGATACGATGTCGGAAATGGCAACAGGGTTTTCAGTGCTGTTGTGGCGATCTCGGGGTATTCTGCCATGACTTTCATCCAGAACAATGGCAGAGTTGATGTCTCATACAGATGTTTAAGGCCCCCGTCGTTTGCGATCTCCAGCAGTTGATCTTCTTCACACATGCTGGATTCACCCGGTTTGTTGACAAATGGGTTGCGGATCCATTCCTTGGCAGTTCGTGGATCTTCTGTGGTTGGGAAGTAGCGCTCAAACTCTTCTGACAGCAACGACAGGTGTTCGTGCACCAGCTGGGAGAACGAAGGCGCAGGCTCATTCTCTCCCAAAATCCCCGTCAGTGTATGAAACATGCCAAATGCGCCTCTCTTCACACGCCGTCCCCACAAATCCAGTTTGGCTTTAAATGCAGCTACTTTATCTGCTAAATTGAATACAGTTGTCATTTTCCCTTGAAGTGACAAGTTCATTGAGGAGGTTGAATATGTCGCACAAGTAAGCCAGTTTTGCGATCCATTCCTCATCACTGAAGTGTGACGCCAGCGGTGACTTTTTTTCAGAGAGAAATCTCTGCAGCGGCTCTCGTAATTCAAATACTCTGGCCAGCGATCTCCCTCGGGACAACCATCTTATCTCCGTGTATAAGAGAAGGCGTTTGTGGTCCGTATCCATCTCTTCACAAAGCTGTTCAAACAGGCGCGAATTAAGGGCGTGTGCTTTAATGTGGTTGATAACTTTAACCACATCATTCAGTACGCCGCTCAGCTCCTGTGGCATTTTTCGGCTTGCTAGCATTTCCCTGTGAATGACACAATGCGTAGACTGGCATTCAGGTGCAACCGCCTTGATCCGAGCATTTAAACCAGACAGCCGTCCAGTCATGGCAGCAGCTCCGTCCGTGCATATGCCGACACAAAAGGACCATTTCAGTTTTCCTGACATATAATCATCTAGCGACTTAAATAGTTCTGCAGCTGTAGTTTTAGTTGGTAATGATAGTGCACAGACAAATAAACTTTTTAAAGAAGGTTGTTTTTTGCTCATTTTGCTAGCTTGGAATTAAATTTAGCGTGACGTATCATGTGACGTGTGGTGTAGTGGCCTTGAAGTGCGTCAAGTGAGACGGATGTAACAGACAGAATCCGGCCACTTTTCAAAATAAAACATAATTTTCGAAAAAAAATAAAAATAATGCAATTTTTTTTCTTTCGGTACCAAATGACCCACGGCCCGGTACTGGGCCGCGGCCCGGTGGTTGGGGACCACTGGTCTAGAGCACAGGACGTCCGGGTATGGGGAGGCTGACTCGCAAGTCACAAGTTTCGATCGACACGTAATCCCCTTGCAATGGTTTTGTGTGATGTCACCCAAGCACGGCGCCATAAAATCAGAACAACGAGGAAAGAGGAAAAACTTGTGGTGGTTACCGTTTTTTTCTGCAGTTTTTATGTAATTGCTGTGGATGGATGGTCTGAGTGAGGGGAGACAGCGTGATGAAGAATTTGAAAAGACTAACAGCAGAGTGAAACGAAAATAGGCAAAGGATTATTAAAATAATTGTTTTGGTGGAAGAGACTAAAGCCGAGAATGCATCATCGTCGCGCATGAAGCTAAGATATATTTTTTATACAAAATTGTTTTTTGCCAATCAGCATATTTATCGGGCCGGCGGAGTAACAACCCTCTAGTAGGACCTCCGCTCGTCCTCGTAAGTTCCTGTAAATGTGGCGCGGTTGGGAAGGCTAAGACGCGCACATACAGGGCTGGCCCCATAAATTTACCACGAAATTCCTGCGGTGGAAACGCGGCTTTGGACACACTTTCCTGGGTCGGAGCTTCCTCAGCTGTCCTCTGACCTGGTCTGTGGTGAGGAGTGGTGATGATTGTGTTGATGTGGGGGTGGAGGAGGGGGATGTTGTGGTGTCTGTCAGGAGATGTGTCGAGGGGGGAGGGTGTCAGATAAATGTATACATTAGTTATCCCAAATTTAGTCTTTTATTAATTGTAAAGCATTTATTTAACCCTGTGAATTTATTCAACATTGGAGTCGACTGCAGTCACAATACAGGAAATGTGCCCTCAACACAAGACAAATGGCCAAGACAAATGGCCGAGATGATACATGCCAAGTTAGAAGTAAATCGGATAAAAACTGTTGGCAAATAGGCAAAAAGAATGACCACAGTGAATGTGCAAAAATGGGCCAAAATTTTAGGATATGGCTTCCACTGACTTTTTTTGTGTATCTCGGGGCGCTTCACGTGCCCGCCAATTTTTGTAGCTCTCGGTCAAACGTGCCGGGATTGGTGCATATTTTTCCACGCTAGGGGGCACTATATGTTGTTATGGCAACTTTATAATATCTCATTTTTCGCCGAGCCCGAGGAGTGTGCAACGTTTGGTGAGTTTTCGGAAATGTTTAGGTCCCCAAAAATGAGATCGTTTACAAAGAAGAAGAAGAAGAATGAAAAACAAAAGGGATCTCGCAGCGGTAACTGCTCGGGCCCTAATGATAAAGAAGAAGAAGAGGTAGTAAGTTATTTCGGAAACAGAGGAAAAGGTCGAAATAACAAAAGAAGAAGAAGTTATGAAAACAATAGGAAGACCTGTAATTAGTCCACAAGAAATTATGATGTTTGATGGAAGTATAATATTAGAGGACATTGGGCTAGAAATTTCCCTCAAAAGTACAATACAGATAGTTCAAAATGATTATAAGAGTTGAAAAAACACTGATAACCGGTAAAGGACGACTGTGTGATGTATAGGTAAAATATGTTTTTTATGGAAAATGTATAATGTTAAGAACTAATGAATTGATTGAGAAATTAAAAGATAAAAGAATGAAGGTAATGAAGTTTAGCGTGGACAGCCAAAAAGGAGGGGCATTGAGGCCTCGGTTTCTCCCTTATAAGCCTGATCCTCTAATGTGACTTTCCTCCTCCACTTTCTGTGGACAAGAATTTAGCAATAGTCCACCCCCTATGAAAGGCTTATGATAGAAATGGAAAATACATAATTACATATATATTATTAGATACATAGATAATGCAAATTTGGTTTGTTAAATACAAGTTTAGAGAAATCTGAAAATTTGCTTTGAGTAAGTAATGATGATTTTTGGCTATGACTATTGCAAAGTATTTATAGAGGCACCATGGGGCAAATTGCCAAATGGGGAAGGCCTTTTTACTCAAATGATAGACCCTTTTATGTGAAATTGCAATGACTTCCTAACAGAAAAAACGATTACGTACTCAAAAAGACCTTGGACTATTTATTAATACTTTGACTTATTGACTACATTTGAAAACACTTACTAGGATTTAAATGTTTTAAAAGTTTTATTACTGTGATGTTTGCATGTGTTAACAGACTTGACAGTGACTCATGCAGATTCTAATTGTAACAACACAAAATTGAAGTAAGAGACCTGAAGTAAAGGAGTTGAATTTGACTACTCAAAGTTTAGATGAGTCTATAAATTATGCTAGACATGCTGAGAGTGTAGTATAAAATAGAAAATAAAGCTGAGACATGTTGGTGTGATAAAGAAGGTGTGGGAATGTTTGACATACTAGTGAAATTGTAAGTAGAGCAGAAAAGACAGGTTAAAGAGGGTAAGGATAATGCTGGACAAACTAGGAAGTTGTTTGAATTAATGATGTAATGTATAACAGTTATGGTAGAAGGAAACAGTAAATGTTGAGATGGTAAGTGTCTGCGTCAGATTAGATGAGATTAGGAAAAGAGAAGAGATGACAGTATATTTTTATATTCTAAACTGTACAGGAAGAGCTGTTTAACCTGCTTCCTGATTAATTCTGGATAAAAAGTAATTCTGATGTTAGTTTAATGACAGCATGTAAGTAAGTGGAAATCAGAGCAAATAAGTAAATATTATCTATGCTAAAGACTATTTATTGAAGTAAGATGCTGAAGTAAAGATACATTTGACTAGGACTTGCTAAAGGCAGGAGTGCTGATTGAAAGTGCTACATTTATTAACAAGACACACATTATTAGATCATTTGGATTCTGAAGCAAGATGTTCTTGATGAAAAAGTAATTAATAACAATACTACAACAGTACTGTACACCAAAATTGTATATTCTGGTTAAGATTTACACTGGAAGAAAAATATACATACATACATACATGATATGTATATGATTACCACAAGGATATTGTGAATGTCCCATAATACCCTCTCAAGCAATTATAAATTGCTTGGGTACACTTGAAAGTCAGACTTTTAACTTGCATGGATGACATTTTTTATGGCATCAAAGAAAATGAATTAAACTGTGAGAAAAAGGAAAAAAACTTTAATTTACTAATAAATAGAGAATAATGAAAATAAAGTTATATTACCCTTTTGTGCAACAAGGGTGTAATATTTAGGTTATGTTTTGACTGTAAAGTGGTTATTATGGAGACCCAACGAGAAAAGAAGCAATCTTGTCGGCCCTAAGATTTGAAACAAAACACTAAATGATATCTTAAAACCCATGGGTGATATTGTGACCCGTTGTGAGCTTTTGTTGTTTTTGATTGTGCTATTTTAAAATGAAATGACACCCACAGGTTGATTTTGGGGCTGCGCAATTATTGCATTAGTTGGGGCGCTAATTATGCTAAGATAACAATGCCACTTATGAAATTGAATTGAGACAAAGACAATGTCTGACAAATTTTGATGGATAAATGAATGTGAAAAATGCAGTTTGTAAATTAAATTAAACAATGGCAGTATTGGCTTTACCAAAATATTAGAAAGCCATTTGAGAAGACAGTTGATTGCTGATATGGTTACGACTTTAGTTTTGTTTAGAAAACATGAAGTAGAACTTAAGCCAGTATCATATACTGGTATTCATTGTTTACAAGATGATTGATATGCATGGCGACTTTATTATAACTACATCTAACTTTTGAAAAAATTATTACATTAAACTTAGCTACATGTAGTATAATACAATTAGTTTTGAAAAGTAAGTGCCTATAAGTCTACTATGGGCAGACCCCAAAATTCTGCTCCTCCAAGACATGTAAACTACAGTGTTCTTTCGCAAATTAGGGCCTAAGCAGTGACGGCTACGAGGAGGTCCCTATTGTTTTTGTAATTATGCAGTTGCTTTTTTACAATCTTGCTGATTGTGTGGATTTTTTGTAAAAAAAATAAAGGATGTTAGTGATACACGAGGGAACACTGTAGTGCACCAATTAGAAAAATGAAAACCATCTGTAAAAATTAATTATATGTAGTGAAAGTTTGTTTAAGTGGATCGTAACTTTGAGATGTGAGCCATGAATGTCCCAACAGGGGGGATATAGTAAACATTGTAACAACACTTTACTACATATAATTTTTTGATGTTTTTAATTTTTTTATGTTTGTAGAAATGTTGTTATATATGGATTTGATGTTTCTAATATTCTACAATTTTCGTTAGTGTGTATGGATTTTATTGAATTGAACAAAAGTTAGAAAATGTGAATATTACCAAGTACTGAAAACATTTTAAAATGAGTTAAAATTATTCCAGCAAAAACACTGGAGTAAGAATGAAAGTCACTTTGTAAGTCACATTGTAAAAAAAAAAAATACAAGAAGAGGAATAAATATACATGACCAAGGCATGAAGATTATGGTCAGAAAGACTGGAGAATTGTAAAAGGAACAGGGCAGTTTAGTCTGTTTGAAATTTTGTATGGTAGACTAATTTGCCTATTGTAAATAACCTGTTAAGTAAAGCAGATGAAATAAATTGATTTAGTAACTGAGGAGATTGTTAAATGACGTGGAAGTGAAAATGTTTAATCAAACGCCAGACGACTCTCTGCATCTGCAGGAAGGCCAACCTCCCATCATGGGTTGTGACTGGGTTTTGATCAAAGGTCCAGCCCAAAGCAGGAAGGTCCGTAAGTGTCGTTGATGTCCCCGAAGGCTGTGAAGATCGCTGAACGACCCTCCTGGATACACCTATCGCACGGCACAACAGGTACCATTGACTAACTGGTTGCGGGGCAAAGCTTGACCGAATCAAGGTGAGAGAGGGAAAAAAAACAAGCAGCTTGTCTAGTTGTGGAGAAGTCAGTCAGGAGGATGGGAGCACATTCAGTCTGCTCCCCAACAAAGTTCCGCAACCACTGTGAAGTCTAGGGCCTGTCCATTGTCCTGGAAGTGTCAGAAGGGACAAATCAAGGAGACATCGAGTCCCTCTCCTGAATCCTGAGGTTAAGATGCGATCGGACTCATTCGGGGCTTTACTTTTGTTTTATTTTTGTTTTTGAAGCCATCTTGAGGGGGACGAGAGACAGCTGGCTGAACTAATGCTGAAAATTACATACAAAAGCACCAGACTCTGTGCGCACTGGATTACGAACATTGGACAATATACAAACATTAAGCAATAACTCATTGATTGCACTTGAAGTACAACACTTTTGATTATATTGTTGTGATGATAATTATTTCATTAACATGTTTTTTATGATGGAAAGAACAAATATTATGTTATGCTCTATGATGGTAATATTTTGCCTATTTAACAAATACATGGTATTTGTATGTTTTAAATGATCCTACTGTTGAAAATCTAACTGAAGTGACTGATATGAGAATTTGAGCAAATATGTGATAAATAGGAGGGAAATGTCAGATAAATGTATACATTAGTTATGTAATGGGGCTGGACAATATACAAACATTAAGCAATAACTCATTGATTGCACTTGAAAGACAACACTTTGGATTATATTGTTGTGATGATAATTATTTCACTAATATGGTTTTTATGATAGAAAGAAAAAATATTATGTTACGCTCTATGATGGTAATATTTTGCCTATTTAACAAATACATGGTATTTGTATGTTTTAAATGATCCTACTGTTGAAAATCTAACTGAAGTGACTGATATGAGAATTTGAGCAAATATGTGATGAATAGGAGGGAAATGTCAGATAAATGTATACATTAGTTATGTAATGGGGCTGGTTGAACCTATTGAAAAAGTCATTCAGTTCGTATGCCCTCTCCACTGTCCCCCCTGCGGCTCTGGTCTTTTTGTTGAGACCTGTGATGGTCCTCACACCTTCCCAGACCTCCCTCATGTTGTTGTCCCTCAGCTTCATCAGCAAAAGAGCGTAGTGGTGAAAATCTGGTCCAATGTTTTTCTCCTTGAGTGTAAGGTGTTCGTTCGTATGTGAGGTATTTAATTTTTAGAGCTGTCAAACGATTACATTTTTAAATCAGTTTTATTAAGCGATTAATCATGATTAATCGCTTAATAAAACATTATCAAAAAAAAATCCCCGCCAAATTTGAAGAACACCGTTTATGTGTTAATTATTTTGACATTCAATGTTATGAGGAAGTCTTCAACATTTTTTGATCCACTGCACACGCTCATCCTCATCTTTTTCTAATCAGTTAATTTCTTGCATAATTTAAAATGGAAAAAAATTACCCCAATATTTTGACATGAACAGATATTCTAAATGTGATACGCAAATATGTATTAAATGCTTTACTTTAATGCATGTAATGATGTTTATTGCTCAAACACAACCTGTGCTACCTTAAACGTAGCCATTCGCTGTCACGCTAAAGGATAATCTATGGTCAAAATTAATAGTGTGATTAATCTGTGTTAATTCATGATTAATGCAATAATTTTTTGTGATTAATTAATCAGTTAACGCTTTTACTTTGACAGCACTATTAATTATGTAATTCTTTTGTTTTTAGTGTTATTGTAATTATTTAAGGAAAAAAAACATGGCTGTAATCCAGCCTAAAATAATCAATAATCATACTGATTTATCTTAAGGCAATGGGACTGCACAGCATGAAAAAAGGGACAGTCAAATCATAACCCCAGATGCAGTTTATCTTCATTAAGTTTTTTTGTTTACATTACCAGTGGAACAAATGTCCGTATAAATGTGACACTTACATTGAGAAGCAACAGATAATGCTTCCCTTCTGCAATAATAGCAGTGACTGAAGCTCTTAACTCACTCGATATTGTGTAGAAATGTCTTACCTTCATAAGAACAGACTCGCTGAGCTTTTCTCTGTTGACTATCTTTATTGCAACCTTCTGGCAGGTGACACAATGGATGCCTAGCTTGACAAGTCCTGCAACAAAAACATGACATCAAATTTAAATCCAGAACAAAATAATCTCATATTTAGGTTCCGTTATCTGGTTTTAAAATTGCATTAAAGATGGATTATACCAAGTGTGGTGTCAGTGTGTAGCAGTTGACAATGTACATTGTATCCTAGAACAGGGTTGCAAATAGATATTGTTTTAATGTGTACAAAACATGTACAAAAAGTAATGTTTATTCATGTACTGATTTTTATTTAAAATATTCACTGCAGAGTAACTACTAAAAAAGTTTAATTTGAACTTCTGTATTTTGATAACTGCACGAGGAATGCAAATAACAGGAAAACATATTTTCAACCTTCCAGACACTACCAGTGTCTGTTCTGGCTTAGACGCACGATTGGGGGTGCAAGGTGATCTCCAATTGTCCACCTCACATGTGTGGTCGACTATATCATCCGCAAAGGGAGATCTTGCTGTAAGAACCTCATCTCTCAAACCCCAGCGAGTCAATTTCTTATTCTGCAATGTCTAAGACTGCATGTGCTTCGACCACCCGGATAGTAATGGGAATGAGAGGAGTCGCTTCAATGGACCTTTCGCAAACCGCGCCCCCAAACTCCCCTATGTCCGTGAAGCTTTTCTCAGCTCCATCGAAATCCATTGTAAAATAAATTGATCCACAAAACTTTTGTCAGCTTCAATAAAACTAGACCAAACCAAATTCCAACAAGCTGTGGACCTCCAGCAAGCAAAATAGTAAAGATGTGCCCATAAATTGTGTAAATCGGACATGAGGAATACACAAAGTGGAGCGATGTCTTCAATGGATTGCACGATGTGGACAGCCTCACCCCCAGCGAAATGTCTTCAAAACAAGCATTCCTACGTTTGCTCCAAGGTAAGACTATAATGGGCTAGGCTAAAGCTAACCAGCAACCGAATGAAGTCAAGTTCACTTTAGCTCTAGAGGCAAGATCATCTACAAAAGTGGACATCAGTTATACTTACGATTATTTAATATTTTATATTATCAGGATATAATCCGCCATTCATCATCTAATTTGGCGAGTGCGCCTGCATTTTCGGTGAGCTCTTTATGACGAGATGCATTGTAAAAATACACAGTTTATCTTGAACATTGTTATTAATGTTAGCTGGGTAACTTCCCATCTTGGTAGTTTATGCTGGGTCTCATACTGGGAGCGCTGTGATGTTTCATCGAGTTACACTAAATTACAATTACATTTATTAAAAATGGGGATTAATTTGCGGCATTACAATTTCCACACTGAGAAAGAGACAGATGCCATTGTTGTACTGGATTTATCTTGAAACCTGTATGATTTAGCCTTGATAGTTGTGAAGTCTGCTTTTCTGCATGTTTTAATATAATAAATATATCCTTTTATTGCATACTGTAGACTAGGGTTCACCAATTCCGGTCCGGAGTCCTGCAGGTTTTAGATGTTTCCGCCTATCAACACACCTGATACTAAAAATTAGGATCGTTATCAGGCATGCTGATGAGCTGATTAAATCAATCTGGTGTGCTCGTGGGCGGAAACATCTACAACGTGCAGGACTCCGGACCTCAAGGACCGGATTTGGTGAACCCTGCTGCAAACCCTTTTGCCTTGATCTGAAAGATATCGCAATTGTATTGTTCCAAAAACATCCACTGAAATGCTCTGGTACATTCATTTATACTGTACAGTATGTGTACAGGAGGATTTCGGACCCGGAAGTGTCAGCTGAAGGGGGCGGGGCTTTTGTGAAAGGTCCATTGGCCGGGGTTAGCTGCGCTCCATCCCACAACAACCCACATTAATGCAAAACGCCCAAATCGATTTGAACTAGTCAAGCAAAATAACAAAGGAAAGAAAACTCTAACCACACGCACAGACAGACAGCGCTTTGCGCTGGACTTGCGTTGGGCACGAAAATAGGGCCCATTGTGTATATCTGAGGACGGAGTTGTTGTCACAATAAGCATGTCAAGATGGCTTTATCGGTACTTAAAACACAATTACACAAATGATACATCTCAGTCAAAGCCTAAACACTCAGGACTGTATGGCACACTGTAAATACCTCATCATAACCATGCACTGCTCATAAGATTTCACAGCCGATGAGTGCTTCAGTATCTGAAAAGTGATTTCCCAACAGGATCTCACAAGAAGACAGTGTTGGGGATGTTGCCAAAAGGACAGCCTTGGGGCTCTTTTATGTCTTCACTTAGAAGTGCAATGATATCCAGAGTGAAACTGCCTAGGCGATTGATATTGTCAAAGCAGCTCATGTATGGTTTTAAGTTGTAACTGCTTGGTACAAGACAGGGTTGGGAAGATCTTAAATGGCAGAGAGATGGACGGATGGACGGTTGGGCAGGCTGGCAGCTGGACGGTCAAATGGACAGACAGACGGACAAACAGATTTTAGATTATTTGAATTAAAATTGCATTGCAGAGTAGAAAAATGTTATACATTCTCCCGATCTGTGCCTTATTACACGCATCATTTGCCGCACAGTTGTGCAGCTTGCCTCTGCCTTTCAGATGTGGTATTTAAAGATGCAAAAACAGCCAACAATAACAAACGATACTTATATTGACTTAATTGAAAGAAAACCAAATTCAAAGTTTCTTAAATCAGTCAAAGAAAAATAACTAATTAATATTTTTGGTTGTAAAGACAAAACATCTACTGACTGTGGTCAAAGTATGAAGAGAGTGGAAAAGAAAATCCTGGGAACCACCATTTACTTACATCAGCAGTTTATCATTTCAAATTGGGCAATTTTCAAATAAAATGAAAACTGTCCTCTGCACTTTAGAATTTTTTGACCATGTGGAATTTAAAACTGCACAATTAATGTATAAAGCAAGACATATCTTATAGCCAGGCAATACCGAAAACATGTTTTCAGAAATAGGGTTGTTACAGTTCAAGGTGAATATATAACTTCAAGACAGTACTCAAGGACAACAATTAAAATCTTGTGTATATCTCTATGAGCAGTGAAAGTTTGGAACAGACTGAATATTGACCAACACAGTAAATTCTGTAGAGTAAATTTAACTATTTTTAGACTGGGACCAAATAGACTCAGTTTTAGAGTAATATTTACACATGGAAGAGCGTAAAATAAAGAATTAAAGAAAAAAAGTCACTCAAGGGTTGAGGAACGAACCTACAACCTTCAGCTTGGGAGACAGCCAATATACCCCCTGAGCCACGCAGCTCCTGCTGTGTGTTAGTATATCGCTCGTGTCAGCAGGACTCTTCGTAACTCCAAGAGACCAAAAATTATGTTTTTAGTCTCCTCTTTGATATAAGCAGACAATAGGAGGGGCATGACGTTTCGGTCAGTGTGCTGGAGTCCATAAATAAAAAACTTGACGTCCTCGGCCTCATCCTCGAGGACGTCAAAGAATTAAAGGTAAGCCTGGAATTCGTCAGTCAGCAGGTAAGCGACCTTCAACGGGAAAATGCCGAGTTACACTCTTTACTCGCGGCTGTTTCAGCCGAGCTGGAAACTATGAAAAAGGAGAATAAAACGCTAAAAGAAACAGTTTTAGATGTCCAATCCCATAGTATGCGGGAGAATTTAATATTCTCAGGCATATCCGAGAATATCTCTGACAACCCAGAGGTTGAGATAAAAAATATTATGACGACGTCGTTAAAAATTCCTCAGGAGACGGTAAATAACATCTCTTTTGACCAGGTACATCGGCTTGGAGCCCGTAGGGGCAACAAACCCCGTCCTATTATTGCCAAGTTTGAGCATTTTAAACAGAAAGAATTTGTAAAAAGTAAAGGACGGGAGCTTAAAGGGACCTCATTTGGAATGAATGATCAATTCCCGAGAGAGATCAATGAGCGGCGAAAGGTACTGTTTCCTATAATGAAACAAAATAGGCAGGAGGGTAAACGGACTACGATAGCCGTTGATAAGTTATATATCGATGGCCAACTATTCCGGAACCCCAATTCCACTCCCTGGCTGTTCTAATTGGCATTGGTGTAACTAAACTTAGTTTGATTATTAGGTGTATACATATACTGTATATGTGGTTATAAAACCAAAAATATGAATACTTATTATGTTTAGGCTATATTATAAATATAATATTAATACACAACTATATCTAAAGTATATTTAAACAAAAAAATCTCGCTTGGGTTACGGGTGTATTGTTATGTTTAATCCCCTGTTAATTTCCTTCACTTTCACCTCCCTACTCGTTTTTGCACTGTTTTATTTACTTACACGTTACCTTACACGTTACCTCATATTTTACACAAACTATATAAATCACCTAACCACTCTGATTCTATCCTATAACATGCCAGTGGTGGCAAATGGCCTATACAGATATATACATAGGACTGAGTTTATATTGTTTGTATGCATAAATTAGTTGTGGTTTCCTGGAATGTTTGTGGGGCTCGCTCACTGGCAAAAAGAATAAAAACTTTAGACCATCTCTTAAAATTAAAAGCAGATATTTGCCTCCTACAAGAAACCCACCTACAAAAATCTGAAGAAAAATTACTTATTGATAAAAATTTTAGCCAAGCGTACTCTGCCCCTTATAACAGTAGACAAAGGGGAGTCTGTATACTCATACATAAGAATTTACTCTTTACTCTAAATAATACAATAACAGACCCAGAGGGCCGATACATTATTATTCAGGTGACTATATTTAATAAAATATATACATTTGGTAATTTATATGCCCCTAATAATGATGATCCGGCCTTTTTCCATGAATTTTTCTCTAAGCTGTTTGAATTAGCAGCGAACTCTACTATTATTATTGGAGGAGACGTTAACACAGTCTTAAATCCATTAATAGATCGATCTAATAAAACAACATGTATAAGGCGATCACAATCTACAAAAGTAATAGGGGAATATATGGATGACTTTGGCCTCGTCGACAGCTGGAGACTTAAAAACCCAAATAAGAAGGAATTTACCTTTTCCGCTGTGCACCGGTCCTTTTCAAGAATTGATTTTTTTCTTACAAATAATTCTATTGCTGATAAAACTGTTACAAAAATACATCCTATTATTATTAGCGACCATGCACCAGTCTCCCTTTCCCTACAAGTTGATTATACCTTTAAACCACCACCGACATGGCGTTTTAATATCTCACTGCTAAACGACGCAGAATTTGACAAAATTATAAGAAAAGAATGGGCAGACTTTTTGGAAATAAATGACTCTCCAGACCTATCTCCAGCTCTTCTCTGGGAAGCTGGGAAAGCAGTAATTAGAGGTAAAATTATATCATATTCATCTTATAAAAAGAAACAGGATCAAAAATTAGAAAAAGACTTGGAAGATAAAATTAAACAACTGACGGATGAGTACGCAATAAACCCAAATAACCAAATATGGACTGACTTACAAAATACAAAAATACAGTTAGACGATATGTTAACTAAAAAGAGAGTTTATAATACAACAATTGAGATACAACAACTTTGAATATAATAACAAATCAGGTAAATTTCTTGCAAACCAACTTCAACTTAATCGGGAAAAATCGCTTATAACGGCTATTAAAGGGACAACTGGTGAATGTACACAATCACCAGAAGAAATTAATCAAATTTTTTATAATTATTATCACAACCAATACTCAGAAACTAATAAGCCTAACCCAGAGCATATTGAGGCATTCCTCAGTAGCTTAAATATACCTCAGTTAACTACTGAATATAAAAATATGTTAGATGCACCACTTACTATAAACAAGTTGTACAGTGCTCTAGATAGTATGCCAAATGGCAAAGCACCTGGCCCGGATGGTTATCCGGCTATATTTTTAAAGCACTTCTGGTCAATGCTTGCTCCACTATTCTTAAGAGTAGTAACAGAAATTAAAACTAATGGTCACATACGCACACACATGAATACAGCCGCAATTAAACTTTTATTAAAGCCAAAAAAAGACCCCACCCTTCCATCAAGTTACCGTCCGATTTCACTAATTAACACTGATATTAAAATTATCACTAAGGCTTTTACATCTAGATTAGAAACAGTAATCCCGACAATCATTCATAGCGACCAAACAGGCTTTATTAAAGAGCGTCACTCTACTAATAATATTAGAAGGCTCTTTAACCTTATTAGTATGTCACAGCGGCATGATAAAAAGGCAGTTATTATATCATTGGATGCAGAAAAAGCTTTTGATAAAGTTAACTGGTCCTTCCTCTTTGCTGTTTTAAATAAATTTGGCTTTGGGAAGTCATTTATTCACTGGGTGTCAGTATTATATGATTCTCCTAAAGCTACTGTTACTACTAATGGGATTATATCTAAGAGTTTTACTCTACAGAGAGGCACAAGACAGGGATGCCCCACTGTCGCCTTTATTATTTGCAATATTTAATGAACCGCTTGCATTAGCCATACGCCAGGAAAGAAGGATTCAAGGAATTCACTCTGGGGTAACAGAACATAAAATTAATCTATATGCCGATGATATTTTACTTTATTTAGAAAAGCCTGCTATTTCGTTAGGAGAAGTATTTAACTTAATAAATAAATTCTCACAGTTATCAGACTATTCTATTAACTGGAAAAAATCAACACTTCTACCTATTACAGAAAATTCATGGAACCCTGCAAGCCAGGACCCACACTACTCATTTCCTATAGGTAATTTAAAATACTTAGGCATAAAAATCTCACCTAAATTAACTGATTTAATTAATTTAAACTTTACTCCACTTCTGGATAGCATTTATAGTGACTTGGAGCGCTGAAATAATCTTCCTATTTCTCTAATAGGACGAATAGCCACTATTAAAATGAAAGTTTTACCCAAAATAAACTATTTTTTCTCAATGATTCCATTTAAACCTACAGCTAACTGGTTCCAGTTGTTGGACTCAGCCGTTACAAAATTTTACTGGAATAAAAAAAAAAGCAAAGATTAGTCTATCTACTCTTCAGAAAAATAAATCCAAAGGAGGTCTAGAGGCACCAAATTGTATGCACTACTATATAGCCAACCAGCTACAATATATTATTTTATGGGCACAACCCAATAGAGATACTAACTGTTGGCTGGAACTAGAACAGAAGGATTGTAATAACCTCAGACTCCTAGATTTAATCTTTATATCGATTAAGCGACATAACTGCTTTAAAAATCCAATGATTTCCGCCACCCTGACTGCCTGGTGGAAGGCACTAGAAATGACAAAAGCCCAAGTGGAGCCCTGCGGGCTTTCTCCCCTATGGCATAACCCCGACTTTCAAATTAACAACCAATCGTTTTATTTGAATGTGTGGGAGCAGAAAGGAATTACACATCTCCACCATCTCTTCTCAGATAATATGTTTATATCGGATACATCCTTGCTCCAAAAATACAAAATAAAAAACATAATTTTTTTACATTATCTGCAAGTTAAAAGTATGATAAAGAAACAAATTCCAACACTTCAGGGTACGCTCCAACCGCCTGTTTTAGCTAAAGATATTACCAAGCTTTCTCCGACAACAACAAAAAAACTCTCAAAAATATAAAAGTTAATTTCGCATACTTTCATATACTGATAAAACGTCTTTACCCATCTTGAAATGGGAAACAGACTTGTCTATAGCTCCGGAATCTGACTTTTGGATTCAAGTTTGTGAAAACGTTTTTAAAATGACAAAACACACAAATTTACAACTTATCCAATATAAAATTATTCACAGAACATACATTACTCAATATATGATGAAGAAAATGGGACTCTCAGACTCCGACATTTGTCTCCAGTGTTTACAAAACACTGCAGACACTTATTTTCATGCTTTATGGTTATGTACTCCGGTAATGTGTTTCTGGACTAAAGTCTCTGGGGCTGGGTTGGGGTGGATGGCGGGCGGGGGGGTCGTGGAGGGTGCGGGGGTTGGGGGCCGGTGGGGTGCCTGGCGGGCCTGCAGTGCCCCGTCCTGCTGCGTTGGGTCGGGGGCGCGGGCCTGCAGTGCCCCGTCCTGCTGCGTTGGGTCGGGGGCGCGGGTCGTGTTGGGGTGGGAGGCGCTCCTGCTCCTGGGTTTGCTCTCCGGCCGGTGGCCCTGGCGGGGCCCAGGGGTCGTCCTTTGGCGCTGCCGCGGCCTGGGGGGCCCTGAGGTGTTGCGCTTGCTCTGTCCTGGCAGGGGTCGACGGCTCCCCTCTTTGGTGGAGATTTTCATGCATGCCAGATCCACCACACCAGCATCTATCGAAACTCAGACACAATCTGCTTCCTCCTCAGGTCATTGAATCGGTGGAGGCTGGTGTCTGTGGATCTCACTCGGCTTCGTCTGTCCTTCCTTCCTTTCCTCAGTCTCTCCTTCGGTCTCTTGAGGTCTCCCTGATTTTTTTTTTTTTTTTTGGGATTTGTTGGAATTTAGATGTTTCTTGGGTTGGGGAAGAATTCTGGTGGGTGGCCCGGTGGGTGGTGTCTGGTCGGTGCTGGATTTCACCTTCCTTGGTTTTCTTTGGTCCCCTCGGGTCTCCTGACGGCGGTGTTCGGTTTAGGTGAACGGTATGGGATTTTTTATTATTTATTTAAAAAAATAAAAAATAAAAATAAAAATAAAATAAATAAAGAGCAATGATGATGACATTTCCGAATGAACAATACTGAGCTCTTTAAAAAAAAGAAAGAAAAAAAAGAAAGAAAAAAAAGGAGGGGCATGGCTCAGGTGGTAGTGTCTTCCAAGCTGAAAGTCATGAGTTTGTTCTTCAACTCTTCAATTCTATATTTTACTCTCTTCCAAGTGCAAATATTACTCTAAAAGTCTATTTGGTCCCTCTCTAAATAGAGTCAAATTTACTCTACAGAATTTACTGTGTACAACAATGTCTTAATTCATTTATCTAGGTCATTTCATTCTCAGGGTATTGAATCGAATGAACCTGTGTGTCTCAATCATCCTAGGAACAAAGTTGTCTGGCACTTTATGTCCCTGGCAGGATCACCCATGCCAAACATGTCCTTGGTGAGGGACCAGACAAAGCACGGCTCTAGACCCTTCATGATGAAAAACACGGTTGGAGCAACCGAGAAATAAGAAATGGTAGTTTCCCGGGCAACGAGCGACATACGGCGCACATCGTCATTCAAATTTGTTCTGTCCGTATGCAGCATACACAAGTTGTAAGGGCACACACACACACACACACACACTAGCGCTAAATGCCCGGTGCCGCCCGATTAGGGGAGAAAGATGTTTTAATGTAATCGTAACAACTCCGGGCGTTCGTCTTCCGTAAACAAACCTCTCGACATTACATGAACACCCCCTACGAGAATTACAAGATCTTGCGAGATGGGACATTACAAGAATTACGCCTCAGACTCTTTAATGGAAACACCTGCGAGTCGAAGTACTTTACCGAAATTGTAGCAGTATTGCTTTTATTTTGCGAAACACTGGATGGAAACGCAGCTATAGTCATTCCAGCATGTTCTGGGTCATCTCCAGGGCCTCCTACCGGGTGAAACGTTGCCCAGAACACCTCTTTAGGGAGGCATCCAAACAAGATGCCCAAACCATCTAAGCCGGCACCTCTCAACGCGGAGGAGCAGCGGCTTGACTCTCTGAGTCCCTTCCGGATGACCGAGCTTCTCACCCTATCTCTGAGAGTCCGGACACTCTGCGGAGGAAACACATTTCGGCCGCTTGTATACGGGATCTTGGTTTTTCGGTCATAACCCACAGCTAATGACCATAGGTGAGGGTTGGAACGTATATCGACTGATAAATCGAGAGCTTTGCTTTTTGGCTGAGATGCTGCACCGATACGCCTGTCGATCTCCCGCTCCACCCTGCCCTCACACGTGAACAGAGATACTTGAACTCCTTCACTTGGGGCAGAATCTCATCCCCGACCCTGAGAGGGCACACCTCCCTTTTCCAACTGAGGACCATGGTCTCAGATTTGGCTCGGCTGTGAACCGCTCCAACAAGAGTTGGGGATCCCGGCTTGAAAAAGCCAACAGCACCACATCTGCAAAAAGCAGAGATGCAATGCTGAGGCCACCAAACTGGATCACCTCAACGCCTCAGCTGCACCTAGAAATTCTGTCCATAAATGCTTTTAACAGAATCGGTGGTAAATGGCAACCTTGGCGGAGTCCAACCCTCACTGGAAACGAATTTGACTTATGGCTGGCAATGCGATCCAAACTCTAACATTGGTTGTACATGGACCAAACAGCCCGTGTCAGGGCATTCGGCAGACTTACCGAGGGATACGGTAGAAAGCCTTCACCATGTCCACAAAACACATGTGGACTGGTTGTGCGAACCCCCATCTCAGAGTAACATCATGTTTATCATGTCCATTTTTCTTTTTAATCGCTTGCAGTTTGTAGATTGAAAAGCTGGCTGTGAAGGAAACCACCTGCAGTTGCAGTCAACTGACATGAGTTATGATCAAAATGCCTCTCACATTTCAAGCCAACCTGTGGCCTATTTATAACTTATTTCCTACCCAGACAGGTAACATCCAAGTTAGTCACTGATAATCTAACCCAAACAGAAAAAAAGAAGAGACAGATGTATGCAAAAATATAACAATGCTCACTGTTGACATCAATGCATTGATACTTTCCTTTGTGTAACTCAACAATCATTGTCAAGACACTGTTCTATAACATCGATTAAGTCATAAAACAAAAAGGCATGTGGCTGTCCCAACAGAGCAACTCCTTGTCGTGAGACCCCACTGAGACAAATGAGATTAAATTAATGATTAGGCTGAATATTGATTTCTTACTCTGAATTAAACATCGTACATTGTTGATGGTTCCAATTCAGTATTCAGACCAATGAAGAAATAATAAAGGTGGTTTGGAGGATAGCCGTCCATTTATTCTCGACAGCACTTATCCTATAGGCCCTTACCAAAAAAAAAAGTATATTTAAGTATCCCTGAAGTATGCTCAAAATTAGGAAAGTATACTTCTAGTTTACTTTTCTTGTACTTGTTGGAAGTATACTCCACCAAGTAAATGTTACGTATTCTTTAAGTATACTGAAACATATACTAAAAGTTTACATACTGTGGTATATACTTAGAATGTAATTGGAAAATTAGGAGAGTATACTTCCAGGTTACTTTTCTTGTACTTATTGGAAGTATACCCCACCAAGTAAATGTTAAGTGTACTTGTAAGCAGGGCTCTAAATTAACTTGTTTACTAGCCAAACACAATTTCCATCCGCCATTTTTTTTCCCAGTGAAAATTTTCCCAGATTTGTTTTTATTTTTGAAGCCCCTAAACATGAAGTAACAACAGTATGTCTATATGACAGCATGTTATGTGTCGTATTAAATTGATTCTGAAACATATAGTAAAGTCTTACTCCCATACCCAGTGCTCATTCAGCTGAATAGAGAGCTCAGCCTCATTCATTAAACTGGCCACCTCGAGTCAGGGTCTGAAGCCACCAAACCCGTCAACCTCGAGGCGGATCCCCGAGGTTGGAGCCATCACCATGGGCCGGGGGAGCGGCGGGCTCTGCTGCGGCTCGAGCTCTCATCAAGTGAATGGGAACACACGATCGGGCAAGCGATCTTTTTTTTTTTTTACCACAATCCTTAAAAATTCATCCTCAAGTACAAAATTGTAAATATAGTTCAGCGTTGTTGTAAAACATTATTATATTTATTGTATATACTGTATTTTTATGACAGCGGGCGCGCTCTTGCCACAATGAAACGCCAACATCGGGGGCCAACCAAAGCCGACGCAGTGTGGAACCAGTCTAGTGGAAGCGGCATTGCATTACCAGCCAAATTGGCTCGTAAATATTTATGACCACCCACCAAAATGAATTTTAACCGGAACTGAAACACATACTAAAAGTTAACAAACTGTAGTACATATTTACACACAAATGGGCCAAAATTATGATAATCTACTGAAACAAATAAAAGGAGTTGACAAGGTGGGATGTCCTCCCACTCTCTTTGTTTGGTAGAATTGAAGCTGTCAAAATGAACATATTACCAAGACTCCTATATTTATTTCGGGCATTGACCATATGGGTCCCCATATCTACTTTAACAGCGTTGGACAAACTTGTTTAAAGGTTTGTTTGGCAAAATAAAAGACAGAGAAAGAGTGAGAAACGTTCTAGGCTCAACAAAGAATAAGGGAGGGCTATCCCTACCGAACTTGAAATATTACTACTGGGCGAGTCAACTTACTGGTATTACTCAATGGATGTACAACAACCAGGAAATTAGATGGCTTCAAATACAGCATAATCTTTCTCTGAAGTGTTTACCATTTTTGAAGACTAATTTTAGGATAGAAAACATATGGATTAGGCATACGTTGAGAGTATGGAATGCAGTCAGGATGAAATTAGGAGGGGAAAACTCTATATCACGTACCATGTCGTTGGTTGGGAACATTGACTTCATGCCGTCAGTATGGGACAGTGGATTCAAGCAATGGGAATGCAATAGGGTGAGAACCGTTGATCAATTATTTGAGGGGAATGAAATTAAATTCTTCTCCCAATTGCAGACTCAGTTTGCATGAACACCAAGAGATATGTTTAGATACCTACAAATATTCAGACTCAAATAGAAAAGGACAAACTTAAAAGAGAACCTACAAATGAAGGAAAATACTTAATTATGGTAACTGCACATAATTTGCCTACTAAGAACCATATTTCACATAAATGTGACATCTTAACCGCTGATTTGTCTGGTAGCACACTTGATGTGAAAGAGAAGTGGGAACTTGAAATTAATGTGGTAATAGAGGATAGAACATGGGAGGATATGTGATCAATAGCAATCTTTGGAAAGAATTTGACTGGAAAACAAAATTTGTATTTTTTAGAACCCCTCTGGTAATTTCAACATTTGGTAGAGACCCAAATTCCTCATTGTGTTGGAGAAATTGTGGAGCTATTGTTGATCACTCACATATCTTCTGGGACTGTGATGTACTGTATTGTACTGTATGTACGGTATTCTGGAATGAGTTGATGAAGGAGTTTGTAAAACATTTTGAATATTGATATCCATATAAATACTGTGTTGTGTATAATGGGATTATGCCTGGAAAAAGTAACAAATGGACATAAGAAATATATTCTGCGCATTCTCCTGATGGTTGTAAGAAAGACAATTACGGCAAATTGGAAGAAAATACCTCCACCAACGAAAGCTGAATGGACTTTGAGATTGAAACAAGTGTACACGATGGAGTACATGACTGCTAAATTGCAGATAAAGACGGACTTATTTCTAAAAAAATATGTTAGTGTTAGACATTAGTGAAAGACTACTTATATGTGTGAATACTATTGTGACATGCTTGATTGAATAAGATATGCCCTGTGTCAAGGTATTTTTTAAAATTAATGTTTCTTTGATAATAAAGTTCCTCAAAAAAATTGCAAACAATTATCGGATTGCTTATCGGTTATTGACATCGCTACTTTCTAAATTATTGGTTTATCGGTATCGGTTGAAAATAGCATTATCGTGCATCGCTAATAGAAAGATAGAGAAGTATTGACGTTGCAATGCACAAGTATGACAAGACAGCAGTGGTGAAGGGATCAATTATTAACACAAGTCTATTTTGGTAAAACTTCAATTTGACCCTGTTCTATATGTGACCCCTCGAAATCCCCTACCCCCACACAGACACACGCACACACACAAAATAATATCTGTGTCAAGGTTATTCTTTCCCCAGACAATATGAATACAGAGAAAATAAATCCACCACTCTTTCTCATTCTACAGAGCCTAATACAATTTCATCATTAATGAGTTAATTGATAAAAGCAGCGCCTCCTCTAATCTGATTTTGCGATCCATCATCATAGAGAAAGGGGGATGGCAGGAATACAAGGAGACCAAGAAAGTAAGTCAGTGATTGAGAGAGAAGAGAGAGAAAATGAAAGACAGTTAAAGGTACTATATCACAGTATTTTAAGCCTTCCACAGTTTACTATAGGCATATAATGATTAAATTGTACCTTTGACACCCTGACAATGTTATTTTTATGAAATGTTATATAGTTTGCTGGCTATTTTTCTAACACGAAAGTAAAACGCCTGGTTCAGTCAAACCCTGCATCTCCCCCAGCATGCATGATGTAGAAAAATCTTAAATATTAAGACAAATCTGGGTAGAATTGGAAAAGTAGAAATTAAGGGAAGAGGAAAGAAAGTAAGGAGACGTTCACCACTATAAACACAAAGCAAGCCAAACCCTTTTTGCAGAGCAATACACACAGTAATTTGCGAAACATTAACACACTTGTAAACATTAGACACAGAAGTACAGTACAGGCCAAAAGTTTGGACACACCTTCTCATGACTATTTACATTGTAGATTCTCACTAAAGGCATCAAATTATGAATGAACACATGTAGAGTTATGTACTTAGAAAGGTGAAATAATTGAAAACTTTTTTTTCTTTTTTCAAAATAGTCACTCTTTGCTCTGATGATTTTTTTGCCCACTCTTGGCATTCCCTCGATGAGCTTCAAGAGTCACCTGAAATGGTTTTCCAACAGTATTGAAAGAGTTCCCAGAAGTGAGAATGCTAAGAGTGTGCAAAGCAGCTATCAGAGCAAAGGGTGGCTATTTTGAAGAAAATAGAATCTAAAACACGTTTTCAGTTATTTCACCTTTATTTTTTTTATTAAGTACATAACTCCACATTTGTTCATTCTTAGTTTTGATGCCTTCGGTAAGAATCTACAATGTAGATAGTAGGGGTGTGCCCTAAAAAAATATTCTCATAAGAATCGCGATTCTCATTTAGATATAATCTGTTTTAAATGTACCAAAATTTATTTTATTTATTATATTTACTGCCTTACCCTTGTTTATATGTGCCTTTATTTGGAGCACTGTTCATGTTGGACACGATTTGGCCACTTAGGGGCAGTGTGTGATACACTGTTAAGTTGTAGCCCACATTAGAGAGTAGAACGAAAAAGTTATAATCAAGTTATTCCAATAATAGTTTTTTTGCAGTGTAGAAATAGCATATGCCGGTGAGTAATTTTAAGATGCTTCTCTGTATACATTCCTGAAGCGTTTTGTAAGAATAGCCATTCTTTTGATTGATAAAAGTGTCGCGAGTAGCGCGCTAATTAGCATTAGAAAGTCAGACCGGTGTAGATCATGACGATTCTTTGCACATCTATAAATTGAAGCAGAAATAATTGTCAATCAAACCATTTTGAATCAAAAATCGTTCTGAATCGAAAATGTATATTGAATCGAATCGCAGACCCAAAAATCGGAATCAAATCGAATCGTGAGAAAGTCAAAGATTTTCACCCCTCGTAAATAGTAATGAGAATAAAGCAATTGGCATATTGAATGAGGTATGTCTAAACTTTTGGCCTGTACTGTATATCATTATGTCCCTTCCTTGCAATTCCCAAGCACTGATTGACATAATACCACACTCATGAGCTAGTTAAACCAATCAGCAGGAAGTAGTTGTTGAGGAAGACATGAACTAGGAGAACATCCACAAAGAATTAAAGGACCAAATCCATCAAATGAAATTTGTGCACTAAGAAGAAAGAAGAAAATAGAATTATAATTCAAAAAAAAAAAATTATAATTATTATATTATTAATAATTATTTATATTTTTTTATGCCAATGAGGATTTTGCCTATGATATTGCTGAAATTCTCTGGGCCAAATGATGTGCGATATATAATTTTTTAAACTTTTTTTTTAACAGTTGTTTACATAATAAATTGAACATTTTCACACAATTACCGATGTTTACACTCAAGGAGCAAAACACCAGTCCAGAGTTGCACAACAATTAGCACAGACATAGCTTCATACTTTTTGCAAACCACTACACACAGTGATTTACAAAAACCTACACGCATTTTCACACATTAGACACAGGTCAGGTTTGCGAGGTTGCTTCCTTCTCATTACATGACCACACAAATAAACACATTGAATAATCACATCCATCAAGTGTGGAAGCACACGTCCTTCCAGTTTTTTTCCAATTGCTAAAACACAATTTTGCAAGCTAGGCTGGTTTTATCAAAACACGTAACACAATTCACAAAACCACACACTCGAACTGCAAAATCCCTCATATATCCTGCAAAATGAAGCACTGCAACCAAAGCTACATATAGCTTTATCAAAATCAAACTTTTATACCAAGTGGCACACACGTCATTCATATTACCAGATTTATGTACCAGCGTTTCTGTTCTATTCATTCAGCGGTGGCGCCCCACCATTCCTAAAATTGTAGCCGCCGCTCCTTCAAATTTACAATTAAAGCAGTTGGGGCCTGGGGAGGAGTGCAGCCATGCAGTATTACACCAACTGGATGGTGAAAAAGATGACCAGACAGCAGGGCTCGGCGCTGCAACCAATTTACCACAAATGTGGTCAACTTTACAGTGTTTGCTGGTTAAAAAAAGAAAAGAAAAAAAATCCTCCATTCGCTGGGCACAAGTGCACGTCTCAATTTGTAGTGCAACGGATCTTTGAGTCATAACTTGTTTGGATCAAGGGCGCGGTCGAATCAAGATAGCCACCACGCACTGCCTGCTGAAAGCCAACCAAAATAAATGGCTAACAACTAATACAAAGACGTCAATGCAATAGGGTTGGTAGGGTTTTATTTTGAAATTGACCCTCAAAGCGCACAGTGGCGTGTATTCTAACTTGACTTGTTACGGTCCACGGTATTTCGTAGCCGTTTGTTTGTTGTTTGTTTGTTTGTTTTATTCCCCGTGTGGTGGAGCAACTCTCGACGACCAATATCAACACAACGCCATCCCGAAATCATATTCAATCGCTAATTAAGGACACCAAGAAACCGCTATTGTGTGAAATGGCACAAGTCTCCGGCGGTAGCAGTTAGCCGATAATGGGAAGGTAAACATTAACATCTCTTGCGAGATGTGCTGTGCATTCAAATTCATTCGGACATTTCATACGCACACAGAAAGAAGTCCATTAATGCAATAAACGCTAAAAATGGCAGATATGTAAATGTGGGCTTTCTATCAATCTATAAAAGCTGACATACACTATATATAAAGAGGAATGATGTTGGTGAAATCACTTTGCTATTTTACCTAATTACAATCAGTGGTACATCGAGGCACTTAAGTTTACAATACCTAATCTAATAACTAGGCATCCATTCTCCATTCTCGTGGTTGATACGTAAATGAATCCAAAATAAACAATAAATCTTATTTTCTTATATATAATTCTTATAACATTTGCCACCAAAAACTGGAGTGCCTTTACATTAGTCCCCTTTCAACAGCAGGCAAACACTGAATAATAATAATATTCAGAGTCATAGTTTAAGAGTTTTATTTTCATCAGTCATCTGAGCTTCAATGACAATGTGCTCACGTACACTTGATTGGGAAACACTGAGTTGATTGGTTCTGATGCTAGCCAGGTTGTGAAGTTTTGGTTTTCCCAAGGGGAAGATGGTTGGTTAAATTATCTTGCAAATATTTCTTGAGTCACTGTCAATCTTTACGTCATATGAACCTACGGTATGCAAATTGAGATGACTGTGTATCAGCAAATATGGTCATCCTGCACCTCCTCAAAAAATGGTGCCACCAAAATCCAGTGCAGTGCGACCAACTGAAAAGGTTATTGTAAAAGTTAGTGTAGAGCCCTGCAGACACCACCGATCTCTCTCCCTTGACAAATTATTTTTGTCGGGCATGACGTGAAAAAAAAAATCTACAGTTTTTTCACAATACAAAGTTGGCCTGGCCCCGCTCCTGAAAAAAATCCTTGAGGAAACACTGTGTACTGTTGGGCATAATGAAAAGCACTCTCATTTTTAGTGTGCTTTGCCATAATACTAAAATAGTTCAAATTGGAGAAAATTCTTCAGATTGTTCACATGCACATAAATATTTGAAGATACTTTTGTTTTCAATGTTTATTCAATCGTATAAAAATAATAATAATAGTAATTTATTTTGATTATTTGTGGATGTCGTCTTCCAAAAGTTGGGATTTGACAATCAACATTGCATCATCCCTGAAACAAGCATCTTCAAACTCTCACCCTGAGTAGCCTGCTGGTTGTTATTACAGCAGAGCCTCTTGAAACTGTCAGGTACATCTATTTACATTTCTTTGAAGAGCAGATAGCAATAAGAGAAAGTCTAAGAAAAAAACATCTAAAAGGGACAAGTGTTGATTTCATAACACTTCTAAATTAGAAAAGTAGGTAACGTATTACACATCTATTATAAAAGTTGTCATCCAAATCCAGTGAAAAACTCAGACCTGCAGGCAGTGCCTCAAGTCAAAGCTTTATAATTAGTCTCTGCATTTTCACCTTCTCCAGAGATTACTATTCACTCCTCAGTTCTGCCTCTCATCCCTTTCTGTAGCTTTATTAAGTGGCGATAACTTTACAGTTCCGTGCAAATTAATTTCTATCATGATTGCGACCTGACCCGACTTGCCTGTCAGAACACGGCTCTTCGGAAAATGCTGATGTCTTCCTCGCAAAAGCATGCCTATTAACTACTGCTAACCCATCAAAGACAACCCTCATACGAAGAGGGGACAGGTTTTAGAACACTGCAGGACAAAAAGCTCTGCTTTAGGCTTGTACAACTGCAATACAAAACACAATGCAATGTGCGGGTGTCACAAACATTTTTTTTGCTTGCAAACAGCTTTAGTTGCCGCCATCAAATTTTAAACATATTCAAAATGTCTTTGCGTGAATAAAAATGGTTTGGACCCCCCGTCTGCCGAACGTCTGCAACAATTTGCAGCCTTGAACGAAACCTGACGAAATACCAACACTTATTACATGCGCGCACTGTCGCAAGCCTGCGCTGCTCAGTGAGATGCGTGCCTAAAACTGGCTTTACAGATTGTGGCGATGTGATGGCACCTATAATTCTTTGTTTCTTTCAGTTACAGTATATTGGCACTGGTTGCCAGACAGAAAGATGATTAAACAGATCATCCAAACCCCCACCTACACTCACACCTCAGACGTTGTTTAAAGTGTGTTGACACTGATGCCACAGTTCAGCTGAGTCCGACAGCTGCTCAAAGTTCACTATTCAATTGTGTGTGTGTGTGTGTGTGTGTGTGTGTGTGTGTGTGTGTGTGTGTGTGTGTGTGTGTGTGTGTGTGTGTGTGTGGGTGTGTGTGTGTGTGTGTGTGTGTGGGTGTGTGTGTGTGCTGGTGTGTGCGTGTGCGTGTGCGTGTGTGTAGAGAACCAAAACTGCCAAAAATAAAAAATAAGTGAATAAAAATGTGAAAATAAAAACGGATATAAAAAATAATGCAAAAATTGAATGCAAAAAATGTATATAAATGAAAATAAAAACAAAAAAAATATATAAATAAGTAAATAAATATGATTACAAAATAAATTAAAAAATACGTGGAAATAAATACAAAACTATATATATATATATTAGGCATGGGACGAGACACAAATCCCACAAGACAAGATGTCTTGCAAGATTGAAACCGCGAGAACGAAACGAAACGAGATTTTTGCAAAATGTTTAATATACATATTTTTTTAAATGACCAATATAAATTTGACAGTTTTCAATTTTTTTCTTTTTATTGAGAAAAGAGCAAGAAAATGTACAATCTAGTTTTAAAGTGCAAATGTGAACATAAACAGGAGATTCAGTTTTGCTACAGACTAATTTTTCAAATGCTGCTGCCATACAAGCAGCTGAGAACTTTCATCTTACTAAATAGTTTTAGTGCTAGAGCAGAGTATTTTTAAAGAAGTTTATTCGCAGTTCATAAGTCCAGTCCATCTTTTCAAATCTTTCCGGACACTTACACTGAGCAAATCAGAGTAGTTTAGACCAGACTAACTCCTGTAAAATTTTGCATTATTTTGCATTCTAAAGTGTAAAGAGTAAACAAATAATGAAATATGAATTCCTTCTCACTTTTAATAAAGTAACTAAGTTTGTCTAATTTTAACAGATCAGAAATTGAGCAGGCTAATTTCACTGCATGGAAAATTTAATAAAGAATACCACCTAGTCACGGTTGGTTTCAGTGCCTGTGTTCATAAATTAACTAAAGAGCATGAGCACATCTAACACATACAGTATGAAGCTCCGTTTACATGCAAGTAAGCAGGGTAGGCTACTCCACATTAAACAGTACACATCAGTATGCTCAGTTGCTTCCTGCTCCTGTCGGCCGTTCTGCTGGAGGCTGCAGAGGTGATTCCTCCACTCTCCATGATGTCTTTAGAGACACTCAACTATTTTTAGCTCTCTCATTCAAACATACTTGCCCTCCTCTTGACAGATAGCCCTTTGAAACGCCCCAGCTGACTTTTTTCCTCTTTATTGTCACATTTTCCTTTCCACCTCATTTGTTTTCTTTCTTTTAGTGACACTCAAACCCAACCACCCACCCCCAACACCTCCAAGATGCTGGACTAATGAATTAAAGCAAGAGCATGATTTTTTTGTTTTTTTTTTACTTAACTCTTTGACTGCCATAAACGTTATAAAACGTTTAGCATAAACCTAGGGAAGGGCGCCGAGGACGTTAAAAGACGTCCCCTATGTTTTTTTTTTTTTTTTTTTCAAAAACGGGTGCAGGAAAGCCTTGGGCAGCTGTGCTGAAAGTATCAGGCAGATCTGATTAGTCAAAGACTCGTTTTGGCCCCTAGAGGGCAGCGATGACTCTCTTTGCACAAGGTTGGATGGGCCGCCCACCGTGGGCGTCAGTAGAAGACGTGAGGCGGAGCTAGAGTGTTGAGGAGACAATGGCTGATCCAAGCCACAATGGCTTGACCAAGCAACCGGTTACAAGCAGCTCAGCTTGAGCATTTTTTTCAAAGACGGAAAGCATCAATCAATACTAAAAAGCGCATTGATGTCAACGATGATGATGACAACGAGCTCTACGCCAAAGTTGGAAGCTTTGGCGTGACTGTTATGAACACGTAGTAAGCCTCACGGCTAAGCGCGGCTAGCGCGGCTAGCGCTGCTAAGGCCGGAAAACGCGCACAATAGCCGGCCGGGTACTTCTACACAATCGGACATTCGATCGGGCGATGGAGAGTTGGCATCGACCAATGCAGATTGATGATGATGATGAAGATGACTCCGAGCTCTACGCCAAAGTTGGAAGCTTTGGCGTGACTGTTATGAACAAGTAGTAAGCCTCACCGGCAAAGCGCGGCTAGCGCGGCTAGCGCTGCTAAGGCCGGAAAACGCGGAGCTGCACAAGTGGACATTCGATCGGACAATGAAGAGTACCCCGAGTCCAATGCATATTCATCGGAGGAGCGGGTACAGTCTGATCACGGAGAAGACACTGTTTCTGGACTACGATGCCACCATGAATGGAGTGGATAAAATGGATCAGAACATCTACCACTCGGTATAGCAACCGAAGGACACGGGGAAGCGAGACGTAACACCACCGTAACGTAACCGTAGCATGATCCTGATATTAGACTTGATGACACACTGCAGTATATACTTGCTATTCCCCGGAAAAAAACGGCCGGCAAGAAAGTGGCGCACGCGAAGAGGCAATCTGTTGTGCAAATGCTGTTGCGTCTCTTTGCACGCAGGAGAGTGTTACAAAAAGAAAAACTGTCGTTGAAACATCCACATATTTGTAAATAGCACCACAGTTGCACACATTTGTAAATAGTTTGCCAAATTGTTGTCAAATTGTTACACTGTTGAATGTAAATAAACGTATTTTGCTATCAAAAAACACTTTTTCATTCTTGGTGGTAGTGTTTTATAGAAGTAAAGCACTATTTAGGTGTTTGTGGCATCATTCATGGACAAAAAGAAGTGTCAAATTCACTAGAATGCATGAAATAATATCGTTTCACTAAAAGCTTGATTTCTCCGTATTTTGGTCCAACACAGGCGAAATTGGGTCAAACTAACCATTTTCTATTGTTGATTACTAAAGAACGGAATAAGGTAGAAACAAACTCTTTTTTTCTGATGAAAGATGAAAGTCCAATCTTTCATTTGGTAGTACGTGTGTTTCCATAGTCCAAACAGAACATTTTCTGTGGACCTTGAAAATCAGTCAAAATGCTTAAATCGGCTGGCACTGGCGGCATCCCTTTTCTGAAAACGTCTGGCAGTCAAAGAGTTAATAATTTCATAGTATTCAATATTCATAGAGCAACAATACATAGTGTATAGTTTTGGGTTCCATTTTTGCATGCACTAAACACAATACAGTCAAAACATGTAAGGTCCACATCGCCTTCAATTTAACAATCATTCATAAACATGTCAGGACTGCAGGTACAAGCTGAAAAGTTCAATCAAAATTGAATGTACCATCATCTCTAGGGATGCACCGAAATGAAAATGGTTGGCCGAAACCGAAAACGGAAAATGAAAAATACTTGGCCAAAAACTGAAACGGCGGAAAAAAAATAATGCCAATTTTTACTGTCATTGTATTTATTGTAATGAATTAAAATTATAATATTATATAATATTGATTTAGCATATTAACCAAGCACAATATAAATTGAAATGTGCCCACACTGCAGACATGTTGGCTAATGGTACATACTACATTACATTAAACACCAAACGAGGGTTAAGCATTTTTAGTCAATGTAGTTCGCACAGGCGGGGATGGATGCCTGTGGCGGGACAAGGTATGGCGCACTTAAAATTGGCACATTCACATATTCGCCAACGTTTAAAAATAAATAAATACATTTGTTGGCACCAGCTAATCGGCTTCGGGAACGGACTGCAAAGTCACACACAGCGTCCTGTACAGGTCTGTCGCCACCCGGAGATAGCGGTAAGTGTTTCCGTGCTTAAAACTGAGAATAGCAATGGTGCTAGTATTAGCTAAAGTATTTAGCACGGCCACCGGTATGCCAGTGAAAAAGTGGAAGCGTTCGAGGGGCTCTTATAAAAAACAATTTTTAAAAAGGAAGGCGCTGCGGGAGAAAGAGTGGCTCACCTGCACTACAGTACACGGCAGTTCTGTCTTTTTTCAACTCACTTAAATGTTGTACACCAAGCGACGCCCTTCTCCTCCGATGTGCGCAATGACCCGGGGAGCTGCTGCGACCGACCGGTGCAAACTCACACAGAGAAAAGCCAGCGACGAGCGAGAATAAAAGGCGGACACTCACCCCCGCGTTCGCTGTTAAATTCAAACAGACGCTTGCTTGCAGCATTTTTTTTGCTTGCGTCACCGCAACCTATTTTGGCCATATTCTTTCGGCTTAAATTTTATTTCGGTGGCCGAATATTCGGTGCATCACTAATCATCTCAATTGGCTTTATTTTTGGTACTCATATGTAAGAATTCAGGCTATAAGATAATATGGTTTCTGTATTTAAGAACAGTTGCTTGCTGGTGCGATATGCTGCAATTTGCATATGGTCCGATTAGTCGACTATTTGCAGCTACTATCAGCAACTAGTCGATGAGCAAGATAATTGTTTATGGCAGCCCAAATTGAGATTAGTTATTACATAATTTAAAAAGCTATGTTACAGTGTTCCCTCACTTTCCGTGGGTGTTATGTTCCACGCCCTCCCGCGCAAAGTTATTTTTGGGGGTTTTAGGGGGTGGTGAGTTACGCTTCCACTGAGCCATAACGAGGCCACCACACAGTTCCCACCCTTCCAAACACTTGTTAACTTTGTGAATATAATAATAAAATTAGCAGCATAGCCCTAAATAAAGAATACAGTAAATCCGGGAGGGGTGAGGGAGCGCCGTGGGTTAGCAGCAGGGGGTGGGAGGGGTCATAATCTCTAAAAACCCCAAGCAATAGCTAGGTACAACCCAAGATAAACCCCATACTGTATGAATTTTGGACCCAAATACAAATCCATGATATAGTGAATCCGTGATATAAGTGAACTGTGAAGTAGCAAAAGACCATTGTATTCTCATCACCGATGACTTGAGTTTTACAAAAATAATTATGCTGCCTTCGCAACCCATAAAAATAGCATTTGTCAAAAAATAACAAGACCTCCGTTGTTTGTTAGCTTGAGCTTTTTAATACCCACTGGTTTTGCAGTAGAGCAAAAACCTATGCTAATAATTCAGGCGTCTCCCCGATATAAAAAGATAAGTAGAACTGTTGAGATACAATATCACGTCACCATACTTCATTGACACCAATTACAAATTTCCTATTAGCTTTTTCTATTATTGTTAATAAGTGTGAAGTATCTTGCAGGATATGTTGTCCAATGAACATGCAATTAACAATTTCATATTTAATGAATAATAAAACTCATGTCTGCTCAATTTCTTGTGATCACTCATCTGGGAACAGATAATACAATGGGGCAGTTTCCACAGTAGCGACCAAAATGGTCACTGTCACTACAACAGTGGGATAATCACAATTTCAAAAGGACAAGAAGAAAGAAGGGAAGACTGCAGAATCTAATGAAGACAAGAGCGCTAATGTTTTACATTTAAAAAGGTAACCATGTCGGGTCAAATTAGGTTGTCATGAAATGTTCTCCTCTGAATGCAAGTGATTGGACTACGTACAAAGAAAAAGAGATATGACTTATGCAGGAACTGTTCCATCCCTGCTGGAATGATATAAGGAGACCAAAGAACAGAGAAAAAAATAAAAATTTATGCGTGGCTGGGAAAATAAAAGCGTACTGTTTGTGGGGATTGTTGAATTCCAGCTAAATTCTATTTTTTTTCAAAGCACAAAAGTACAGAAATGTTATGATGATTGCCTTAAATTTGGTTATTGTTGCAGATTAAGGAGGACTAAGATCAACACAAAACTATTGTAAGATACAGCTGTGCTTGACAATGACTACAGAACATATAAAAAGCAAAACAATTGTGAAACATTTATACTACAAATCTCAGCAATAAATGCTAAAATAATTAGCTATGCCACATCCACATGCATGCACACATACAGTATATACATTTCTTCCTTAATTTTATGCCAGAAGGGGGTAAGAGGAAATGTGACAAAAAAAGAAAGAAAGAAAGAAAGAAAGAAAGACAAAGGCAACGAGCAAAGAGAATACCCAATGCACAATAAATGCTGATAAAACTGTGAGGTGGAGGATATCCTCTTATTTTATTTAATCTTATACAGAAGTGTTAACACCGTGATAAAATGTCTGAACACATTTTTACATGACTGCTTGTTTGTTGTTACAGGGCTGCTTGTTTCCGCATCTCACCCTGTCAACATCATCATAATATTGTTTCCTTGCTCGTTTTATCATGTTCTGTTGTGTATCTAGTGTCCTTTACCCCATTAAGGCCTGAAGCGCCTGGCAAAACATGTCTCTAAAACTTATGGGGGACTTTTGAGTCACCCCCGAAAACCTGAAGTTTTCCTGGAAATTACACAACATTAAAAAAAAATTATATATCAGCTCCTGAAACAGATAGAAACAAAATTCCAAAAACATTTCAGAGCTTACACCTGTGGCATTATTATAAACTTGCAATATATATATATATTTTAATCAACAAACAAATGTCGGATCTGCAGGTATATTTACCTTCAACACTGAAGTGCATAGTTGTAATAACCTTGGGGAATCGAGTGGTAATTATTCGTCGTCTATTCCGTTACAAAGCCGTTGAAATTTTCAACATCCTCATTGTCTCACCTTCCGTGTATATTCTGATGCATTTCATTGGCTAAGAGACCAAGAATTGGTCAAAACAAAACAAAATGACTTATCCACTCTCCCAGATTTAAAGGGAGAAAAGCACTGGAGCGCTCCCGGCTTTAACGGTAGAAACGTGTTCGCCCGCTGGGTTAAACAGTAACTAATGGCTCCCAAAATGTATATGCACATTCCTACTCTTGTCCCCTTCAACCTGTAAAAACATAAAAGCAATCGGCACGATATTTGGGACTTTACTAAGATAATGTGAGCTCCTATGAGAAAGAAAAACCACCATCACCTCCACAAAATCTAAATATTGTGCTGTTTGATGTTTTTTTGTTGTTGTTTTTTTTTACTTTTACAGGTTGCCATGGATAAGTGTAGGAATGTGCGTATTAATTTAGGTGGCGATTGGTCTCTGTTTTTAGACATTTCGCGACACAAGTTTTTTTGGACTCCGGGCAGGCAGCATTAGCTCCCATTGCTACAAGGCAAAGGCCGGCAGCTAGGCTAGCTCCAACTACCCTAGACTAAAAACACACAGAGCTATCAAGCAGCAGGTAATGACGGCATTTTTCTTTTGCCCATTATGTCAGCAAACTCATGGTTTGGGTTGGGCCTTGGGTCAAAGGTTTCATGGTTTGGATTGGACCTTGTTTAGTTTTATTTGCTTCTGTCATGTTTTGGGTTTTGTTTGAGTTTATGTTACCTTAGTTTACGTCATGATCTGTGTTTTGTTATGTAGTCCTTGTGTGCCTCCCTAGTCTCGTCAAGCATTGTCATGTCCACCTGTCTTTGCCTGCTCTTTCTCATGTCAACCAATCAGCACCCTCTGCCACTTGTGTCTTGCCTAGGTGTGCCTTGTGTTTGTTGTTTTCCCCCTGTCATGTTGCCACAGTTTTGCCCTGATGTTGTTCCCCCCCACATGTCTTGCATCGCTTGCCTCTTGGAGTTTGCTTTTGTTATTGTTAATTAAAATCCCATTTGGACTTCTCCTCTGCCTCCTCATCCTGCTTCCTCACATTTGGGTCCACAATCACACCCCAAACTTAACACAAGGCGGCTGTTGTTTATGCGCCGGATAGGTCATCGCTATTACGTGGCCTGGATAATGGCGTTGCCCAGGTTATGTTCTTATTTTGAGACTTCCACAAATCAGGGAATATAATGCCAGAGATATTTGCACTTTTATTCTTTATACACAATGCCTAATCGAATACTGGCAAATGAGTTTTAAGTTGTGTATTGCTGTAATGGCCATGTGAATAAATGATTATTTTATTTAATGGACGGATGGATGAAATTAGTATCAGATCAAATAAAAAGGAACACACACTGAGTATGTTGCCCTCAATTTGAGAAAACAGACTTATATTGTGCTGACTACTTGCACAGAAATCTGTCCCTATTAAATTTTACATTGAGAATGCTGATTTTGTATTAATTACTTTGATGAAGTGAAGCTATTAGGGGTGTAACAAAAAAAAACGATTTGAACCGGAAATCCGGTTTTGATTTGAACGATGCGAGTGCGCCGGCACACGGACTAATGATCCGGTCTAAACAATAGCTTCAACTGGACGATGGCCCAGTCAAAACGTTATAAATCGATTTTATGTTGCTGGTACAATTACAGGGTGCGCGCTCCCCTTTCGCCACGTCGCCAATGACAAGGGGGGGGAAACATGGCCGTATGCAATTTGCATACAGTAATTCTACAATCATCGATGCGGCCAGTGACTCGTGTGATTGGTTACAATTAATTCACCACATCGCTCCAAGCTAATGATGCATTGCTTATATCTGCCGGCATGGCATGCTATTGCTAGCGAGTATTAGCAAACAAGCCGTTCTGCCGCGACCTGAGGAGGAAGAAAAATGGGAATATTGTGTCGGTTTCTGCTCCAAAACATAACTATATTGCCCCTGAGTTGCATAAAACAACTTTGAATTACACCCTGGTCTCGCTCGAAAGTTGCGGTCTCGCTCGAAAGTTGCGGGGGAAACGAAAGATGACAGGACATCCAGGAAGTGAACCCTTGTCAGATCTAATGGCTTGGCAGTGTCCCCTGGCTTTTGACACGACGAGGAATACACAAACTTTTTTTTAACTTAAGTGTGTAAAAGAAGGATAACCAGACGCTTTTACGCGCGGTAAGTCAGCCAGGATCGCGGAGGGATGACGAGCACGAAGGTAGAACATCAACAGGCACGTGGTCATGAACTGTTTTGGAACCCGTTTAAATTTCATTTTCTTGTGTCGTTGGGTACACATAGTTCACCATATAAACTCAGCACTGATTTACGTGACATAATTGTTATTGATTGTCATATTAATGGTATTCCAGTTCCAACTGCAGTTGTAATGCAGTAATCATGACAAAAGGTTATTGTTATTTAGTGTATTATAATAAAATAGCTTGAGGAAAATATAGGGGTAACTGCCTGCATACAAAAAATAAAAATAAATAAATAAAAATGGCACTGCACCACCATTTGGACCAGCATCATAACACAAATAACATAGTGGAGCTGAGTGTTTTTAAAAATGAGGCAGAGGATTTATTCTTTATTATAAAAAAAAAAAAACACATCCAAAAAACGCACACAAAAAACGGGCATGCATCTCATTTAGATGCATGCCAAGCATCTAGGTGGCAGTAGTTAGCCAAATACTGCTCAACTCTTGATGTCACAACAGACAACCAAAGTGAGTACATCATAAGGGAGCATAGAGGTAAACAGAGGATAAATACAAAATAAAAAAGCTTCACTTGTATTTTTTAAAACACATTTATTTATGCAACTTACAATAAAAAATAAAAAATAAAGCATTGTACTTGTAAGGTTTTAGGACCCTTTTCGGGAGATTTCACTGTCCTGACAAGTCTCCTTCCACTGCTGTTCATATTGCACAAATGTTTGGCATCGCTCTTGACTGGAGCCAGCGCACACCCAATTATTATTTTTTTTCACATACGATGTATTTATTCAAAAGAACACCTGAGGTAATCATGAATCGCAGAACAGAAACAGAGCGTTACTTCCTAGTCACTTTTATAAAGGCTTCCCCCAGGTCCTAAAACCTTCCCCTGTACGACAACACAAGTCAATGCAATAAGAAGCGTCTCACAAGACGTCTAGTTTCCCCATGTGAGGGGAGAGATAACTCGAGCAATCGGAGCCTTATCTTGCACATTCCCCCCAATAAATCTGGAACTCGGGCTACTGAGGGCTAAGGACTTCGCCACTACCATCAGGCTTTCTGGCATAGAAACAAACATCTTGGACAGTTCTGCTCACTCGCCCAGTACTTCGATCTCGTCCAATTTGGAGCCGTGTGATTTTGCGCCTGACATCAACTGTAAACAACTGCTTGAGGTACGTGTGTGAGTGACGTGTGTAAAGCGATGACATAAAACACTGTTTACGATTGTCACACGCAAACACGGATCTAGAGAAATCCACAAATCTCCACAGTGTTTTTGAAACCTTCGTTTTTTAATGGAAAAAAAAATCCCCGGGGACGTGTGGCTGACGGCAAAACGCAGAAAAATACCTCCTATTTGCAAAAACTGTGTCTTATCACAAGATAGCGGCTAAAACACTTTGTGAATGAACTGTTAAACTTTGACTGTTGAAACCTTCAGCGCCGAAGAAAGACACGTCTGCATTATTATCTGCATAATGACTCATATCCTTGAAGGTTGCTGCTGTGTGTTCCTCTTCCCCTTTAGAGCAGCAACATCTGTGTAAACTAGGGAAAATCCTATTACAAAGAGAGGACTCGGTGGAGTGTGCTCAGAATGGTTAGGAGATTGTAATCTGTGCACATCTCTGTCCACTCTCCTCCTGAGCAAAAATAATCTAAATCTCTTGTCTTCCTTCCTTATCTGTTGTTTATTAAATGTTTGAGGTTAACTGAACCTCAGGGTGCGTGCTCCCCGTTCGCCACGTCAACAATGACGAGGTGAAAAGGGGAGTGGCGAAGAAAATATTCCTCACGCTCGACACATTGTCGATCCCAATTTTTTTGTCAAAATTGCACTTGGGGAATATCACTACAGGCATAGGTGTCTGTAAAAACACAACAACAACAACAACATGGCTGTATGCAAATTGCATTGGTTACAGTATAATCAACAACATCGCTCCAAGGCCAATAACATCATTGTTTACATCTGCCGGAAGCAGCTTGCTGATGCTAGTGAGCATTAACAACATTGTCCAGCAAGCAGTTCTGTCGCGACCCGAAGAATGATGAAATTGCGAATATTGTGTCTGTTTCTGCACCAAAAGTAACTATATTGCCCCTGAGTCGCGTAAAACAACTGTGGATTACCCCTTGGTCCCGCTTACATGTTGGGGAAAAAAATGAAAATGGCACGGCACAAAGACAAGTACGTGGACTGTGTTTCATTTTATTTTCATGTGTCGTGAAGTGCACACATTTGCCGATGTAAACTCAGCATTGATTTACGTAGCGTAATTGATTGTCGTATTCAGTTGCAATTGCAGTTGAATGTAATAATGCAGTAATCATGACAAAATGTTACTGTATGCATTAATAAAATTACATGTGCAAAATATAGGGGTATCCAGACTGGAAAAAATGCCACTCTACAAGTTCCACCATTTGGATCAGCATCTTAATAAAATAGAATAGTGGACCTAAGTGCAGGGCTGGACTGGCCATCTGGCATACAAGGCAGATGCCTGGTGGGCCGGCCTCTTTTGGTGCAGATGCTGTGCTTTTTCATGATTATTTTCCTACATTTTACCACGAGAGACTGGCCCACAATTTAGATGGGCCAGTCCATTAATCCATTTCAAATATAGATGGCAAATTGAAACATCATCAATAAACATCAGTGGCAGAACTACATGTTAGGCAAGACTGGTTGGGCTGGGTCGATTTTTTTTGTGCAAGTCCAGCCCTGCCTAAGTGTTCTTAAAAACGAGGTAGAGGTTTTATTTCTAAAATACAGATGTATTTATTATTGTAGGCCACTGCTACATTATGCACAATTCAAACATTAAAACTGTACTTGAAAGTAGAAAAATAAAAGTTTACTTAAGTAATGATTACATTTGGATGAATTGAGAATATTGAATGAAATTCATACTCCAATAAATGTAAAAAATAAATAAAATAAAATAAAAAATAAAAATAAAACATTTCCGAAACATTAAATAACCTGTAAAAAGCTTCTGAGTTTTATTTTTATAAAATTATTTAGTACATACATTAAATATTTTGGAAGGGAAAAAAACATGCAAAGACTGAGATCAGTTTAGTGCAGAATGGCTGAGGTATTTCGGGAAACTGGTTCACCCTGTCAATTGTCCCACAATATATTGTTGAATTTTGTTTGCGTGGGGCTAAAACTTTGATGAGCTGATGCAACCAAGGAACAGTATATAAGTGCCCTCATTTCTTTCATCTGTGGCGATTTGGCACAGTTGCCCTTTTTATTTATAAGAACTTTGCCCATTTCTTCCACTACAATGTGCAGTTAGCCATCAAGCTATGTCTAAAAAAAAACAAAAATCCATCTTCCCAGAAGTGTTGTGTGTTTGTTAGCTGGGCTACAATGTCTCGGCCGTGCGCATGCATGAGTGGTGCACGTAGTGAGGTAGCAGCAAAATAGGCGGCACTGGCGCCACATAAACATGTGATATCATGGCTAGCTACACTCAAATTTTTATACTGTTTAGCCACATTGGCTAAAAAAAATTATGACCCAGCGCCAACCCTGGAACCTGACAGGAACGTAACGTTTATCAGACAATGTACATAACCCAATTCGCTAGCTAGCTGCTCTAAAATACTTATAAGAGCAGTAATGTTAATTGTTTGTTTTTACAATAGAGCCCTTGATTTTGATTTTGGCCTTTGAGGTCTGCACAGTAAATGTTCTCATATTTACATTACTGTAGATCTTTTTTTTATTGGCCCATTTAGCTTTACTTCAGGGACAAGGAAATACAGTTTGTTGCTTTACACAACGTGAATTTAAGAAATTAAAAATGTTGATTATATAAAAAAGAAAAACAAATGTTGATTCTCTATATTGTCTTTTTTTTAAATTATTATTGTTTAATAAAACCCTTGCTTTACTTCCCTGGAATAAACCGGCAGCAAAAACAAAACAAAACAATTGCTCCACAAAATTAAAAATTTGCTCCTCAAATAAATCTATTGATTCGCAAAACTGCTCCGCAATTACCACAAATATTTTTAAAAATCCGAACCAAATGACTGTATTACAAACTGAAGAGCATACGTTCCACCACGAACAGAGCAACAAAGCATGTTGCAGCAGCTATAACATCACCCCTTCTCACGTCCTCCCCCTACATTTATAATTGAGTTCTAAAAAAAGAAAGCCTTTGCCACATCCAGACAAAGATGCCCACATCCAGACAAAGATGCCCGTTAACAGTGCACGGGACATGCTGCCAGACTGACAGAAGGTACACTGCTTTGATGAGAGATCAGAATTCAGACAGGCTGCTAGTGTTAATTGTCTGTTCTACAAACCATATCAAAAGTACAATTGCAGCATATGATCAACTAGTCAGCTTTAAACAAAATTGGTTCATTATATTAATTTTATTTACCCATATTTGGTGTCACGGCTCCGATTTGATGCAGATATCATAACATAACTAATGTAATACATTTAGTTTCATCCAAAAGGAACTTGCATAATTATAGTGTTTCAAAGAATTGTATTTGTCTTAATAATTTTTACGTTTAAAGATTTTCTTGTTTTGTAACAAAAAGTAAATGATCGTCCTAATCGTAATTTCAATTAGTAACAAAATAATCGTGATTCATATTTTCTTCATAATCGAGCAGCCCTAAAATATATTAAGAGAGATAATTAACCAATTTAACGCAGATATAATTATGAAAATACCTTACACCAGTCACCGGAGACTGGATGGTTTTCTGTTCATTGAAATAACCTTTACAAGAAACTATATAGTTATTAACCAATGTGGCGTTTTTTTTGTTTTTTGTTTACACCTTTCTGCTAAATGTCTCAATCAAATTTAATCTGGACAGAGTGTGACATATAGGGCCCATAATAAAACCAGAAACAACTTACAGTAAATTATGTGACTCTCCCTACAAGTGATAAGGTGGCATACAGAGACAAAGGAGCAAAATCTGACTGACTAACACACACAAACAACACACACATACACACACACCATGCATGCACTGATGACTATATGAGTACAACATGGATAAAACTCAAATCTAAATAATTGATGTGTAGACTAGAAATGCTTTTGGCTAAGACAAAACAATTTTTCCAATTAATTTTGATATTGCCTACTAAAAAGGTAAAAACAACCATACCGTAAGTGCAAACCCAACTTCAATAAATATTCAAAGATAAATCATAATGCGCATCAAGCTAGCGTCTTTCTCTTTTGGGCTGCTGTATACTCAAAAGGCGTAAGTTTATCCAGCTAACCTGCCTTTGTGTCTAGGTGTGGAATATGTGATGCTGCTGAGTGAGCTGAAGGGTTGAGCTGTGAGTCTCAGTGGTCAGAGGCACAGCCTCTGCAGGTGCCGAGCTGCAATCAAAGATCTCTGCAAGTGGCCGCTCACAATCCATCTGACTGATGGTGCAGCGCCTACTAACTGGAGCTTTCGGCCACTAAGACTGACTGCTGAAGCACACATAGCAAAAGTGCACGTGACATATTTACTTGCCTATTTCATGTCGGGTAGCACCAACAATTACAACTTGGGCTCTTACTGACAAGTAAAAAACTAAACTAAAACAAAAAAATGGGACATAACCATCTCTAATTATCCTCTGTGCGTGTCAGTCAATGTTAGACAAGCAATGCGTTCCATAATATATTGTTCAATATACCTTTGTCTTTAAGGAGTAGATTCATTCATAAAACATAACATGCTTTTATTTCTGTCCCTTCATCATATTTGTAAAAAAAATAAAAAATTAAAAAATAAGATTATTTTATGTTATATAATTTTTTTCCTGCAGACACAAAAGGCTTCCCCTATTGCCTGTTTGGGTAGATGGAAAAGTGGAGCATGAGTTCATCTGCAGTATAAAGGGAGGTTTTATGAAAAAGGGGGTTTAGGGGGTTTTAGAGCTGTTGCAGACATGCAACATCTGTGTGGTTGTGGGGCTGATGGGGGTTGTTGGGGTTAAGCTCTCATTGCTCCACATTCCATTTCCACTGGAATGGCTGGTGTGAAGAAGAGAGGGGGTACATGAGACAAGGTGAGAGGGGGCTTGATCCTAGTGCAGTCTTTTCTGTGCACTAAAGCACAACCCAAACAAATCCCCAAACAAACAAAAAATCAGTCTTGCTTCGTTTCCCTAAATAGGTCTTCTCACCAAAGGAAGGAAGTGGAAATGTCTCTTCAACCCTAAACAACAAGAACGCATGAAGGTAGTTCATGAACTGCATATCAACGTGTTAGTGTTGTTTGTGTAGTACATCTTTTTTTTTTAAAGGTCAAAATACATTTCATTATCACCCTATATATATTATTTTTGAGTGATCCATGATCATTTCGACAACATGAAAACTATGGCTCTCTTCCAAAAAATTTGTAACAAACCCCGCAATAAATGATGAAACACAAATACAATTCATTAAATGTGTTTACATGATGTTGTTGCAGGATCAATAAAAAAATTGCACATTTCTCAAAATGGAAAACTGCACCACAGCAATAAATTTCACAACACTTGTTTTGCGGTTCACATTTGCAAGATGCATAATGACCTTAATTGGTTTGAATTTACTTCAAGGTGAGGTTTTCAGGTTGAAAAAATATGTAATATTTGTTAAAACTGTCGTATGACTTGACAGTAGAATATTACTTCAAATTATGTGTTGAAAAATCATTCCTCTCTGGCTCCATCTTAAGCATATAATTATAGTTTGAAAAGTTCAAAACAAAGTCATCGGATATTGTCATCTCTGTGGTGACTTCTTAAACAAAAGACTACTGTACAGTAGACATTTTAAGTAACTTCCGATGCTTTGTCCCTCCATTCGTTTCATTTCAGATCATTAAAACAAAATCAAAACCCTCATCGGTAACCACATTTGCAGTTATTTCCATCAGTAAAGATTGGATAATTTCCTTTTGTCATTTAATACAGATCTTTGATTGGATTTTATTGAACAGGTCGTTCAGAAAATCTCTTTGCTGCCTGAACTGTCTGATGTGTCTCACTGAACAGCAGCCATCAAAACGCAGGTGATGGGTTGTGATAAATATCTGTGCATTAATATTAGTTTCAGCTTGAATATGAATGTATGCATTATAGAGATTCACGATAACAACAACCATAAACAGGACAGGAATGTACATTGGCTTTTTGTCAGTGTCTGGATTTACATCTGGAGGAGGTGCTGCTTGCAGTAGTAGCAGCTCAAGAGAAACTACCCCCCCCCCCCACACACACACACAAAAAATGCTATAATTTATTCATTACAGATGTGCAACCATAGTACAAGCAACTTGGCCGGCAAGGCAGCTATGATGATGATTAAATGATGAAAGCTGAAATAGCACATTTTAATAACCATGTCCTACTAAATGAAACACAGGATTTGTCATTTTTGTTTGATATGTGAATTATGTTACAACACTGGAGCTAAAGATATGTGGACAATCCATCACTATAATCGATTTTTATTGATTGATATTGAAATCACCATTAATTAATAAAAATTATTATAAATTAATTTCAAGACTTGGTATTTATTCAAATATCAAAACTCTACTACTTATAACTATCAACATCCCGCCATGCTTATTCATCCCTGCACATTGAACATTTTAAGTGTTGCGCTGCTGTTTTTTTCATCAAGTGCAAAATGATCTTGTAAATCTCATGTGGAATTTGAGCCTTGTGCATTTTCATTCTGCTGCTTTGCACAGATTCAAACCAGCATCTTCCTTATCTTTGTATCTGTATTTACTTTATGTTATTATGTTTTTTTATTTCCACAAGTCTTGGCACACCTCCTGTGCTAGCCAGGGACCTTGGGTATCATATTGCCATATAATGTGGAAATGTGTGTTTGTGTGATAATAAAAAAATCATTGAATCCTTTAACTCTCAATGTTAAATTGAACTTGAAAGAACAACCAAAAAAATAAACAAGTAACAATACCATAGTAAAATAATAGCAATAAAAAACAATAAATATAAAAATAAATAACCAGCTATACCTGCTATGGACTCACATGCTGTTAGGGCTGGGCGATATGGCCCAAAAATGTAATCTAAATTTTTTCAGTCATCAGGACGATTACAAATTTTATCGATTTTAATCTAATAAATCAAATCAAGTCATCTTTATTAATATAGTGTTTTCAAACAGCCTTAGCTGTCACAAAGCGCTTTACAGAAACAGAACATAAAACAAACATAACACATTAATACAATACAATACAGTCTGCAGTGCAACAAAACATTTATTTAAAGGCTTCACTTATTCAAAAATAATTCCTGTGCAAAATGTTCAGACAACAATGATGTATACTGATTCTAAATCAGTTTTAACATAAACTTAACATAAAATGCCACAATTAAGTAGTTGGTAGCTCTTGTAAACATGTCTTGTAAACCACCCATCCAGGATTCTACCACTTGTGCAAAATTGCACTTTGCACTACATTTGGATGTAACAGAACAGAAGAACAACAATTTATAATAATCCAGAAGACAACAAATGTATTTCTAGATTTAGCAAATTTTCAACCATTCGATTTTTAAAATGACGATGTATCAAATTAATTAGATTTATTGCCCAGCCCGACATGGAGTACACACTTACATTAAGATATTAAAAGTAGAAGAACGTTGCAGTCGAGTTTTATAAAGGTAACTCGTTTTTCACAGATTAGTAAGAATGTGTCATATATTATTGGTATATTACCTGACTGTATGTGCTCCTATAGCGTTTGTGTGAGAATATAAATTATTTGAAGGAATATTACTCGATGCTAATTTCCCATCAGCATGTGAATGGGATTTTACATTGACTTTAGCATTAGCACTGACAAAGTTTCTAAATCAAAGCATACATTCCTTGTATTTATACATACACTCTGTAATTATGTTTGTTTTGTGTTTAGTTTTACAGTAAACTCGAAATGGGGTGTCATTAAACAACTTAGGGAGGGCCAAGTAACATTCGTCACATGCTTTCTACACAAGCAACACGGTGCATACAGGTTGCTTTGATATTGTAAGAGCTATCAAATAAAATACACACCGCGTCGTTCGACACACAATTTTTCTTCTATTATAATGTTTTTGTGATTGTGAGAAGCCAAAATTCCAAGCACAATTAAAAAAAAATATTAATTGCCCAGCCCTAATTTATTCTAACGTCTATCACTTACTGTATGTACTGAAAACATCACTTCCATCATAAAGCTCGGGATACTGTTCATTGCTCAAATGATTTCCATCCATCCATCCATTTTCGTGACCGCTTAGTCCTCACAAGGGTCGCGGGGTGCAGGAACCTATCACAGCTGGCATCGGGCAGTAGGCGGTGTACACCCTGAACTGGTTGCCAGCCAATCGCAGGGCACACAGAGACGACCAACCATTCACACTCACAAGCACACCGAGGGACAATCCAGAGCGCTCAATCAACCTGCCATACATGTCTTTGGAATGTGGGAAGAGACCGGAGTACCTGGAAAAGACCCACACAGGCACGGGGGGAATATGCAACCAGGAAGGCAGAAGCCTGGACTCGATCTTACGCCCTCAGCACTTGGAGATGGACGTGCTAATCAGTCAGCTCAAAGGATTTATTATGGGCCTGCTGCGACCAGACACCCCCTCCCCAGCCCAAGAAACATCCAGACCCCAACAAATCCAAAAAACATAAAATCAGGGAGGCCTCAAGAGACCAACGGAGAGACCGAGAAAAGGAAGGAAGGACAGACGAAGCCGCGTGAGATCCGAGACACCAGCCTCCACCGATTCAATAACCTGAGGAGGAAACAGATTGTGTCTGAGTTTCGGTAGATGCTGGTGTGGTGGATCTGGCATGCATGAAAATCTCCACCAAAGAGGGGAGCCGTCGACCCCCGCCGGAACAGAGCAAGCGCAACACCTCAGGGCCCCCCAGGCCGCGGCAGCGCCAAAGGACGACCCCCGGGCCCCACCAGGGCCACCGGCCGGAGAGCAAACCCAGGAGCAGGAGCGCCCCCCGCCCCAACACGGCCCGCGCCCCCGGCCCAACGCAGCAGGACGGGGCACTGCAGGCCCACCAGGCACCCCACCGGCCCCCAACCCCCGCCCCCCCACAACCCCCCGCCCCCCATCCACCCCCGCCACCCACCCCAACCCAGCCCCAGCCGCCCCCATGCCCCCAATCCCCCAGACACCCCCCACCCCCAGCACCCCCCCACCCCGCAACCCCCACCACCGCCCCCCCCAACAAAGCCGCCCCCCCCCCCCCGACCCCACCCCGACCAACCGGCAGCCCCCCAACCCCCGACCCCCAGCCCCCGGGGACCACCCGCACCCAGGCACCGGCGCCGAAGAGGGGCCGGACAGCGGAGCGGAGAGGGCAGCCGCGCCCACCCCACCCCCCGCCGTGTGGAAGGACGGAACACCGGGGGCAGAAGGGGGAGATGGGGGCACCGGAGGGCGGCCGACACCCCCGAACCCCAGGCCCAGCGGGGGAAGGCCCCGGTCGTCACCCCAGCGTTCTTTGTGAAAATTAACCCCTGTTACTGAGTCCGCCAGCTCGCGGACTGGCGAACTCTACCCCTAAACCGTGAATGTGACCCCACCCAGTGTATATACAAGTGTGTGTGTGTGTGGTGCATTAAAATTAGGAGCAGGTGAACCGGAGCCGATGGAAATGATATTCCCACGCTCCGATCCACCCGCCACCCAAGCATGTTGCTGAGTGTATGTGGTGCATTAAAAAAAATAGATAGGGCGGGGGGGGGGGGGGGGGGGGGGGCGGGTGGCGACACGGACAGGGGACCGCAGCACTGCTCTATACTGCGGCCCCCAACCGATGGCACCCCCACAAGCCCCCCCCCCCACCCACAAGTTGTGTGGTGTATTAAAATTGGAGGGGAGTTGTAGGGTGAAGACGGTGTTTCCACCCTACCCCACCCCCCAAAGTGTGTTATGTGCCCTATATGTCTATAAAAGTGTATTGTGCAAACCTAGTGTAGTGAGTTAAGAGGTGTGACCAGCGGGGCCCCCCCCAACCGGGCGGGGGCAGGAGGCGCACCGGCCCACCAAGCCCCCACCCACCCCACCAGGACCCCGGCGGGCATATGGGACCCGTCCGGCGGGGCGATAGGGCTCGCCCCCCGGATACTGGGTCCCGCCCGAGGTGTCAGGACGCCCACCGGAGCGGGGCGGGCACGACACCAAACCCCAGCCACCCCCGCCGGCCCCCATAGCACCGAGACCCGGGCCATGGATGGAGCCCCCGGCCCAGGGGAGGGGAAGGAAGGCGTACCGGGGAAGGGGAAGGGAGGAGGGAAGGGGACGACAAGAAGGGCAGGGGGCAGCGGCACATATTACTATCCTAGAAAAAGGGAAAAAGGGTTTATTATTTTCCGCAAAAATGCGGCCCGTACCGGAGATCGCACCGGCACAAATGAGGTATCAAACGATGCGGCTCGATCTGACTCGCTGCGCTATTATTTTTATAAGAATTCCCAGTTACCATGGCGACGCTATTCCCAAAAAACTCCCCAAAAAAAGTCCCATAGGAATGAATGGGAAACCGAAAGAGATCAACTCCAATCAAGCACCTTTTTCCAAGACACGCTGCGCGCGCATACGTTAACCGACCGATATTTATATATATAATTTTAGCTCATTTTGTTGGAATTTTTCCCATCTTTAGCTCAGTGTCAAAAAAAAATTTAAGGAATGAAAGCTCTCCCCCCTGTGCGGGTTCAAAGACAGTGAGTGAAATAGCCTTTATCACATTGGTTTGTATTGCATGGGCTTGAGCGGACCAATTAAGAATCAGAGTGTAGACAGGGAAAAAATTGATTTCAAGTTTCACTTCAACTTGTCACCATGGCCACAATCTTTGCTCACTAGACATCAAATTCGCACATTTTGTAGCCACAAGTGTCTAATTTCTGACAAACCTATTTTTATTTGGCTAAGGTGTCATTTAGTACCTTAATTTTCACTTTAAGCGAGGAGAAGTCGGACTGTTTCGCCTCTTTTTCCATGTTAATTTCGGTGTTTTTCCCTCTTCATTTTCGATCAATCATAAGTTTTCAACCTGCTCTCATTTGGTCATTTTTCATCCGATTAAAAAACTGAGAACATGCTCGCGTTCCCCAAACCCTTGCCGTTCTAACGAGCCATTTCTGGAATCTGCATCTTTAACCGTTAAGTCGTGAGAGGCTTTTGTTTGCGGTGTGCGTATCCTATACAAAATCAATAGAATGTTGGTGCGTGACATCTGTTGGTGCGTGAATGTGCATGTTTCTTAAAGGGGCAGTAATACTTTTACTTGATTATGGTTAACTTCCACATTTCTTGACCAATTTCAATGGTTTAAATTTTAAACTGTTCAGCTCATTTAAATGTTGGTTAAAATCAAATGTGTGTGCGTGAATGTGCATGTTTCTTAAAGGGACAGTAAGATACTTTTAGTTGATGTTGATTATGGTTAACTTCCACATTTCTTGACCGATTTCAATGGTTTAAATTTTAAACTGTTCAGCTCATTTAAATGTTAGTTAAAATCAAATGTGTGTGCGTGAATGTGCATGTTTCTTAAAGGGGCAGTAAGATACTGTTGATTATGGTTAACTTCCACATTTCTTGACCGATTTCAATGGTTTAAATTTTTAACTGTTCAGCTCATTTAAAAGAGTCAGCAGGCCCATTCAAAATTTCCGTGAAAAATTTTCTAGTTATGGGCCTGCTAAGTGGAGCAAGCAGGCACATATTACTATCCTAGAAAAAAGGGTTTATTATGGGCCTGCTGAGGCGGAGCAAGCAGCAGCAAAGCAAAGCTGAGAAGTCGGACTATTTCGCCTCTTTTTCCATGTTAATTTCGGTGTTTTTCCCTCTTCATTTTCGATCAATCATAAGTTTTCAACCTGCTCTCATTTGGTCATTTTTCATCCGATTAAAAAACTGAGAACATGCTCGAATGTTGGTGCGTGATGTCTGTTGGTGCGTGAATGTGCATGTTTCTTAACTCTTTGACCGCCATAAACGTTATAAAACGTTTAGTAAAAACCTACGGAAGGGCGCCGAGGACGTTAAAAGACGTTCACTATGTTTTTTTGGGGTTTTTTTGGAAACGGGTGGAGAAAAGCCTTGGGCAGCTGTGCTGAAAGTATCAAGCAGATCTAGTTAGTAAAATGACTCGTTTTGGCCCCTAGATGGCAGCGATGACTCTCTTTGCACAAAGTTGAATGGGCCGCCCACCGTGGGCGTCAGTAGAAGACGTGAGGCGGAGCTAGAGTGTTGAGGAGACGATGGCTGATCATGACACAATGGCTGATCAAGCAACCGGTTGCAAGCAGCTCACGCTTGAGCATTTTTTTCAAAGACGGAAAGCATCGATCAATACTAAAAAGCGCATTGATGTCGACGATGATGATGACTCCGAGCTTGACGCCAAAGTTGGAAGCCTTGACGCGACCGTTATGATCACGTAGTAAGCCTCACCGGCTAGCGCGGCTAGCGCTGCTAACGCCGGAAAACGCGCAGCACAACCGACCGGGTATTCGATCGGGCGAAGGAGAGTTGTCGAAAAGCATCGACCAATGCACATTGATGATGATGATGATGGTGAATCCCGATCTTGATGGTGAATCCCGAGGTTGACGCCACAGTTGGACGCCACAGTTGGACGCGGCCTTTATTCTCACGTCATAAAGCATCACCGGCTAGCTCTGCTAACGCCGGAGCTGCACATGCGGACATTTTGTCGGACAATGAAGAGTACCCCGAGTCCAATGCATATTCATCGGAGGAGCGGGTACAGTCTGATCACGGAGAAGACACTGTTTCTGGACTACGATGCCACCATGAATGGAGTGGATAAGATGGATCAGAACATCTCTTACCACCCAGTATAGCAACTGAAGGACATGAGGAAGCCAGACGTAACACCACCGTAATGTAACCGTAACAAATCCTGATATTAGACTTTATGGCAACACACACTGCAGTATATACTTGCTATTCCCCGGAAAAAACGGCCGGCAAGAAAGTGTAGCTTCTGCACGCGAAGAGGCAATCGCAGTTAAACTAATCTGTTGTGCAAATCATGTTGCGTCTCCTTGCACGCAGGGGAGTGTTTCACAAAAAGAAAAACTGTCGTTGAAACATCCACATAATTGTAAATAGCACCACAGTTGCACACATTTGTAAATAGTTTGCCAAATTGTTGTCAAATTGTTACACTGTTGAATGTAAATAAACGTATTTTGCTATCAAAAAACACTTTTTCATTCTTGGTGGTAGTATTTTATAGAAGTAAAGCACTATTTAGATGTTTGTGGCATCATTCATGGACAAAAAGAAGTGTAAAATTCACGAGAGTGCATGAAATAATATCGTTTCACTAAAAGCTTGATTTCTCCGTATTTTGGTCCAAAACAAGCGAATTTGGATCAAACTAACCATTTTCTATTGTTGATTACTAAAGAACGGAATAAGGTAGAAACAAACTTTCTGATGAAAGATGAAAGTTCAATCTTTCATTTGGTAGTATGTGTGTTTCCATAGTCCAAACAGAACATTTTCTGTGGACCTTGAAAGATCAGTCAAAATGCTTAAATCGGCTGGCACTGACGGCATCCCTTTTCTGAAAACGTCTGGCAGTCAAAGAGTTAAAGGGGCCGTAATACTTTTAGTTGATTATGGTTAACTTCCACATTCCTTGACCGATTTCAATGGTTTACATTTTAAACTGTTCAGCTCATTAAAATGTTAGTTACAATCAAATGTGTGTGCGTGAATGTGCATGTTTCTTAAAGGGGCAGTAAGATGCTGTTGATTATGGTTAACTTCCACATTTCTTGACCGATTTCAATGGTTTAAATTTTAAACTGTTCAGCTCATTTAAATGTTAGTTAAAATCAAATGTGTGTGCGTGAATGCGCATGTTTCTTAAAGGGGCAGTAAGATACTTTTAGTTGATGTTGATTATGGTTAACTTCCACATTTCTTGACCGATTTCAATGGTTTAAATTTTCAACTGTTCAGCTCATTGAAATGTTAGTTAAAATCAAATGTGTGTGTGCGTGAATGTGCATGTTTCTTAAAGGGGCAGTAAAACCTTTAGTTGATTATGGTTAACTTCCACATTTCTTGACCGATTTCAATGGTTTAAATTCTAAACTGTTCAGCTCATTTAAATGTTAGTTAAAATCAAATGTGTGTGCGTGAATGTGCATGTTTCTTAAAGGGGCAGTAAGATACTTTTAGTTGATCTTGATTATGGTTAACTTCCACATTTCTTGACCGATTTCAATGGTTTAAATTTTAAACTGTTCAGCTCATTGAAATGTTAGTTAAAATCAAATGTGTGTGCGTGAATGTGCATGTTTCTTAAAGGGGCAGTAAGATACTGTTGATTATGGTTAACTTCCACATTTCTTGACCGATTTCAATGGTTTAAATTTTAAACTGTTCAGCTCATTTAAAAGTCAGCAGGCCCATTTAAAATTTCCGTGAAAATTTTTCTAGTTATTATATTAATACTCTTGAAAGGCACAGAAAACCAAACTGTTTGGTTTTAGAGTTTAACAATCATTTCATACAAACTGTTATGGTTGTGCTTTTATTGCGTTGTGTTTTTGTTTATTTTCAGTCTCTGATTGAGTAGAGGAGCGTGTCCTCCTGCGCCGGAACCTGTTTCTCATTCACAAATCAACGCTTTATAAGGACTGGAACTGCCGACACACCCCGTCGGAGTATTGACCTTGCTATGTCCTCGCCCAAGAGCTTTATTCTGACTTCGTGTTCCAAATTCCCTTTTTTTTCTTTTCTCTGGAGAGCTCAGTTCATTCGGTAATTTTACCGATTTGACATGGCCTCCTCATTGTGTTCCAAATTCCTATCTCTAGCTTTGTTTCTTGTTTCCAGTTTCTCACGTGAGTCTTTTGACACGTAGTTTTATGATGTTGTTTCCTTGGCTTATTGCCTGTGTGCTTGTTAACCACGCGTTGAGCTTCTTCTTTTTTTGCTCCGTGGTTTTGTGTTTCCTCAGCTTTACGCTTGAGTGATTGGTATCCACGTGTTGTTTTTCCCACGTCGCTTTTAGTTTATCCGCTTTGTACAGCTCGTTTTGTATTTTGGTTTTTCTTATTCGCGTTGTGCATTTCTACAGCCCTCGGGCATATTTTTGTTACTTTATTTTTCTTGCATACTTTGCAAGCGACTTTTGTTAACTGTGTTTCTCCTGGCTTCGTCCAGCGCTTTGTGTTGTAGAATTCCGTTGTGTACAATTAAATTTATCAATCCACACACTTTGTGTCTCTGCGTTTGTGGGATCCACTATCCGGTTATTCCGGAAATCATTACAGAATACTCCGATCATGGATCCCGCAGAACACAAAGAGGTCCGACACTCCCTGGCTAGTCAGGTGCGGCGGGTGAGCCAACAGGAGACAACCATCACCGAACTTCAGGAGGTTGTCACCATGTTGGGTCGTCAGTGCTCGGATGGAGCGAATGCCAGTAGGGAGCGGTTCCGAGCCGGGTGTGTCGGCGCACGTACCTCCGGTCCCGTCTACTCCATTCAGGGAACCGGTCCTCTCACTCCCTGCACGCTACGGTGGTGGAGCCCGGTGATTGTGGCCCCTTTTCACACCACTGCTCTATTATCTTTGACCAACAACCTCAGACACACCCTAGCGATAATGCTAAGGTTGGTTTTATTATGATTCTCCTGACTGGCCGGGCAGCTACTTGGGCGATGGCGATTAGCAAGTCCCGGACGGATATCCGGTCGTCCTGTCAGGGTTTTTTTTCCAAGTTACGCAGTGTTTTCGATCACCCTGTTAAGGCAGGGAGTTGGCTGGTGGACTGTTGGCAAGGGAACAGCACCATGGCCGATTATTCTATTTATTTCCGTACGCTGGCGGCGGAAAGTGGCTTTGACGAGCCATTTCTCTGTTGCCTTTTTCGCCGAGGACTCAGTTCTAAAGTTAAAGATGAACTTTCTCTTCGCGATGACACGAACAGTTTGGAGGAACTCATTACACTTGCTACCCGCCTGGACATTCGTCTTCCACAGAGACGATGCGAGCGTGGAGCAGAACTCGTTACGCGCCCTGCGCGTCCACTCCACCTGGGTCTCTCTGTCCGGCTTCTGGGTACCAAGGGGTCCAAGAGACTCTGCCCCACCCCTCCCTCTTCTTCCTTTTGTGGTTGAGGTGGACGCATTTTATTCAGGAGTGGGGGCCGTGCTGTCTCAGCGCTCGCTGGTCAACCGGATACTCCACCCCTGTGCCTTCTACTCCCATCGTCTCTCCCCAGCAGAGGCCAACTACGACGTCGTGAACAAAAAACTCCTGGCTATTGTCACTGCTCTACAGGAATGGAGGCACTGGCTGGAGGGCACTCCGGAACCTTTTGTGGTCTACACAGATCCCCACAACCTGGAATACCTCCGTGTGGCCAAGCGCATGAATCCCAGGCAAGCCAGGTGGGCGCTGTTGTTCACTTGCTATAACTTCACAATTTCCAACAGACATGGAACCAAGAACAAAAGGCTGGATGTGCTTTCCCGCATCCACGACCTGGACCGTGTTGCCACTGGTCCTAAACCCATCCTTCCCACCCATCGATTTGTGGGGGAGCTCCAATGGGAGATTGAGAGCCAGGTCCTGGACTCCCTGCGAGGGATGCAGGTGCCGGCTGAATGCCCCGCCGGTCAGTTGTTTGTGCCCGAGGTTCTCCGCCCAGAGGTTATCAAGTGGGGCCACGAGTGACGTCTGGCATGCGATCCGGGAATCTCCTGTTCTACAGACTTTATTGCGCAGCGGTCTTGGTGGCCGGAGCTGCGTCAAGACGTGGCGGACTTTGTCCGCGCTTGCACTGCCTGTGCCTGTGGGAAGGCCTCTCACCAGCCTCCCGCTGGCCTACTTCACCCCCTGCCATTGCCTGCTCGTCCCATGTCCCACATTGCACTAGACTTTGTTACTGGTCTTCCTGTTTCTCGTGGCTCCTCGGTCATCCTGACTGTTGTGGACCGCTTTTCCAAGTCGGCACACTTTGTTGCCCTGCCCAAGCTCCCCTCTGCCCTTGAGACTGCTCACTTGCTGGTTCGACATGTTGTTCGACTGCACGGCATCCCGCAAGATATCGTGTCTGACCGTGGCCCCCAATTCATCTCGCAAGTCTGGAAAAGGTTTTGCAAGGCATTGGGAGCAACCTCCAGTCTTTCCTCGGGTTATCACCCGCAATCGAATGGCCAGACTGAAAGAACAAACCAAGACCTTGAAGCTGCTTTACGTTGTGTGTGCCAATTCCAGCCCAACACGTGGGCCACCTACCTGTCTTGGATCGAATATGGACACAACACCCTGGTCTCCTCTGCTTTTCTTCGTAGCCAATGGGTTCCAGCCGCCCTTATTCCCGTCCCAGGAGTGCCAAGTGGACGTTCCCTCGGTCCAGCACCATCTGAAGAGGGCCCATCGTGTGTGGTGTGAGGCCAGGGTCGCTCTATCTCGGACTGCGGAACGAAATCGCCAGGTGGCAGATCGCCGCCGTCGTCCCGGTCCCGTCTACCAACCGGGGGACAAAGTCTGGCTGTCCTCCAGGGACCTCCGTCTGGCAGGTGGATCCAGAAAGCTGGGGCCTCGTTTCCTGGGGCCGTTCGAGGTGGAGGTGATAATCAATTCTGTCTCCGTGCGGCTACGCCTCCCTCCATCACTCAAGGTACATCCGGTGTTCCACATCTCCCTCATTAAGCCAGTGTCTTCCAGCTCTCCCTGAACACTCCGGGACCTCCTCCTTCGGATCCACGCATCGTCGACGGAGATCCTGTCTACACCGTCCAAAGCATCTTGGATTCAGGAAAGCGGGCAGGGGTGTGCAGTATCTCGTCGACTGGGAGGGTTATGGGCCTGAGGAGTGGCAATGGGTTTCCCGCTCCTGGATCCGTCTCTCATCCCTGACTTCCATGCAACTCATCCCTCAAAATCAGGTGGTCCGCCAGGGGGTGTCCGTTAAGGGGGTGATACTATTATGGTTGTGCTTTTATTGCGTTGTGTTTTTGTTTTTTTTCAAGTCTCTGATTGAGTAGAGGGGCTTGTCCTCCTATGCCACACCTGTTTCTCATTCACAAATCAATGCTTTATAAGGACTGGAACTGCCGACACTCCCCGTCGAAGTATTGACCTTGCTACATTCTCGCCCAAGAGCTTTATTCTGACTATCCGGTTATTCCGGAAATAGTCAGAATATACACAAACCATATAAAATACAATTTAAATCAAACTGAGCCTTCATAATGGCAAAGGGCAGCAGCTCCTGTATCGGGCACAGTTTAATCATTTTATTCATTACACTCCTGTCCAGAACCTTCCTCTGCCAGACACAATTATTTCTGCAATTTCTCCATTTGCAACCAGATGAGAATAGGGCAAGCAAGCTATGATTAAGTTTTGGATGGTACAGGAGGAAAACCAGTTTAGTTGTTAGGCTAGTAGGACCACCAGTTGGTATAAAGTGTTGACTCTCCAAATAAAGCCACTGTGGACAAGAAGGCATTATAATGTCTGTCAAATCTAAATACAGCTTACATCAGCTGAGTGTCCAAAAATCTCTCAGCATCCAACTGACAGCTGCAAAACCACTCTGTCGAAAGTACAGGATCACCAGGATCTAAATATACTGTAAACTGCTAAAAACTATGTAACCACCAACAGCAAGCTACATTTGCATCGCCTGCGCTGAATGTATCAAAAAAGCTGTCAAGTATCCTCTTACTCTGAGAGAGAAGAGCAGGTTCGAGTACTGCTAAATGAGACAACTATTGCATTTGTGTGCATTCATGCGGTAGTGGACCCTTTCCTTATTCTAGCAAAACAAAACTTAAGTGGCTAAATCATTTGATCTCAACAAGCCCTTCAGTACCTTACTCTCCTGCAAGTGACGACTAGCTCTGCATTTGTCCAATGTCATCTTGTTTCGATACCCCAATTCAGTCCTGTTGTGTCTTTTATTACTTTCTACATGTCGCCATCTACAGATAGTGACGACTCTATTTGCAGAAAGATCCTCATCTGTCTATTAAATGTTGAGCTAGACCGAAGCTTCCATTGGACCTGACAGTGCTGAGACAAAGGGATGATAAGGTCAGTAGATCCCATCCCTCACACTCAGTCACATCTTAATTAAATTAAACTTTACTCCATCCATCACACTCCTGTCCAAGTCTCTCCTACCCAAAATATCAGCTCTCGTAATTCCTACATCTTTAACCCTATAAATTGTGCTGAGACCTTAAAGGAGAGTGTATCATGGCTTGATCCATTTGCATGCCAATGCAATCATGACAGGCAGAGCTCAAATACTTTTAAAGAACAATTACTGTGCTTGAATGAACATTAATTTTAACTAGAAAAATTCCCGCGGAAATTTTGAATGGGCCTGCTAACTCGCGTGGAAACATGCAATAAAAATAACATTTAAACCATTGAAATCGCTCAAGAAATGTGCAAGTTAACCATAATCTACTAAAAGTATTACTGCCCCTTTAAGAAACATGCACATTCACGCACACACATTTGATTTTAACTAACATTTCAATGAGCTGAACAGTTTAAAATTTAAACCATTGAAATCGCTCAAGAAATGTAAAAGTTAACCATAACCAACAGTATCTCACTGCCCCTTTAAGAAACATGCACATTCACGCACACACATTAGATTTTAACTAACATTTCAATGAGCTGAACAGTTTAAAATTTAAACCATTGAAATCGCTCAAGAAATGTAAAAGTTAACCATAATCAACAGTATGTTACTGCCCCTTTAAGAAACATGCACATTCACACACACACATTTGATTTTAAGTAACATTTCAATGAGCTGAACAGTTTAAAATTTAAACCATTGAAATCGGTCAAGAAATGTGGAAGTTCACCATAATCAACATCAACTAAAAGTATCTTACTGCCCCTTTACAAAACATGCACATTCACGCACACACATTTGATTTTAAGTTGTGAGGAGACGTCACGCACCAACATTCCATTGATTTGTATAGGATTACGCTCACCTCAAACAAAAGCCTCTCGCGACTTAACAGTTGAAGATGCAGATTCCAGAAATGGCTCGTTAGAACGGCAAGGGTTTGGGGAACGCGAGCATGTTCTCAGTTTTTTAATCGGATGAAAAATGACCAAATGAGAGCAGGTTGAAAACTTATGATTGATCGAAAATGAAGAGGGAAAAAACGGCGAAATTAACATGGAGGAGATAGGCGCCAAAGTCCGACTTCTCCTCGCTTAAAGTGAAAATAAAGGTACTAAATGACACCTTAGCCAAATAAAACTTAGTTTTTCAGAAAGCAGAGGCTTGTGGCTACAAAATGTGTGAATTTGATGTCTAGTGAGCAAAGATTGTGGCCATGGTGACGAGTTGAAGTGAAACTTTTGGAAATAGATTTTTTGGTTCCCGTCACTGAAGCCTTAATTAGTCACGCTCTAAAAAGGCGACTTTCACCCCTTTGCTCACTGTCTTTGAACCCGCACAGGGGGGAGAGCTTTCATTCCTTAATTTTTTTTTTGACACTGAGCTAAAGATGACAAAAATTCCAACAAAATGAGCTAAAATTCATATCGGTCGGTTAACGTATGCGCGCGCAGCGTGTCTTGGAAAAAGGTGCTTGTTTGGATTTGATCTCTTTCGGTTTCCCATTCATTCCTATGGGACTTTATTTGGGACTTTTTGGGGAAAAGCGTCGCCATGGTAACTGGGAATTCCTAGAAAAATAATAGCGCAGCGAGTCAGATCGAGCCGCATCGTTTGAACCTCATTTGTCCCGGTGCGATCTACGGTACGGGCTGCATTTTTGGTGAAAAATCTGTGGAATAATAAAAAATAAAAAAAATAAACCACTTTTTCTAGGATAGTAATATGTGCCTGCTTGCTCCGCTTAGCAGGCCCATAATAATAATTATTATAATAATAATAATAATAATAATAATACTGCATTATATTTATAGGCGCTTTTCTCGACACTCAAGGACACCGTACAATTTTAAAAAACTATTTAATTAAAAGCACTGTTTAAAACAGGTGAATGGAGGAAGATGATCTAAGAGTGTGGGAAGGAGTGTACTTGCAGAAGATCGGATCGGATAGGTATGGAGGGGCGAGCTTATGGATGGCTGAATTGAATGTGAGACTGAACCGGGCGCTAGTGGAGCTGGTGGAGGACAGGGGTGTTGTGTTAGGTGGAGGGAGTTTGAGTTATAATGCGGGCAGCTGACTGGACCAACTGGAGTTTATGGAGATATTTGTGAGGGAGGCCGAAAAGGAGAGAATTACAGTAATCAAGACAGGAGGTGACAAGACTGTGGACCAGGATGGCGGCAGTGTGGGACGTCAGGGAGGGGCGTAGACGGTTGATATTACGTAAATGAAAGTATGTGGACCGAGTAATGTTGTTGATATGGGATTGGAAGGAAAGTGTCCTGTCAAGGGTGACTGCCAGACTTTTTAAGCATTTTAAGCATAAGATTTTAAGCATTGAATATAGTCCCTCTGTTGCTCCAAGATTTCAAATGTATTATGTGTTTTAGTTTATACCTAATGATGATGAGTAGAATAGAACTGCAGTGTTGTTATATAAAATGTAACAAATACACTGGAGCTGACTGTGTTTGAATGTGTCCTATTATCGCTAAGTTTGAGCATTTTAAACAGAAAGAATTTGTTAAAAGTAAAGGACGGGAGCTTAAAGGGAACTCTTTCAGAATGAATGACCAATTCCCGAGAGAGATTAATGAGCGGCGAAAGGTACTGTTTCCTATAATGTGACAAAATAGACAGGAGGGTAAACGGACTACGATAGTCGTTGATAAACTATACATCAATGCCCAACTATTCTGGAACCCCAACTCCACTCCCTGGCTGTTCTAATTGGCATTGGTGGTACTAAACTTTGTTTGATTATTAGATGTATATAAATATATACTGTATATGTGGTTATAAAACCTAAAATATGAATACTCATGTTTAGGCTATATTACAAATATAATATTAATAAATAACTATAGCTAAAATATATTTAAACAAAAAAAATCTCGCTTAGGTTACCAGTTACTGGTGTATTGTTACATGTTTAATCCCCCGCTAATTTCCTTCACTTTCACCTCTCTCCCCGTTTTATCACTGTTATATTCACTTACACGTTACCTCATATTTTACACAAATTACATAAACCACCTAACCACTTTGATTATATCCTATAACATGCCAATATTAACAAATAGCCTATACAGATGTAATACAGGACTGAGTCTATATTGTTTGTATGCATAAATTAGTTCTGGTTTCCTAGAATGTTTGTGGCGCACGCTCACAGGCAAAAATAATTTAAAAAAATTAGACCATCTCTTCAAATTAAAATCAGATATTTGTCTCCTTCAAGAAACCCACCTACAAAAATCTGAAGAAAAATTACTTATTGATAAGAATTTTAGTCAAGTGTACTCTGTGACACAACGTGGTAGTTTTAGAACCCAGACGCAGATATAGAGGTTGAGGCTGAAGCAGCTTTTATTAAACAAAACAAAAGCTCCTCATTGAGAGGGAAAAAACAAAAGCTATTCAAGGTTAAACTAAAGGCGCTCCAAAAGGGAGGAAGACTAAACTACAATCAAAACAAAATCACTCCTTAACTAAAACAATACTGTGGCTATTCAAAGTTACAAACCAAAGTTCTCTCAAGGGACAGGGCAACAAGGCTGTGGACGGTAACTGGCTTTAGTGGCTCTGACGAAAACACTTAGGCACAAGACAGGGGAGACGCAGACCATTTAACACATGAGGGTAATGGGAAACAGGTGGACACAATCAGGAATCAGGGTTGACACTGACACCACACGAGGAAGGGCAAGTGACCTGAAACGAGAGGAGTCATAATTTTCAAAATAAAACAGGAAATGACAGGACAACCTCACCGCGGTGTGACAGTACCCCTCCCTCTAGGGCCGACTTCTGACGGCCCAGGCTGGTCAGGATGATCCCTATAGAAGTCCTCAATTAGAGAGTCATCCATAATGAAGCGGGAAGGAACCCACTGTCTCTCCTCGGGCCCATACCCCTCCCAGTCCACCAAGAACTGCTTGCCCCGGCCCCGTTTGCGGACGGCCAGCAGTCGCTTCACTTTGTAGACGGGACCCCCATCCACAATCACAGGAGGCGGCGTGGGCGAAGGAGCCGGAACCAGGGAACTCTCCCTGACTGGCTTGACTTGGCTAACGTGGAACGTTGGGTGAACACGAAGGGACCGAGGCAGGCGAAGACGGACAGCGGCCGGGTTGATCACCTTGGAGATGGGGTACGGGCCCACAAACCGTGGTGCCAACTTTTGGCATGGCACCTTCAAGTGAAGGTTTTTGGAGGACAGCCACACTTTATCCCCCGGCTGGTATGCTGGAGCAGGTCTCCTCTTCCGATCAGCTGCTCGCTTGCCTCTGTCCCTCTGGCGCTCCAGTACCTGCCGAGCGGCTGCCCAGATGCGATGGCAGCGACGGACCAAGGCATGGGCAGAAGGAACAGAAGCCTCAGACTCCAGGTTAGCAAAAAAGGGGGGATCGTAGCCAAAAACGCATTTGAATGGGGTGAGTCCTGTGGCAGAGGTAGGCAGGGAGTTATGGGCAAGCTCAACCCAGACCAGGTGTTTGCTCCACGTTGCAGGATTCTGGGAGACAAGGCACCGTAGACCGGTTTCTAACTGTTGGTTGAGGCGTTCAGACTGGCCATTAGCCTCAGGGTGGTACCCTGAGGTTAGGCTGGCTTTGGCGCCAATTAAGCGGCAAAACTCCCTCCAGAAACGAGACACAAACTGGGGCCCTCGGTCCGACACAATGTCTCTAGGGAACCCATGAACTCGAAAGACGTGGTTAATCATGACCTCAGCCGTTTCATTGGCTGAGGGAAGCTTAGGCAAGGCAATGAATCTGACCATTTTAGAAAATCTGTCGACTACAGTGAGAACTGTGGTTTTACATCGGGAGATGGGGAGTCCTGTGACAAAATCCAGGGATATTTCTGCCCATGGTCTGGAAGGAATGGGAAGGGGCTGCAGCAGGCCCATGCGCGATCTGGTGGATGTCTTATTTCGGGCACATACCGAGCAGGCCTCGATGTACTCCCGGACCTCCGGCTCCATGGAAGGCCACCAGAATCGCCGGGAGATGGCGTACATTGTCCGTCGGACTCCCGGATGACAGGAAAGAAGCGAGGTGTGGGCCCAATGGATCACCTGTGGGCGCAGCTGCACTGGGACAAATAGTCTATTAAGCGGGCATCCATTTGGTGGAGTTGCCTCACCGTTGGCTTGTTTAACATCCCTCTCGATTTGCCATGTCACGGCTCCAACCACACAGTTCGGCGAAAGGATGGTCTCTGGTTCCTTAGCTGCAGGCTCGGGCTCATAGAGACGGGACAGGGCGTCGGGCTTGACGTTACGAGACCCCGGCCTGTAAGTGAGAGAGAAGGAAAAACGGTTAAAGAACAGCGCCCACCTGGCCTGGCGTGGGTTAAGTCTCTTGGCTTTGCGTATGTACTCCAGGTTCTTGTGATCGGTCCAGACCACAAACGGATGCTTCGCCCCCTCAAGCCAGTGCCTCCATTCTTCCAAAGCAATCTTGACAGCCAGAAGCTCTGTCCCCAACATCATAGTTTCGTTCAGCCTTGGATAGTCGTCGCGACAAGAAGGCGCAGGGATGCATCTTTCCATCCTTTGTCTGCACGCTGAGACAGGACAGCTCCGATCCCCTCATTGGACGCGTCCACTTCTACAACAAATTGCCGCTGTGGATCTGGCATTGTGAGGATTGGTGCTGTGACAAAGCGTTGTTTGAGTGCTTGAAATGCGGCTTCTGCCTCCAGTGACCAGCTGAACCTCACCAGAGGGGAGGTGAGGGCATGCAGAGGGGCAGCTATTGCGCTGAACCCTCTGATGAAGCGTCTGTAAAAGTTGGCAAACCCGAGGAATTGCTGAACCTTCTTGCGGCTATAAGGTGTGGGCCACTCCCTCACGGCACTAGTTTTAGCCAGATCCATCTGTACCTTCCCAGGGGCTATGACAAAGCCCAGGAAGGAGACGGTTTTGGCATGAAAAACACTTTTCTCTGCCTTGACATATAGTTTGTTCTCAAGCAGTCTTTGAAGAACCTTGGAAACATGGATTTGATGTGTGGCTAGATCTGGCGAGTATATAAGTATGTCGTCTAAATAAACATACACAAACTGGTCCAGAAAGTCTCTCAACACGTCATTAATCATGGCCTGGAAAACCGCAGGAGCATTAGTGAGACCGAAGGGCATGACTAGGTACTTGTAATGGCCACTAGGTGTATTAAACCCGGTTTTCCATTCATCCCCCTCCCGGATCCTAATGAGATGGTAGGCATTGCGCAAATCCAATTTGGTAAAGATCGTAGCTTGTTGAAGATTTTCAAACACGGAAGACATGAGAGGAAGGGGGTAGTGGTTCTTTATTGTAATGTCATTAAGGAGGCTATAGTCTATACAAGGCCGTAAGGAACCATCCTTTTTCCCCACAAAAAAGAAACCTGCTCCCGCTGGTAAAGAGGAAGGACGAATCAGTCCAGCCTTCAGGGAAGTCTCGATGTATTCCTTCAGGGCCGCCTTCTCTGGTCCTGAAACAGAATATAGGCGTCCCTTGGGAATGGTGGAACCTGGAATCAGCTCTATGGCACAGTCATAGGCACGATGGGGTGGGAGCGACATGGCTTTGGTCTTGTTGAAAATCTCCTGGAGGTGATGGTAGCAAGAAGGGACGATGCTCAAATTTGGGTATTCAGAGTCTGTGAAGGAATTAACAGAAATGTGATTAACAGTCGTGATGTCCACTTCTCGAATTGGCGAACCAACCCCATGGCTCACACAATTCTTCCCCCATCCCAGAACTTCGCCAGTCAACCAGTTTACATGGGGGTTGTGTTCACACAACCATGGGTATCCTAGGACCAGAGTCTGTGAAGGAGACTGAAACACATGAAAAACTAGGTGCTCCTTATGTTTTCCAACTTGGAGCTGGATGGGTTCTGTGATGTGTGTAATGATGAATAACTCACTTCCATTTAGTGCCCTAGCCTTAATGGGCTTAATTAGTGGCTCAGTCTTGGCTCCAAAATGTCTCACAAGCCCCCAGTCTATCAGGCTCTCATCAGCCCCAGAATCTATCAGGGCATGGAGGTCTGTGGGAGTGGTGCGGTGAATGATTCTTACTGGTGTGAGTTTTCGTGGAACCGACACTGGAGTCGTAACTTGACTCACCGTTTGGGTCCTTTTGGCTGGGCAGGCGGCCACGAGATGATCTCGGTTACCGCAGTAAAAGCACAGACATTCCAGCTTTCGGCGCAGTCTCTCCTCCAGCGAAAGCCACGCTCTGCCCAGTTGCATGGGCTCCTCCTCTCGCCCCAAGGGAACGGGTTGGCGCTGAACTGCCGAAGAACCGAGAGGAGCTGACACACCTGGTGCTTGGAAGAGCGGTGATCCCTCCATCGTCCTTGCCCGGCGACCGCGGCTCTGCGTCACCTCCTGCAGCCGATGATCCATCCGTATGGCAAGGGCGATGAGGGAGTCCAAATCCGGTGGCAGATCGACTGAGATGAGCAGCTCTTGGATGGACGTCGCCAGGCCCTTGAGGAAGACGTCATAGAGAGCCGTGGAGTTCCAGCCACTCTCTGCCGCGAGAGTGCGGAAGCGGATGGCATAGTCGCTCACGGAGTCCTTTCCTTGTATCAGGCTGCTTAGCTGCCGGGCCTTTTCCCGGTCGGAACAGGCTGGATCAAAGACCCTCTGAAGAGCGGCTCGGAATTCCGTGACGGAGCCGCAGAGTGGGGAACTGCGGGCCCACTCTGCCGTGGCCCAGGTTCTGGCTCTCCCAGTCAGGTGGGAAATCATGAAAGCCACCCGGGATCGATCTGTGGGAAAGGCCTGGGGGGAGTACTCAAAATGAATGTCACAGTCAGTCAAAAATGCCTTGCATTGTCTTGGCTCCCCAGAGAATCGCTCAGGGGAGGCTAGCTTGACCCCCGACCCGGTATACGGCACGGGCGGAATTGGCATGGCTGGTTGAGTCTCTGGCACGGCAGGAGGGCTATTGGTGCGATCCTGAACGTCCTGTAACTGTGCTATGAGCTGGACTATTCGCGCTGCCATGGCTGTCTGAAACTCCTTTTGCTGGGAGAGACGGGCTTCCTGAGCTCGCATTGCTGCGGCAATTTGCTCCCTCTCTGCTGGGTCCATACTGGCCTAAGTGTTCTGACACAACGTGGTAGTTTTAGAACCCAGACGCAGAGATAGAGGTTGAGGCTGAAGCAGCTTTTATTAAACAAAACAAAAGCTCCTCATTGAGAGGGAAAAAACAAAAGCTATTCAAGGTTAAACTAAAGGCGCTCCAAAAGGGAGGAAGACTAAACTACAATCAAAACAAAATCACTCCTTAACTAAAACAATACTGTGGCTATTCAAAGTTACAAACCAAAGTTCTCTCAAGGGACAGGACAACAAGGCTGTGGACGGTAACTGGCTTTAGTGGCTCTGACGAAAACACTTAGGCACAAGACAGGGGAGACGCAGACCATTTAACACATGAGGGTAATGGGAAACAGGTGGACACAATCAGGAATCAGGGTTGACACTGACACCACACGAGGAAGGGCAAGTGACCTGAAACGAGAGGAGTCAGAATTTTCAAAATAAAACAGGAAATGACAGGACAACCTCACCGCGGTGTGACACTCTGCCCCTTATAACAGTCGACAAAGAGTCCGTATACTCATACATAAGAATTTATTCTTTACTCTAAATAATACAGTAACAGACCCAGAGGGCCGATGCATTATTATTCAGGTGACTATATTTAATAAAATATATACATTTGGTAATTTATATGCCCCTAATAATGATGAGCCGGCCTTTTTCCATGAATTTTTCTCTCAGCTGTTTGATTTAGCAACGAACTCTACTATTATTATTGGAGGAGACTTTAACACAGCCTTAAATCCATTAATAGATCGTTCTAATAATACAACATGTATAAGGCGATTACAATCTACTAAAGTAATAGAGGAATATATGGATGATTTTGGCCTCATCGACAGCTGGAGACTTAAAAACCCAACTAAGAAGGAATTTACCTTATTTTCCGCTGTGCACCGGTCTTTTTCAAGAATTGATTTTTTTCTTACAAATAATTCTATTGCTGATAAAATTGTTACAAAAAGACATCCTATTATTATTAGCGACCATGCACCAGTCTCCCTTACCACCCCCGACATGGCGTTTTAACATCTCACTGCTAAATGACGCAAAGTTTGACAAAATTATAAGAAGAGAGTGGGCAGACTTTTTGGAAATAAATGACTCTCCAGACTTATCTCCATCTATTCTCTGGGAAGCTGGGAAAGCGGTAATTAGAGGTCAAATGATATCATATTCATCTTGTAAAAAAAAAAACAGGATCAAAAATGAGAAAAAGACTAGGAAGATAAAATTAAACAATTGACGGATGAGTACGCGATAAACCCAAAAAAACAAATATGGACTGACTTACAAAATAAAAAAATACAGTTAGACTACTGAATATAAAGATATGTTAGATGCGCCACTTACGATAAACGAGCTGTACAGTGCTCTAGATAGTATGCCTAATGACAGAGCACCTGGCCCGGATGGTTATCGGCTACATTTTTTAAGCACTTTTGGCTAATGCTTGCTCCATTATTCTTAAGAGTAGTAACATAAATTAAAACTAATGGTTACATACGCCCACACATGAATACAGCAGCAATTAAACTTTTATCAAAGCCAATAAAAGACCCCACCCTTCCATCAAGTTACCGTCCAATTTCACTAATTAACACTGATATTAAAATTATCGCTAAGGCTTTCGCATCTAGACGAGAAACAGTAATCTCGACAATCATTCATAGCGACCAAACAGGTTTTATTAAAGGTCATCACTCTACTAATAATATTAGGAGGCTCTTTAACCTTATTAGCATGTCACAGCGGCATGATAAAAAGGAAGTTATTATATCGATGGATGCAGAAAAAGCTTTCGACAAAATTAACTGGTCCTTCCTCTTTGCTGTTTTAAATAAATTTGGCTTTGGGAAGTCATTTATTCACTGGGTGTCAGTATTATATGATCCTCCTAAAGCTACAGTTACTACTAATAGGATTATATCTCAAGACTTTTACTCTACAGAGAAGCACAAGACAGGGATACCCATTGTCCCCTTTATTAATTGCAATATTTATTGAGCCGCTTGCATTAGCTATACGCCAGGAAAGAAGGATTCAAGGAATTCACTCTGGGGTAACAGAACACAAAATTAATCTATATGCCGATGATATTTTACTTTATTTAGAAAAGCCTGCTATTTCATTTGGGGAAGTATTTAACTTAATAACTAAAATATTAACTGGACTAAATCAACACTACTACCTATTACAGAAAATTCATGGAACCCTGCAAGCTAGGACCCACACTACTCATTTCCTATCGGTAACTTAAAATACTTAGGCATAAAAATCTCACCTAAATTAACTGATTTAATTAATTTAAACTTTACTCCACTTCTGGATAGCATTGATAGCGACTTGGAGCGCTGGAATAAGCTTCTCATTTCTCTAATAGGACGAATAGCCACCATTAAAATGAAAGTTTTATCCAAAATAAACTATTTTTTCTCAATGATTCCATTTAAACGTCTAACTGGTTCCAGTTGTTGGACTTGGCCGTTACAAAATTTTACTGGAATAAAAAAAAAAAAAAGCAAAGATTAGTCTATCTATTTATCTATATATCTATCTATTTACTAGAGAAGTAAATCCAAAGGAGGTCTAGAGGGACCAAATTTTTGCACTACTATATAGCTAACCAGCTATAATATATCATTCTATGGGCACAACCCAACAGAGATACTAACTGTTGGCTGGAACTAAAACAGAAGGATTGTAATAACCTCAGACTTTTAGATTTACTCTTTATTACAACATCGATTAAGCGACACAATTGTTTTAAAAACCCAATGATTTCCGCCACCCTGACTGCCTGGTGGAAGGCACTAGAAATTACAAAAGCCCAAGTGGAGCCCTGCGGGCTTTCTCCCCTATGGCATAACCCCGACTTTCAACTTAACAACCAATCGTTTTATTTAGGTGTGTGGGAGCAGAAAGGAATTACACATCTCCACCATCTTTTCTCAGATAATATGTTTATATCGGATACATCCTTGCTCCAAAAATACAAAATAAAAAACATAATTTTTTTACATTATCTGCAAGTTAAAAGTATGATAAAGAAACAAATTCCAACACTTCGCGGTACGCTCCAACCGCCTGTCTTAGCTAAAGATGTTACCAAGCTTTCTCCGACAACAACAAAAAACCTCTCAAAAATATAAAAGTTAATTTCGCATACTGATAAAATGTCTTTACCCATCTGACTTTTGGATTCAAGTTTGTGAAAACGTATTTAAAATGACAAAACACACAAATTTACAACTTATCCAACATAAAATTATTCATAGAGCATACATTACTCAATATATGATGAAGAAAATGGGACTCTAAGACTCCGACATTTGTCTCCAGTGTTTACAAAACACTACAGACACTTATTTTCATGCTTTATGGTTATGCACTCCGGTTATGTATTTCTGGAACTTAAGTCTTAGAAAAACTTTCCGCTATCTTGGACTGTAGGATACCTTTATCTCCAAACTTGTGTTTGCTAGGTGACCTAACAACAACTGACTTACCATGTTAACAATTTCAATCTACACTTGTAGCCCTTACTATCGCGAAAAAAACTATTCTTTTTTTTATTATTATTATCATTTTTATTTTATTTATTTATTTATTTATTTATTTTTCAAAAAGAGCTCAGTATTGTTCATTCGGTAATGTCATCATAATTGCTCTTTTTTTTCTTTTTCTTTTTTTGTATGTGGGTGAGTATGTGTATGTGCGTGCGTGCGTACGTGCGTGCGTGCGTGCGTGCGTGCGTGCGTGCGTACGTGCGAGTGTGTGTGTATTCGTTAGCTCACCAAAAACCTATTAGAAAAAATCCCATACCGTTCACCTAAACCGAACACCGCCGTCAGGAGACCCGAGGGGACCAAAGAAAACAAAGGAAAGTGAAATCCAGCACCGGCCAGACACCACCCACAGGGCCACCAACCAGAATTCTTCCCCAACCCCAGAAACATCTAAATTCCAACAAATCCAAAAAATCAGGGAGACCTCAAGAGACCAAAGGAGAGACTGAGGAAAGGAAGGAAGGACAAACGAAGCAGAGTGAGATCCACAGACACCAGCCTCCACCGATTCAATGACCTGAGGAGGAAGCAGATTGTGTCTGAGTTTCGATAGATGCTGGTGTGGTGGATCTGGCATGCATAAAAATCTCCACCAAAGAGGGGAGCCGTCGACCCCTGCCAGGACAGAGCAAGCGTAACACCTCAGGGCCCCCCAGGCCGCGGCAGCGCCAAAGGACGAACCCCGGGCCCTGCCAGGGCCACCGGCCGGAGAGCAAACCCAGGAGCAGAAGCGCCCCCCACCCCAACACGGCCCGCGCCCCCAACCCAACGCAGCAGGACGGGGCACTGCAGGCCCGCCAGGCACCCCACCGGTCCAATGGGCACTAAGGGTTAATATTCGGAATCACTGCATGCCAGTGGGTTAACTCTATAGGTGCTGTCCCCCCTGGCTGAGCATGGGCGGCTCTGCCCCTCTATTGGCTGCTGGGTTGCGGCTGCGTCTTGGCCGTTCCCTGGGTCTCTTGGGGGGTGTTGCGTTGCGGTGCTCTCCCTGGTGACCGGGGCAGCGCTGCCCTGGCGCGGTCCGCCGTTTTTTTAATGCACCACATGGCTGGGGTGGGGGGGGGGCGCTGGGTTGTGGTGGGTGGTGGGGGTGGATGGGGGTCGTGGGGGGAGCGGGGGCTGTGGGCCTGCGGGCCTGCCGGGCCTCGTTCTGCTGCGCAGGCCGTGTTGGGGTGGGGGGCGCTCCTGGCTCTGCTCTCCGGCAGGTGGCCCCTGCAGGGCCCGGGGGTTGTGCCTTGGCGCTGCCGTGGCCTGGGCGGTTGTGCTTGCTCTGTCCTGGCCGGGGTCGACGGATCCCCTCTTTGGTGGAGGTTTTCATGCATGCCAGATCCACCACACCAGCATCTATCGAAATTCAAACACAATCTGCTTCTTTCTCTGGTCGTTGAATCGGTGGAAGCTGATGTCTGTGGATCTCCCTCTGCTTCATCTATCCTTCCTTCCTTTCCTCAGTCTCTCCTTTGGTCTCTTGAGGTCTCCCTAATTTGTTGGAATTTAAATGTTTGTGGGGTCCTCTGGTTGGTAACCCGGTGGGTAGTAGGTGATGTCTGGTCGGTGCTGGATTTCACTTTCCTTTCTTTTCTTTGATCCTTCCTTGGGTCTCCTGACAACCTCACGACTAGCTGCATTCTGAAGTATTCGGTTTAGGTGAACCGTATGGGATTTTTAATAGGTTTTAGGTGAATTAATGAGTACACGCTCACACGCACGCACACATGCACACACACGCACATACTCACGCACATTCAAAATTCAAAATTTTTTTTTTTTAAATTTAAAAAGAGAGAGAGCAATGATGATGACATGTCGATTCGGTAAAATTACCGAATGAACAATACTGAGTTCTCTCAGAAAAGAAAAAAAAAAAGTGCAAAACAATGGTGCACTGAGGCTTTGAAGGGCAACACTTAAGTGTTTTGGAGAGTTCCAAACTAAACAGCCACAAATTAATCATCGCACTTCTTCCACGTTCAAAGGCCAATACCGTGTGACAGATAGGACACCGGCCAATTAGGCCCAACCTCCCATCAAGGAGCAACAATGGGGCACAAAGAGCTGGCTCTTCTGGCCTTAGTCGAGGATGAATTGAATGCAGACAGCAGCTGGCACAGAAAGACAGACTGAAGACAGATGGACCGCAATCACACAAATTCAGTTATTCAAGAAAAGCTACACTGCAGAATATTTTATGAAATGAAAAGATCATGCAAGAGAAATCATGTGTATTTGCCGTAAGAGGTCAGATCAAGTGTGGAACATTATTTTCTTCATAAAGAAAAATAAACATTCATCAAACACATCTTTTTAGGCAATCTGAAATGAATGTTAAAACCACAAGTATGGAAACGTAGGGTTCGCCATTCTTTTTTCAAATGTGATGTATACATGCTTTTTTTCCCACATGCTTTTTTCCGGTGGAAGAGAATAAAGAAATAAACTGTATTTCTTAAAGGGAAGATTTGCTAGGACCATAGGCATGGCTCTGTACCTGACTTAAAAGCAAATGTTTCTGTATTTTCAACCCGCCAGAAGTGATGACAACGACGACGTCCACAACAAAGACAAAAGCTGGCATCTGGCAAAAATTGGGAAGTATCCTATTGTTATCAGTGCTGCTTATCAATTTCAATATGTTTTTAGAAGGTGAGTGCCATGATGTCAAGGGCACCACAGCCAAGGGTGTGAGTCATGATCTCCAGGGTGGCACGCCGTGTTCTTAAACAATAAGCCACTGCCAGAATTGAAAGAAATTGAGAAGGAAGAAAGATTACTTGATAAGATTACTTACTTAAAGATTACTTCCAATTAAAGGATAGTGCTTGTCAATAAAAAAGGGAAACATGTCAATGTCACTTTTTTTTTTAACAAGTCGAGCTTTGTACTGCACAACTCAAACTGACAGAATTAACAACAAATAGTGTGTGATAAATGTTTTATTGTCCATCTTTGCTGTGACCTCTGCTAATAGCAACTACACTTTCACAGACCTAATTTCTAGGTTCTGAAAAACCTATGTGGGGTACATAGTAGCATTTAATTGGCTGAACCACATTGCCAATCAAGCTCTAATGAAAATTGGAGCCAATTAAAAATGATTACATCACTCTCACTCAGCTTTCACACTTGGCAACCAGGGCATCACACTGCTCCTCACAAAGACGTCTCTCTCTTCTTTTTTTTTGTCCCATGTGTGCCATTTCTCATCATGACTTCCCTCATGCCGTAGATCTATTTTCTCTTCCGTTGTGGCAGCTCTTCCTTTTTTTTTGCAAGCTCTCAGTTTTTGGACCTCATAATCCTCCCCCCACTCTTCTATCTATCCTGTCCCCCCCTTAGCTATTATTCTTTTTTCCACCATGCATGCCCATCCCCCTTCCCACTTTCAACCCATCCTCCTCTTGAGCCCACCCACCTGCCTTGGTAGTCCCAGTTGTTAGCGTCGCTGAGTTTGTGTTTGCATGAGTACATGTAAATGTATGTGTTCAGAATATAACAATGCTCCGTATATGATTAACTTTGATGGGATGAAATGTATATAAAAAAATATATAAACACATTGTAAAACTGTAATTTTTTCCATGCAATATCTAAAGGTTGCTCAAGAAGCCCTTTGCAATCCGAATGAATCATTTCTGTAGTTTGATTCTGTGAGAACAGTTTTCGGTTTGGTATAAATATACTCTTGGGAAAATTAATTATATCTGGCATAGTTAGGTTAAAAGTGAAGGAAATAACATGGGAAATATTGCAGCAATGGTAAAGCCCCACACTTCCTATGCTTGGCAGCGCTCTTTGTTAATAGTTGTAATAGATCAAGTTATACGTTGCTCTTTACTTATATTTGTTTAGAAAGACTGCTGCAAAGCATGAATAATAATTACACTGGTCCACACACAAAATTACTGTCAAAGATTTTTGCAGATTTAGGACAATTTTGATGTGCTGAATCTAAAAATCACATTGGTTTTGCTGTCATGTGTGTAAGTATTCTCCCACCGTGTGAAAGCTGGAAGCCGGGTCAGGTTATATCTTTTCCGTTTAAATTATTGATAATAAAGAAATAATCAAGTCTTGATGACAGACTTACATTCATAGGCAAGCGATCTCAATAGTAACTAATGGGCCCAAATGACAGCTTTTCAATGAGGTGACCTCACAACCGCCCCAAATATGGGGAAGAGTATTAAAATTAACATGTCGAATTATTTTGGCAAATACAAGACTAGACACAAAAATGCGAACACCAGGTATTTAATCAAACTTTACTATATATGCCCAGTTTCCCGCTTAATGGGGTATATGCCACGGAGGAGGTGGGACTTCCGACTTCCTGGTTTTCACACATCAGCTTTGTTTCCGTTTCCTGTTTGCAACGTGCGGACCGCGTCCCAGTTCTTGCGCTTCCGCCTTTGTGCCCTTCCGTTGCGTGTTACAGTCGACGGGTGCGAGTGTGTCTGTCTCAGTTGTCCGAAGCATTTCAGAGAGTTGAGACGCCCTGCGTGCACAGTTGGGGGGCGCAGGGATGGGGCTGCAATTGTTGGAACTTGGAATGCGGCCATCAGTGGCTGGAAACGATGCTGTGTGAGGTCGGAAGTCCGTGGCATCTAACCCATACCTCAAAATGTTACTTCGGAGGTACTCTTTAAAGAGGTACTCAACACAAAATAATTTTTTTGCTGATAACCTGTATAAACGGGTGTCTAGAATTTCTGTCTACATGTCCTGGTCAATATTTTGACATTGTAGTGCATGTCTGTTGAATGCTTGAATTCGGGGGAAAAAACGTGTGTTTGGCCCCATCTTCAGGTTTTAAACACTTAAATAAACACAATTTGGCTGTTTGTCCTCTCATTACACAATAAGTCAGTTACCACGTCACTTGTAGAGTGTGACGTAGTCGCTCTGCCACCCACCGGCTCAGTCTCGTACACACCTCATTAAACGCCTCCCTTAGTGAATTGTTGTAGTAGTAGTGTTTTGCAAACTTCTTTTTTTTTTTTCAGACCACACCCGACCCTCTTCCCATTTGCAACCCAAAGGTCCTCCATGCAACATCCACTTTGAGCGCTGATTTCAAATCTTAGTGAGGGGTGGAGCAAGAGTCTGATTTCCTGTTTTTTACGCTCTTAAATTACTTCATTTTAAAATCCAATTTATATCATGTTCTGTTTTAGTGGAAGGGTGGCCATCTGGCAGGTGGTGTAACGAGGGTTATGACCTCCTGTCAACAACCAAACACTCAACATTTTCACTTCAACTGCAATCTGAGCTTTATCTGAAGTAAAGGACACAACTACAGCTCTGTAACTGTAGTGTTTGTAGCAAAGGCGCCTTACATATCTTACGTCTCAAGTCTGAACCTTCAAGTTTCAGCAAAATTTCAAGTTACTGTGGCAAAAACAAGGAAGAAATAAGAAGTTGAGGGCCCACTAAATTTTGAGTGACGTTATTTCTTGAAATTATGAAAACATTTAGTTAGTTTTTTTTACCTTTTCATAACACAAAACAGTATGAAATGAAATTAAATGGATACACGGCGATGTCAGAGCAGCAGTAACATGTTTGTTTTTTTCAACTAAAAGGGGTGTTACGCTGTGTCTTAGGTGTTAAACTTAACCCTCTGGTCACGGCTGGCGACATCCCACCTCTGTTTCACTTGTGACACCATGGTGAAACCCGGCAAATTATCGGGTCTGCTTCAACTAGGCATGGGCCGATAACCGGTTTAACGATTTACCGTGGTTTAAAAAAAATCTAATACTGACTGTCACCGGTAATGAACTCTTGCGTAAACAAGCCAATTTTAAGTCAATTGACTTCAATTAACTTTCTTCTCCTTCTACAGTGCACGTGCAGTCTTGCACGGAGAAGGAAGGAAGAATGGAGAGAGGTGGGGGGTGGGGATACGGGGATAAAGGGAGACGCTTATTATCCTTAAAATAAATAAATGAATAATAAGCGTACATGTGTAGGTGCAAGCGTGTCCCCAGTGAGTAAAAAAAATAGCTCACCAGTGATGGGACACTGTGACTTGCTAAGAAGAATCCGAGCAAGAAGAATATCAACACGTATTTATTTTAACTTAGCATGGTACATGTTTCTTTATGTACCAAATATTCTATATTTAGTTTAAAAATTAAATCGAATGTGTTGAATAAAAAAAAAACAGTTTTTATTTGCCCCCCAAAAATTTTTAAAGGACATTTTAGAGCTGTTATTTTAATACCGTGATACCACAATATTTTTGCTCATGGTTATCATACCGTCAAAACCTAACATCGGTCCATGCCTAGCTTCAGCCCTGCATCAGGTATCCGTCCGTGACAAACAGGACAGTTAGCTAGGAAAAAACATAGAAAATGTCAGCTTATACAATATGTCCATCAAGTATGTTTAAATTTAAAAGCTTAATGGACATATGCCTAATACTGTCTCTCTATGACAGCTCTATGAGTTGTTTGTATTCCTCTCCATTTGTAACAGTACAGCAAGTTGAAACAACATGCTCAAAGTCGCACAAAGCCCACAATGCCGTTAAAGTCAAATGTTATATGGCTTTAGCCAGGAGTGGTCTAATGTGTTTTTATTTTTAACATAGGAGACCACAAAGAATCTGCTTCAAATTAATTTTAAAACAAGATTTTCTGTCCTTCTCTATGTTTGTGGTATCTGATTTTTATTTATTTTTTAAAGGGAAAAAAAATACACTCCCTTATATCACAAGTCAAAAATGTCTGATTCTCACCCTGTCCTCATTTGGTTTTATGTGACAGATTCACTGCATGTGTTAGCCTGTTACACACTGTATGGTTGGATTAGAGGAAGATTAAGGCCACTCTTACATGGCTGGTGGGTCTGGATTCGGCCCCTACCCGACACCACCCACATTCCCATTGTCTTTGCATACTGGACCCATACTGAATGGGAAAAAAAAAAGATTCCCCACAGCAAACATCATCTGCCCTAACCCTTTAATGTGTCTCGTATTAAATCTTGGGTTTGCTATCCAAAAAGTTAGTTAAGCATTGCACTGATCCATTTGTTTGTGTTTTTGTGCAACAAGCATCACGAGTCCTTTATATAAATGCACAAATGCATTTACTGTACTTTATAATTTAATCTGTTTTTAAACAGGTTTTGTTGTTGCCATGATGAGGGAATACTTTTCATTAACTCATTCAAACCCAAAAACGTATAAATACTTTTTTTCATACTTTGTCCTTCACTCCCAAAAACTTTTTAATGTTTTTTATGCAAGAGCATACAAAAGGCTTTGATGCAGCCTCTGACCTGAAGAGGTTGCTTAAAGCAATGGTAGTTATTACAAAAAACGGTCAGCAGGTGGCAGCAGAGTATACGAGATCAGCCAGGGCAATGTTGCAATAAGCTCTTTTCCCCAGTGTTTTAAACAGATTTGTGAATAATGATTAAATGTAGCTATATTCTAATGCTAATTGCTGCAAAACGGAAACAGATACAAATGTACTTCTTTTTTTTCTGATGAAAGAAGAAACTCTAATCTTTCTTTTGGTAGGTCGTTCCATGTTTTTGTAGAACACAATATTCTGTGGGCCTTGCAAAATCAGTCGAAATCCAGTAAAACAGCCGGGAGCGAAAGGGGGTTGCTTCAGTGGAAATGGCTGGGAATGAATGAGTTAATTGATCTTGCAAGCAGGTAATTCAAATTTCTGTGCATTACTCTGTGTGTGTGTGTGGGGGGGGGTGTGTGCGCGTGTGTGTGTGTGTGTGAGAGAGTGTAGTGTTGGGGGCAGGTGGGTGGATGGGTTGATTATTGGGTGAAGAGGCGTGAGAAACACAATCGTACTCAATTTTCTGCTTGCACTGGCAGGTACCTGTGCCCCACTGGACACCATTCTCAGGGCTCATTCCTTGATTCTGTTTTACAAAAGATATTCATTCAAACTTGCAGGATAACCAAAAGCTTTGTGTCTGCTCTAATAGCACATTCTACGAGCTAAAATATGTGCTCCCAGAAACTTGAATCGCTAAACTTGTGTAATTGCACTGAAAAGCTTAATCTATTGTACAATTTAAATTTAGTAGTTTGGAGCAAGTCTAATAAATTTGAAACTAAATAAATAATTATGAAATGTATTTCATTTTCTCAGAAACTGTATTTGATTCTCATTGAAAACTCAACTCTAGTGATTGTCACTTTCAGTTCATTCAAAGCAAATTCAGTTCTCTAAATTAATATTCAAATGAGCTGTGACAGCCACCGCGGATATTAGGAATAGCAATCGATTGCAGTTCCACAAATCTCCTCTCTATGCTTTAGGTACTACTGACACCTAGGAGGGGAAACAGCGCACAGCACATATTGATAGAGGGGCTCTTCTCAAGTGTTTGACACAGAATTTCAAACTTAATAGCTAATTTTGTCGTTCTTGTATTAGTTTTGTTTAAATGTGCAGATTTTGCCGATTGTCTATTCTACGTGAGGCAGTATAGATCCCTTTCCTGTTTGTAAACAGAACAGGTTGTGCGTGCAGTGCTGAGGCAGAAAGGACGGCAAAGTGTGTTAACATGTACACAAGCCAACTATAAACGTTCGCGAAAATTTCTTTCAAAACTAACGTTGTCAGATGGAAAGCATTTGACGATCCTTGTGAGACTACAGAGTGGAATGAATATGTTTGTTACAAAGTGTACCAATATCCAGCGGCCATTTAGTGGTGACTGGAGACACTGAGTGTTTACAATTGATAGAAAGCCTACAAGTGTATAACTTGTGGTCATGTACAGACCATACAACATTAGGATTTCAAGAATTCAAATCAGAGTTTCATATTTTACGAGCAAAAGCTTTGCCAAGACAAGGAAGACACAAAACACTAGTTTATGGTGCTTGGGCCATTGTCAACAGAAAGGAGAATGACATCCTCATGGCTAACTGTACTTGCATGACAGGTTGAGTAACTTAGCCCAATAAGTCCTCCAACACAATACGACCATATTGGTCGTTTTACCATGCACGAAAAAATTACCAAATCGAGCGTATTCCACGACAGCTCCCCTTAGAGGAACAAGAAGTACAATTAATACAGTGGTACCTCGAAGTTTGAACACAATTCATTCCTGTGAAGTGTTCAAAGTCTGAATTGTTCAACCTCTGAAACATTTTTTCCCATAGGAAATAATGTAAATGCAATTAATCTGTTCCCAAGCTCCAAAAACTGAAAATTCCTGTTTTAATTTGTATTTATGTAAAAAAACATGTACACCCTTGTACATATTTGAACAATAAAAAATACCTTGCCTTTTTTGTTGTGGTGTGATGGCCTCAGTGGATGAAAAATGCTATTTTAATGAATGCATGCTTTAGTTCAGTGCTGAGTTGTGTATTATTGTATTTTACATTGGGCATATTGTTAGACTACCAAGGGGTCCCTGTGCGCTGTTTAGCATCAGGCACGTTGTTGAACAGCTAAGTGCCAGTATTTACGGAAGTAGTTACATTGGCGAGATAATCTCCTTCCTAAATCCACTATGGTTCATAGCACTGTACGTTTTTCTTTTCTGCCACTGGCACTGCTGTCTTTCTTTGGGCCCATGTCAAAGAAAATTGTCGTGGAAAAATCCAAATACACTCGCGAATGTACGGAGCACCTCCGGGAGTATTCACCTGCTCTGACTGGAAATGAGCAGCGCTTCGTCTCTTCTACCGCAAGTGAGCATTCGGCATCGCTCGGCTTCACTCGACTACCCGATCAAGGTACGTTCGGCTTTGCTTGGTTTGCTTGGGTGTTCAAACTCCGAAAATGAGGTCAAACTCCGAGGCATTTTTTACTCATACATATTGGTCATTTTACCATACACGGAAAATACGACCAAATAGAGCAGAAGTGGGCACACTCTGTCCTCGAGGGCCAGGATCCTGCAGGTTTTGGAGGTTTCCCTCTTCCAACACAAGCTGATTCCAATCAACAGGATCATTATCAGGCTTATGCAGAGCTTGCTGATGAGCTGATCATATATCAGCTGTGTTGGAGAAGGGAAGCATCCAAAACCTGCAGGATCCCGGCCCTCGAGGACCGAGTGTGCCCACCCCTGAAATAGAGTGTATTCCACGACAGGTCCCCCACGTCACAAGACAAACAAGACGTTGGTATGTTCTGCGCATGCCCCTTCTTAACGTCAATTAATCGTCACTTTTGGGAATTTGTCTTCACTTCTGGGTTGTATAGTTAGTATTAGGCTTTCAGTGAGGTTGTGCATGTTACGTCTTCACATGGGACACTAATGGTTGAGGTTAGGAAGAGGCTGAGGTTGTAGTTATTTGACGTTACAAAACATGTAGTCAACACTAAAACAATTACTGCCCTGTTAGCTCAGTCAGATAGATGTTCGTCTTCCAACCAGATGACCCGGGATCGATTTCCAGTAACTCCCATTATGGTTCAGTTTACTTCTTTTTTTTTATGCTATTTACATGGCCGATATGGGTCGCTTTTTTTTTTTACGCGACCACTTCAGTATTATCCAACCACCGTCTGCTTTATCGTATCTGACCTCTTGTAACCAAACATCCTCCGCACGACAAATGTAGCTCCCCCTTTAGGCACTAAAAATATAACGGTAATATGGTAGAAAGTATGATATGGCACATCACTAACTGAAAGAATAGGAAGGAAGGTTAAATCAAAATAAAATGTTAAACTTACATCTTTCACGTTTACAGTCGTGTCACACACTGATCCATTATTATCCATTTAAACAAGTTGCAAATCCAGCTCTGAACAGGCTTTCATTAACAAAACAGTCCTTCGAGAAATGCTGTCAGTACACGTCCTTAAAAAATAAAATGAATCCACTGTCTTCTCAAAGACTCGGACGACAGAGCAACTCTTTCTTCCTGATCGCTGTTTCCCCATTGTTCTCAACGGAATGTATGCCAGCAGGGGCAAAATAAGGAGCAGTTTCTCGAATTTCTGTGAGTGTGAAAAACCAGAGGCAGTGCCACTAACCCGAGGGGGCGTCGTCGAGTGCACTTCTGTGTCTGAATGACGTCAATAAGTTACGGAAGTTTAATCTGCCCGTTTGAAGCATAAATTTTAGAAAGAAGGGTGAAGCTAAAGAAGTCCAGGATGGCCTTTTTTTTTTTATACCAGGTGGAATTGTAGACAGGCCGGGGATGCATATTACTGATAGAAAACCCCACTAAAGTGCATTTCCATCCTATGGGACCTTTCAACACGACAGGCATTGGAAACAAATTTCTAGAGTAAACCCTTTACATTTAGTTAACTGTAGTGGGCAGTAACTTCATCATATGCACAATTTGCATTTTTTTAAATTATTACCATTTAAGGTGAATAGAAATATTTCAAGCAGTAAAACTTCTTCACGGATGAGAATAAGTGCTGGACCATTTGATGGCTATCAGTAAATCAGCCTCAAGACTATTCTTGCCGCTTGGTTAATATTACTTTAGTACCTCCACCTTCAGCTGCAATGAGGCTGATAAGAGTTATAAGAGATTATTGGGACTGATAGAAACTCATGGCTCTGCTGTCGCCAGCAGGATTTAAAAACCTAATTTCTCCCTGAATGATCCATGTAGATGTCAACAACACATACTCAATATACCTCAGTGATGAAGGCAGGCAAGCTCCCCCAGCACATGGCAACACAGTCCATTATGTCAAAACAAATATAATGACTCAATTAGTACACACACGTGCTACGTATTTACCCCTAACAAGGAAGCAATCTCCTGCACTCCCAAGTCGATGATCTAAATGTGCATATTCACTGCCTGGCTAATTAAAGTTCTTCCCAGGGAAAAAATAGTCATAGTTATTTAGGGAGAGATCCAGGACGCAAGCACATGAATTAACACGTGGCTTATTTAAAACAGCTTGGACTGCCAATAATCCCTTCAACAAGAGAACTCTCTCCACAATTTACACACATGCAAAGGAGTCACCAATTTATTAACCAAATATGTGTAAACTTAAAGAAAACATATGCTGCCCAGCCGGGTAATAACGCAGCTTCTGAGACAAACAACAACAACAAAAAATAAAAATTATGTAATGATCTAAAAACAGTATTTATTATAAATATTGAAACTTAGAATAAAAGTTTTCACGAGCACACGGTCACCCAATGGCTGCGAGTTCCATGGCAGCATGTCGGAGGCGGCCTGCTTCGGCAGGAATGCTCAAGCGCCGCAGAGTGATCACGACTGGTCTGCCGAGCATTAGCTTAGTTTAGCTAAGAAGATAATATTAGTTAAGATAAGTGGCTCCGAAAATGGATGGATGGATGGATGGATGGATGGATGGATGGATGGATGGATGGATGGTGAGTGATATTTTTAATCTTTTGTTTTTATTGCGGTCCTTTAGAATGTCTCGAAAATGTCCAGTAGCCATTAACTAAAATGTTTGGAGTCCTGTGTTTATTTTAAAATGTGTGTGTGCAAAGTACATTGTTCAAACATCACTAGTGCTGAGTAAATACAATTTATTATTTTATTTACTATCATCTGTACTTTTACTTTTCTCTACCATTTGGGACATCTATGGGACATTAATCTATTATGGAAAGCTTTCTACAGTGGTCGCACCAGAAGATGGTTGGTCACACCACAAAATATTTTCAACTTAATACAAAGTTATGAGGCTTAACAATTAGCCATCTAAACAAAACAAGCTAGCTAGAGATTAAAATGGTTTTAGATTTACCTTATATTGGCCATCAGATTAAAAATAAAAATAAAATTAAAAGGCTGATACCAATATTCGTCAAAATGCCCAATATCGTCTATCTCTACTTTCATGCTCAACTGAAAATACAATGACAGTTTACATTATTTACCTTTAAGCCGGTCTCGCTACTCGAATAAGTGTGCTGCATAGATATATGGTCGTTTAAAAAAAAGGAAGGACGGAAGGAAGAAAGAAAGAAAGAAAGAAAGAAAGAAAGAAAGAAAGAAAGAAAGAAAGAAAGAAAGAAAGAAAGAAAGAAAGAAAAAGAAAGAAAAGAAAAGAAAACCGCTGAACGCGCTTGCGAGGAACGGGAAGTATGGAGTTGTAAACAGCTTCACAATGACGTCAAACACTACACGCACTGGGCACCACCTCCATTCCACGTCGTTGCTACAGCAACCTGTCAGATGGGTCAAGAATGTGGCTCAGTCTGAACAGGGCAAGATCGAATTTGGACACTTGCTAAAAACAGTCTAGACAGTCAGCCCTAAAAATCGGATTTGAGGAGGAATCCGATTGGAGTCAGATATGCCTGCAGTCTGAACGCAGCTTTTCTTCTTTTAAGCTCCAACAACAGATAAATTTGTAGTTTACAACAACAACAAAAATATTGGTTATCTGTATCTGTGTGGAGGAGCAGGAAGTTATCGGTTATCGTATCGGTGGGAAAAAAACCACTTATCGTGCATCCCTAATCACGAATATATTTCGGTGAATCATTTTGAGATAAATTTCTCCCCATAGAGAAAAATAAAAAGCTTGCATCGCACGAATTTAAAAAAAACGAATATGTATATATGTTTCTGGAGTTGGTGAGGAATTCTGATTGGTGGCCCGGTGGGTGGTGTCTGGCCGGTGCTGGATTTCACTTTCCTTTGTTTTCTTTGGTCCCCTCGGGTCTCCTGATGGCGGTGTTCGGTTTAGGTGAACGGTATGGGATTTTTTCTAATAGGTTTTTGGTGAGCTAACGAATACACACACACTTGCACGCACGCACCCCCGCACGCACATACACATACACATACACATACACATTCTCACCCACATACAAAAAAAAAAAAAAAGAGCAATGATGATGACATTACCGAATGAACAATACTGAGCTCTTTTTGAAAGAAGGAGAAATAAAGAGGAAAAACAAACAAAACAAAAAAAAAAAAAATAATAATAATTGAAAAAAAAAAACTTTTAATTGGGCAGGAGAATGCGGCCAAAGTCAGTTTTTGACAGGGGATTTTCAGATTTTAGGGTTGTGCCACCAAAATGTGTATCTGGCTTGAAGGTTTGTATATAACAGACTTCAGTTGATACAAGAATCCTTTTGCATCTAACAAACATGGCAGAATTTGGCCCATAATGCCACTGCTTGCAGCTTTCCATGATGTATTGTATCCTGTATATCTCTTGCAAGAAGGACAAAAATTCGTCCTTCCGCCTTCCTCCAGTCTACACAGAAAATCTCAACTTGATGTTACTGCATCATCCACCATAACTTCCATTATAATATCGTGTTTAGTCCTGCAAATTTTAACAAAAAAATTTACTGATGAAATTGAAATGCTTTAATACTTTTGTTTCTCTATGCAAATCAGGTGTCACACAGTGAATGTAAAAGTCTACATACCCCTGTTCAAATGCCATTTTTTTTTGTTTTTAAACAATAAAAAAAACATAATTTCATAAATGTTTCCACCATTAATCTGTACAACACAATTGAAAAGTGCAAATAAAAATTAACAACTGAAATAATGTGGCTGCACATGTCTTCTCACTCTTTTACAACTGAGGGATGTGGCTGTGTTCAGAATTAACCAATCACATTTAAACCTACTGTAAGTTGAGAGTCAGCACATACCTGCCACTATTTAAAATACCTCTTATTAACCCCAAATACAGTTTAGATGTTCTGGTAAGCTTATCCTGACATGTTTGTTTTCTACAGAAACCTTTAAGTGTCAACACTGACTAGTATTTTGGTGTAAACACTGGCTAGTAATTGGAACTGCTCAGAATTTCCTCTACTTGTGTAAGGCCAGAATTCCAGTTGAAGAAAAAAAGCTCCAAAGCATAATGTCACCACCACCATGCTTGACAATAGGTATACTGTTCTTTTGGTTGTGAGCAGTATTGTGTTTGCACCAACCTTTTGGAACTATGGCTGAAAAGATCAACATTACTTTTAAAACCATAACACATGTTCCCACATGCATTTGGAAAATTTCAAAACTTTATTTTTCACTCATTTGCATTTAATATAATTTTAAGGGAACCCCTACCAAGTTTGTGTCTGTGTAATGTTTGCACGTTGCAGACACAACCATAAGCATGTTTTCACACACACACACACACACGCACAACCCCCCCCCCCCTCCCCCACACACACACCGGCACGCACGGCTGCATACATGAGCCTTCATGTTCAAAGTGGTGGGAGTGTTGCCACCTGCAACCTGCTGATAATGAAGCTGTATAGCTGAGCCACCTAAAGGCAGCCATCTGCGCTGGGCTTTCTCTGCTGCCTTTACACGGGCACGAGCACGTGCAAACATACGTGTACATAACACACATACGAACGCACGCACACACGGATACACTTGACTACTGGCACCAGGGATGCATTTCGAGTGTACTGTTTGACTTTTAAAACAAAGTTGACCAAAAAAATAGAAGATTTTATTTTTATGCAAAATCGCCCAGCCCTACTCTTAACCATTAAAAAGAGCGGAAATACAGATTTGGCATTTTCTAGTGCTGGGCGATATGGACATTATTTTATATCATGACATAGCCCATTTTATATCACCATAATGATTTACCAAGATATATTTTCAATAGATGTGGGACGATACGGGTAACTCCCGATTCGATACTGTGACGATATGTGGCCCACGATAACGATAATATCATGATACACGATATATATTGTCAGAAATTTTCTCAACAATATATCACGATATTCGGTATGTGAGTGACAGTGAAAACTTGCCAACTGTTCTTCTTCACCAATATTGTCTAAACACCAGTTCTTCGCCACTGCTTCTGCCTACTTTACCGCCATTTCGGGGATTAGAGAAAAAAAACAGGACAGGAGAGATTAAGGATGACAAAAGTCACGATTCAGATTTGATCACGGATTTGAGTGACAGATCGAATCGTTTAATGGATCAGAAAACAAAACAAGATAAAGTGATTTATTTTATAAAACACTTTTGCCCATTAAATAAAATTAATTAAAAAAAAATATAACTCAAAATGTCTAATTTGGTTATTTAGGATGTAGGAACACAACTTTAAGTGCAATAAGAGGCAGATACATTCTTATTTTATACTGGACTGGACTGGACTGCTTTTCCTGGTCCATGTATAAAAAAAACAAGGTATTAATGGCTTAAAGTTTTTTTTCTAAAATCTAAACATCAATATTTGACATTTTGAGTTGAATGTTTTTATATATTGGAAAAAATAAATGAAGACAAAGTTCTTTTATCTTTCTTTTTTATAATTAAAAAGACAAAGTGCAATTTAAGGCAAATACCCTTCCTTTAAACATGGATAGTGCATTACAAAGAAGCCTAGGCCCAGGATATTGAAAAAGTAAAGAATAAGTAAAGAAAGCAAACCAGGTAGCTGTCACTCATTACTGTTGCCAGCCTTTTTTGCACTTCAGGGCCTTCGTACCAGCCAGGCACTAATGCTAACACTAGCTGCTAGCCACTAACGTCGGAGACTTGCAGCGTATTATACAATGACAACGTAATTACCTAGCGGTTTCTTAGCATCATAGCGATGGAATATACTTTCGGGATGACATTGTGATAATGTTGGTAGAAAATCTGTAATTTAAATAAAAACTTCGATATGAAAGCCAACACGTCGAAAAGGGAAGTCAAGTTGGCGGTCATGTCGTCCCTACTCCTAATTTTCAGTTATTCTATAAAAAAAATATATACATAATAATACAATAGTTTTATTGAGAAATTTACTATATCTGTTTCAAATGAGAAATACATCCAGTAGTGCTACTACTGTTTATAAAATTAATAAACGTAAACAGAAGATATTATATGTATTCAATATGCCACTGATATACAGTGGTATATCCATCCACTTTCTGAACTGCTTATCCTCAATATTATACTGTATAAGACTATACGTTCTTCAAAGCCACCCCTCCCGGCTGACGTACGGGACGTCGTAACATTTATTTCCTGTTTAGCAACATATGTAGCATTATTTTGTATAATTTTCTCCTCAGACACTTGTTAAATTGCTTGCTACTTACTTTGCCCTTCAAATTTGAACAGTCTCCCCTATTTACACTGTACCAAGGAGACCTCTGTGAAAAGTGTAATCCATTACCAGAGGTGGGTAGAGTAGCCAAATATTGTACTGTTACTTCAAAATAATATTACTCAAGTAAAAGTAAAAAGTAGTCATAAAAAAATCACTCAAATACAAGTAAAAAAGCAATCACTGAACAGAATACTCAAGTACTGAGTAACTGCTTCAACATGAAGTCTGATTTACTTTTAACTCTCTCAATACATATGACGTATCAATACATCATAAGCGTCATAGTCGCCGCGTACACATGACGTATGAATACGTCATAAGCTTTTTTTATGCACGAGTGTACAGGAGGGTCTGGTGCAGATTCTGACTTAAGGATTAGGCTTGACTGCAATGCTATTGAAATGAAACGGCCAGCAGGTGGCAGCAAGTATAAAATCAGCCAGTATCACGCAAGGATCTTGTTGCAGAAGAAGAGAAACAGGAAGTGTAGATTGGAACTGGGAGTGTGGTCTGTGACTACTGCGTGTTCTAGAGCAGCGGGGAGGAAGCAGAAAATTATCAAAACTCGGCAAAACAGAACAGTTAACCCTGCAGGATTGCTTTTTGTCTTAAAAAAGCTCCCTCATCGGGTCATCAAAGCATGATGGCAGTGATCGAGTTGCTGCACGTCAAGGAATGACGCTTTGTTCATCGAGAAAATCTAACAAGCAACCGTCGAACGATAATCCGTGGGGTTAACAGCTCGTTTCGCCGGTCACGTCACTGGATGCTGCGGCAGAGCTGCAGTCAGACCAGCCAATTGTTTATTTTTATGTGCAATAAACTGTTAGTTTATTATCAAAAGCACTTTTAGGAATGTTGTCTTATTGCACAAAAACATTATTTAGATGTTTGAGCTGTCACAAAAATTGTGTTAAAGTCGATATGCTTGAAATGTTTGTTCTAGGTTTTTTTCTCAGGAATTTGCATTTCGACAAAACTTGGCTATATTCTTACACTGATAACTAAAGAACAGAAAAATATAGAAATACACTTTTTTCTGTTGAAAGAAGAGACTCAAATCTTTATTTTGGTATGTTTATATAGCAATAGAGCACAATATTCTGTGGGCCTTGCAAAATCAGTCAAAATCCAGTAAAACGACTAGTATTGCAGGGGGTTGCTCCAATGAAAATGGGTGGTATTCAATGAGTTAAAAAAAAAAAAAACTATGTCATCAGATAGACAAAAACACAAAATTATCTGCAAATACTAGCATATTCAAATCATAAAATAAAAAAAATATTTAACTTTTGGAGCTTGTTTTCTAACTTCTGCCATGGTGCTAAAGCAATGAGTAGTGGCCTCTTTTTTTTTTCTTTTTGGGTTGTTTTAGAGCTTAACGACCCATTTACAAGTTAATTGTTTAATTGACGCTAATATGCAAAGATGACGCTCCCTCCAAAAGCGAACGGTGGCGCATGGGGAATGAGGAAGACGGGGTTACAGGGTTGAACGGGTCTCTATAAAGACTCGGTTCCCATCGTCACATTGAAAAGCTGTTCAAAAGACGGTAAAACTAATGTATGAATGGGGCGGCGGGTAATGACTCTAGTGTAGCCCAATATGGCGGAGTAAAAGTAGCGTTATTTATTCACACAACTACTCAAGTAAAAGTAAAAAGTATTGTGTGGTAAAACTACTCTACGAAGTACATTTTTTTCAAAAAGTTACTGAGGTAAATGTAACGGAGTATATGTAACTCGTTACTACCCACCTCTGTCCATCACCCATGCACTTAAAGAGCAACTCAACACCAAATCTACTACTTTTTTGCTGATTAACTGTATAGACGGGTGTCTCCTCATGCTGTCTACATGTCCTGGTTATTATTTTAGTGCATGTTTGTTGAAAGCTTGAATTTGGGACAAAAAACATATTTGTGGCGCCATCTTCAGGTTAAACACTGGAATTAACATAATTTGGCTGTTTTTCCTCTCTTTGGACAAGCACAGACTACCGACATCACTTCCGTGAAGCTGACATAGTCGTTCTGTCGCTCAGTCTCGTACACGCCTCCTTACACGCCAACTTGCAGCATTTCTCTTTTGCAGGTGTCTCCAATTTGGTGTGTTTTCGTTCAATATTTTGAGTGTTCCTCTCTTTTGCATTTGTTTTGTGGTTTGAAGTTTGCATCCACTTAGTTTTTGTGATTGCAGCATTTCTTTTTTGCAATGTTTTTTTTTTTGCAGTTGTTTTATGTGGTTGCATTTGTTTTGTTTTTGGCATTGTGTTTTTGTTTTTTTTAAATCATCCTTGCAATGTTTGCACGTTTTTCGTTTGCAGTTGTTTTAGGAGTTTGTGTGTGTGTTTTTAGTTTGCATGTATGTGTTTATCTTTTTTATGTTTGCAGCATTCTGTGTTTGCAGTGTACGGCCGTTTACAGCACGTTTGCCCCTGTCGGCCACCGTATGATTCACTTCCATAGATTGTTACTCAGTCTGCCATCTGGTGGCAGCTGTGTGGAACAAGTATGGTAAGCTGTTTCCTATAAAACAAGTTTACTCTGGCGTTCTTATTGGCCGTTGTTTGTTGTAAATGACAAATGACAATAGGAAGAAAGTGGCACAATAAAAACATTTTTATTGTCCTCACAATATATATCGTCATATCGCCCAACACTACACTTATACCATGGGTGCATACATGACTCTTCATGATTCAAGGGCACAAGAAAGCTAAAGAGTGCAAAAATAATATAGATATCTATACAAATATTGTATTATTTTATTTTTGTAATCTTAAACATCCAAGTCAGTTACAAGGATGAATTTAAAGATGTAATCATTCCGCCACCTGCTTATGCAAAAGGAGTGAGGGCAGCAGAAAGACTGACAGTTTGAAGGAAAACAGCCGTCATTGTCACAGGATGACACATGAAACCATGGCAACCAGCCCTCCTGTTGGCGAACACTTTGAAAATGAGCATCAGGCCAAGGGAATGAAAATATGAAGAGGAGTTCTTCACCCCGACATACACTTGCTCACTCTCTCTCACACACCCACAAACACACAGACTAATTGTTCATTCCGCGCAGCCTCACGCCATTCAGTCACTGAATGGATACACACCATGGTTGCATTGTTCAACTCAAGTCTCGTAACTGAGAACAGAAGGCTTGCCATTTATCCGAGATGGTGTTAAACATGAGAGAGGTCAAGCCTGATGGCCAAATTAGCTTGGATGATCTCTCGCTACTGATTGAAGCTGTCTCATTGTGTGAATCAAAAATAATTTGATTTTGAAAAAAGGAGATTCAATTCATGAACAAAGAATTTCAATTTGATTAAGAAATAGACGCCACAGCAGAGACTGCTATACTTAACTATAAGCAAAAGTATTTTGCATAATAATATCAATAAATAAAATAGACCAAAAGACGTTCACTTCAACCAGCTAATAATAGCCTGGTAGACTGCCTCAGATTTCCCATGGGTTTAGAACACACAGAGAGCATTATTGAGGAGGGTTTAATGATATACTGTACATACCTCACCCTATTGCCAGCTCAGCACTGGAGTCTTTGATTTATACAAACAGTCACCAGCAAACTGAGTTTCCGTCTTTTTGAGATTTCACAGCAGCTGCCTCACCAGCACAAGTACATTCTTTTGTCCACACGCAAATGAAGTTAACACCCTCACAAAAATCGAATAGTTGGTCCCAATATCTCTCCTACTCATATTCACTAATTGTTCCATTCCTTTTCTACTGCTTACCTTGTTCACAAACTGGTTTACTCATGTTGATGAACAAAAGGCAATTCTATGACTTTAAAGGAACACTTGAATGAGCTGAACATGGGCACTTATATGAAAGATTTCTATGTAAATACCTTTAACATTTCTGGCATTTCTGCATGTTTTAATAGATGGTGCTACAGTTTAACAAAACCTGAGCCATCAGTACGATGTGTGGTGCAGCTGCACTAACTGGGTTATATAGTATGGTGATAAATACATGTAGAGTTACAGTGTATGTTTTGGTTATCATGCTCTTATTGCATATTGTTAAAACCAAACCTTGAAATTGATATACTTTCGTGCACAACTACACATTTATTTTTGCATAGAATACATTCTATGAGACATGAATGTGTGTTCATTGAGATTGCCCTTCCACCCACTTTATTCTGTGCCAGTTTTAGTATCAAATATCCACTGTGACGTAATGTGGTTATTTTAAAACATTCCACTCCCTGAGGCACCACATAATTACAATGGATGGATACACACACAAATATGCCTCAAAAGTCAAACAAATCAGGTTGAATAATCAGAATGCATAATGCCATACCAGAGGTCAGAAATGAGACTGTGAGTATAGAGCAGAGATGGGCAACTAGCTGCCCGCCATTAATATCTGAAAACAAAATAATTTCTGTATATCTCAACAGTTTTAAGTTGTAATAAGTTAATAAGTTGTGTTCTACTACTAGATGGCAGCACCTCCAACCGCAAGACTGTACTTTTTAAACCTATTTAAGGCCATTTAAAAAATTATACCTTTTTCACACACGGACACACTCACACCATAATTATGAAACTACAATGATTACAAATGTGTGACATCATCCCCGTTTTGCTGTTTTCATTCTTAATGTGGTGTAAGCGGTGTGTGGTTTGTGACGGAAGTGTAACACCTTACTTACATTAGCCGCGAAGAGGCTGTCAGCTAGCTTCGCCATACGTATGCATTGTAGCAGCCAAAGTTTAAGACCCAAAGACCAAATTCAAATCTTTTTCAAGACTTTTAAGGGTATTATTTTCAACTTTGTAAATTCAATTATTTTAGGACTTTTTAAGACCCCGCGGGAACTCTGACATATGTTGCTGCAGCTAATGCCATCAACCGCGGTCCCTTCCCACCCCACCACCAATCACACACAAGCACAATCACATCCCCCGGCGACGAATGACAAATAGTAATCGCTGGATGTTGGCCGCCGTCTCCTACTTGGGAGGAGGTGAACTGGAAACGTCCATCCAGTTTCTAAAACGCTTTTCTAAAATGCATGTCCTCATTGGGGTTAAGTCTGACCTGGAACCTTAGCGGACTTTGGGCAAGAGGCAGAGTACACCCTAGACATGTCACCAGTCAATGACACATACAGACAACCATTCCCACTCACATTCATAACTATGGGCAGGTTAGGGTCTTCAGTTAAACTACCATGCATGTTTTTGGGATGGGGGGGAACCTGAAGAAAACCTATGCAGTTTACCAAGAACCTCTGTGGCAGAAACAACTTGTTAATAATAATGTAATAATAAATTATATTTGTAATGCACTATATGTCAACAATTTCAAAATTCCTCAGAGTAAAAAATTATTTATTTTACCCTCTGGATTTTTTGGGCCGTTTTTGTCCACCTCTATTCATTTCATAAACCATTTTAGCTGTGTTAATGCAAATGTGAGAATTTTTAAGGTGGTGATTCTTTCTGATTTCTAACGTCTGCTCTTCAAATAATATACCAATAATGTAAACATCAAATTGTACTTTTTACCTCTATTGTGACAACTTCATCTCACTAAATCCTATCAAAAGTTTAAAAAAAATATTCCTTGTTATATGAACTTTTGTTTTGATATCATAATCCTGAACACAGGGAAAGAGAAAAAACAACAAAGTAAAGAAAAACCAACAACAATCACAAAGTTGAATCAACTTGTATAGAACATACAAAGGCTCACAAATGAACCTTACACGTGTATGTGCGTACGTCAGCCTTAATTGAAAACAAGACAGTGCAGCAGCCTCTGCAGAGAGAAACTTCAGCACGACGTGTCCATGTGACAAACGGATTAATTACTGACAAGAAAAATCACAAGGGCCCATTATCACCAAACACTCTCTGCCTGACAACAAGAATTAAAGGCATACGAGCACCGCCACCGTCATCATCACCACAATGAGAGCAGAATCCCTTGTGTACTCACCGCACAGCCGCAAACGCAACACAGTGCAAACGCATCTGCAATTCCAGGCGTTCCTTACTTCCCATTACGCACATCACCAGCACCAGCACAAGAAGGAACCTTGGCGATACACAAGCTATGTGAGCAAGGCAGGTGCGGAGATGACGAGGACCAACAAGGCAACAGCATAACCGCCGCTATAGCTACTATATCTCACTAACCTGTTTGTCCTTTTCCTAGCGTCTTCTCCAAGCGGTAGGGTCCCACATAGTTGGCGCAATGCCCGCTGTTGGCCTCCTTGCCCGATGAAGACATGGTTCGGCGTATAATGATGCGCGTGAGGAGAGAATACTTCTTGTTCAACTTGGACACGTTTTTGCCTGGGGAGAGAACCGCAATTTGCTGCGCAGTGGAGTTCGCCTCGTTCGGCGTTTCCGAATGTACGCCCGCCTGCGTGTATATCCACGTCCCTTCCTTGCTGTCCTCCGAGCTCGTCTTTCTCAATGCGGCTCAGTTATGGGCTTTGAACCTGGGTATCATGGTGGTCCAGTCCGCGGAGCGGTGCGCTGCAGCGCCGTTGGGTGTGAACTGATGATGGGACAGCATCTATCGCCGTTGTCTCTAAGCACCCTACGCCAGTGTAAAGATGATGCGGTGTATTTCCGGCTGTTTCTTTCAAAATAAATGCTGTAACGTCCCTCACCCACAGGGGTGCGCCATCCACATAACAATTTAGGTCTGGTTCAAAAAGAAGGGCCAGATATTGTTGCTTGGTGCTCTTTTTTCCTGAACCACATAAAGAGCAAAATCAAGGGGAGAGAGGCCTTAATGCGAATTCCATCACAATATCATCAATAAATCAGCATAAAAAACAAAACATGATCAATTTCTTCCCACAATTTCATATATAAATTTGCACAGTTAGGGGCAAAACGTCTACTTGTGCATTGAATCTAGTAAAAAATAATAATAATTGAAATCAAACAAAAAGTACTTAGACAGAATAAATTTTGTCAAGAATATCAGCAGTTCAGCATGAAGGACATCTTTAGAAAACAAAGTTAAGTCTATGTCAGCGTGGGGGGGATTGTTTTTCCTTGATTATGCTTTAATGTGTCTGTTGGCTCAAATTGGTTGGAATGGGTTGAAGCAAATGGAATTTACATTCGCGTGGTGAGGTTGACCTGTTAGTTTTGTTAATGACAGATTTCTGTCGTGCTTCATGTAACAGAGTCACTTTGGAAATTTTGCATTTGCGTGGGGCAACAGAGACTTTGTAATGCCTGGTTTTGTTTGAATAATCCAATGGAGTCAAACAACACCTGTTAGCGTAAAATAAGGTCTTTATGACAACATGATGAAAATATACTGTAAATAGAGTTAACCGTGGTTGAGATCTTGATTGACTGATTGATTGAGATCTTGTGGACTTTTATGGCAGAACTAATGCTATATGGAGGAATGTGAACCAGAGAGTATTAACAAAAATGGACACTATTTTTGTGACCAGCGCAAGTATAGCGCAAAGTGCAGTTAGAAAGGGGGGTTTGTGCCATTGTGGGAGTAAATACATCTGATTTACTAATGGCGGGCTCCAGGTGGTGGAGTCGTATCGTCACTTGCCTACGAAGCAAGTTGGCGTGGGTTCGCTTCCCTGCCTGGGAGACCATGTTTGTATGTGTGTGTTTTTGTGAGTGAGTGCAAAAAAGAATAAATAAATAAAAACGTTCTAGCTAATGGCGCTAAATGTGTAGCTGCATGCTGTGAAGTGGTTCCAGATTGGGTGTCTGTGTGTGACAGCTGCAACCCCCACCTCCATATAGCTGTACCTCAGCCAGGGGACTTTCTTTTAAAATATATATATATTAATGATATTAATAGCAACGCATTCTGTCAGCCATCTACGTCTCACGGCTGGCTTGGGATCCCGTCGGAGGAGCTGGCTGAAGTGGCTGGGGAGAGGGAAGTCTGGGCTTCCCTGCTAAAGCTGCTGCCCCCGCGACCCGACCCCGAATAAGCGGAATTGAAGACGGAACAGAACGGAACGGAGCATTCTGTCATGATAAGGGGTGCGTTGGAGAGGGTGGACCCAAATGCGGGGAGACATGGACTGAAGGAGACAAGAATTGTGAACAAAGTGAGAAGCTTTATTAAAACTTGTAGGGACCAGTGAGAGGACAAGGACTGGAGAAGATGTGACTGGACTGAGAGAGTGGAGACTGGCTGCCATGACTGAGCAAGAGGGGGCCGGCTTGACTGTAGCTGGCAGAGCGTGGAGAACTTTGCAGGAACGTGGAGAACTACAAGGTGACATGAGCTACGGGACAGTGACAAGGATGAGACAAATGGAAACCTAATGGTGACGTGGAGGACTGGACGGGAACTAAGTCAACTAAACGAAGATGAGGGTGACTAGACTGAAACAAAGATGACTTACATAAACTCGGGCTTGGCTTGAACAAAAAACACATGCACGGATTCCAGCCGAACTGTGACAATGACATCTGACATAAACAATGATCCCACAGCGACTGGACAAACACAACAAACTAAATACACCAACACTAATGAGACACACCTGGGGAACACTATAGGAAGAGGGTACTGATTGGTCAAACACACTGGAAAGGGAACAGGCACACAGGTGGATGTAATCAGACATAACGAGACAGGGGAAACACACAGGAACACAACACAACAAGCACACCAAAGTTTTTTGCGTAAATACGCCTATAGTGCATAGCGCAAAGTCCACTTTTGTCGCAAACATGGCATGTCCTTTTAACAATGACCCTATTGATGAAGGTGCCTCATTATTGCTCAGGGAATTAAATGTTCATCGTGAGATTGTTATCAGACCGTGCATAGATATGCTGGCATTTCCGGACAGTTATCTTTTTGAGCTGTACCGTTTCACATCACACTCCATCATCAACATCATACACAACTTAATCAGTCCTTTCATTTGGGTGTAATGTATTACTCATGTGATATTGGCAATACATTTATTTCCAAATTTAAATGACATAAACAATTAAGGCCAGTCTCTTACAAAGACTCATAGAAAGTATCCTATAATGCAGCCTGTGGTATTTTCATATCATAATACAGTATACTGATATAGAATGTCCCAATGGCAGTCTGTAGACTGTTGATTTGCAAAATTACTTATTTGACCAGTTTAGGCCCTAACCTAAGTAATTATCAAGTCACCCTAAACTTCAGTGTGACTTAATAATTAATGTAAATTAGGATAAATGATACCTTTGTGTGTGCGTGTGTGTGAGAGAGAGAGAGACAGAGGTAAATAGAGAGAGGCTAGAGAATGTGAGAGCGAAAGAGAGACTTGAAGACAGACGGAGAGTGAGTGAATGAGAGAGAGAGAGAGCTTGGCCACATTTGCTGGATTTGGCAGTTGGTGACAACATTTAGCTATATGTCTCCTCCACAACAAAAGGCAAAGGGCTTTTATGGCAGATGGATCCCGGCTCCTACTACCACCCCCTCTCTCCTTTATCCCCATCTGCCTCACTTATCAACCCACTGAAAATGTGGGCTGGGGGAGGTTGTGACCCTCATGCACTGATCAATTTAGTTTTCTCCTCATTAATTCCCTCGTGTTGCTTCCCTCTCTGCAGTGGCAGACGGTAAACACAGCAGCTATAAAAGTGAGCCGTTGTTTTTTCCTCAACGTGGTATAATCTGTCATAAACATCCCAGTCCGCTAAGGGGCCAGACTGCCTGACTGGGTAAAGGGTCTCTGTTACCACAACAGCTGAGTTTTTGTTTTTTAGAGAGAACCAGGAAAGTCCAGTTTATGTCATTAAGGCAGTGACATAAACTGAAAAACAAAAACAAAAAAACATACATAATAATAATAATTACAAAACTGTAATATCACAGAATTTTACTTTTTATTGTACAGTTGTTTTCTATTTTAATTTACAAAAATAAACTCCGATTTTACATGTCAAATTTAAAAGGAACCCCGACTGTCGTGAAAAGTTTGCCCAATATTATTTATTTGGTTGCTACTAACATAACTATAAGATAAATTTTTCCAAAATCATTTCCAGTTTAATACATTATGTAGAAACTTAATTTGGACGTACACCGCCATTGTTATTTACGTTGCAACGCATTCAGTGCGTAGTGACGAGAAGGCTCTCTGACGAGCAATGTGAAACGCCTATAAAGAAAGCAAGATAAGCCTCGTAGCATACATAAAGAAACAACATGCGATCAAGAGAGTCACCCCGGGATCCGCTGCGTCTTGACTGCGTGCTCCGGACATGTCAATTTTATGGACAAAACTCACCCGCTGCGCACAGCTGCGGTCCGGCAGCTCCGTTGACGACAACTTCCCGCCGTATCTCGTGTGATCGCGCGTGACAATGTGGAATTAAAAACTACAACAAACAGAAAGTTTGCTCAACAGAAAAGCAGAAAGAGAGGTGGACTTTGATTGAACTCACCGTCGACTCCCTCAGCTTCTGCTATGACGTTCCTTGCAGCATCAAGTTTTAGGTTGTCCAAATAAAAAGAGTGTGCTGTATCATACATAATCCACCTCCATTATAAATCGCTCCTCGTCCATGTTCGCTGCGTGTTAAGCATTACGACGTTTTGCTCACATGATTGCGAAATAGGATCTGGCGAGTATTTTATTCTGAGAAGTAACCTGAATTTTTTATTTTTAAACTGCGTCGGTCTTCCTGTCCCGCTCGATATGTTCTGTGTTAGTTTGTCATTTGACTGATGCCGACGGATGCAAAAATAGAAAATAGGTCTATCCGGCACGACGCAGCTGCTCAGCAGTCGATTCACAGCGCAGACACAGACGGTGTAATTTGAACAAACTGATAGAATGGAAACGAATCGGCTGCGCCGCCGGAGCGGAGACGCAACGCACGCATGCGGTATAATAATTTTCGTTATTTATTTCACAGTATTTTCCTGGCGCCACGGCTGATGGAAAATTACCATTTGGCAACATCACTATCATGTCAAAGCCAAAAGCTAAGCAAAATAGAGGAACAAAAAAATGCTAAATTAGCTAATGTTGACAACTGAAAAAAAAAAATGCAAATTGTATGGGGTTTATTTTTAGATTTAACAGAAATTTTGAACACCGAAAGCTTGGGAATTTTAGACTGGTACAGACAGCCACAAATAATTGTTGTCATCAAACAGTTCTCTTAAATATGCTTCAAATCTGTTTGTCATTTGTCATAATGCTCCCTGGTTCATGTTGCTGCCCCCTCCAAGCTTATAAGACCTTGCTTTTTTTTCTTGCTTTTTTTACATCGTTGTGACTAGAAAGGAGGTTAAGAAAAGTAACAAACCCATTTGGACAAAGTAAGGAGAAGCAAATACGGAGTCGGACACCTGTTTTCAAATACAGGCAGTAAAGGTAAAAATTCGGTGAAAAAATAAAGTTATTTTATTTGTGTTTGGCATTGAGACTGGCACATTTATAGATCACACATACTTGGTCAAATGCAAGCACGTGCGCCCATAGACACCAAATGGGGCCTGCCCTTTTGGTTTCTGAAAAAAAAAGTGTGCTTTTTATGGGGTATTATTAGGCTTTTTTTTTTTTTAAATAAGCAAATGTCTCTTTTATGTACAGTATATTCCTGCTGTGGCACTGCTTCCCAAATAAATATACATTTAAAATTAGAAAACTCCCAATAGCTTGCCAGGAGATTACACTCCCCGCCCCTTTTTTTTCTTTCGAATCATCAGCCCCAAAATAGCCACAGGGGTTTGAGTGAGGTGGAGTTGTTATAACCCAAGTGTATTTTTATTTCATGTGTTGAGTTATTGTTTAAAAAAACATTTATTACAATGCATTTATTTTATTTACTATGTCATGGTGGGGGAGGGGGTGTTGTACGATGCCCATATATGGTTGCGTTGCCGTATTTTTTACATTTTCATGCCATTGTTTACGATAGCGCTTATGAAGTAGCGCAGGCCAGAAGGAGAGGCTATTGTCTCTCGTGCTCCATGATTGTACTTTTATATTGTTTGTAATTTCCAGTTAGCATCATGGAAGTCGTTACTGTTGCGGAGCGGGGAGTTCCTCCTTGAGGAAGAGAGCTGTTGGAGCTACAAATCTGTGCCCACTAACTCCACTTCAGGCAATCATTTACATTTACACATACATATAGATATCACTTTACATTCATATACTTACCGCACATAAGAGCTCTGGACAATTGATTTTTTTTTTATGCTGGCCAGCCTTTATTTATTTATTTTTTGACAGTGAAAGGATTTTGAAGCTTTTTTTTTTCTTGTGCACGAAGACGAAGTCGGCATTTTTTTTTCATTGATTGTTGCAATTGCATGTGTATAATATGTTAGTACATCTTCTTTGCTGTTAAAGAGATGAGTTAAAGCTGCATTTTAGTCCATTCAGTTTGAAGAAAACAAAATTACATTTGACCTATAGTAAACTGCTATCAGAACTCTGTCTTTTGTCTTTTTATTGGTTACATTTTCACTGCTTTAACAAACTCGTTTGCTGCTCCCGAACAGCCCCCCAACACATGTCCATGTGTCTGGGGGATGTTGGCGGTAAATTGTCTTGAACCGCATGGTGGATAGGAAGCGATATTAACCACGTCTGTACATCAGTAAAAGCCTCACTCAAAGTCAAGTGTCACATTGCTGAATAAATATAAGAATTACGCCATCTGCTGTATGCCATCCACACAACAGGTCTTATGGAAGATATGGTCCTACCCTTATCTGAACCTTAAAAAAAAGAACCTAGAATTAATCACAAAAAATCTATTTACAGCAATTTTTATTAACATTATTCCATGAGTAAAAAGGGCAATTTTTTCCACGTCATCATTGCAACATTTACTCATGCTTTATTTTTATTTCAAGCTGTCCTGTTGTTGTTGTTTTTTTTTTTTTGGGTGGTGGTGGTTGTGGGGGGGGGGGGGGGATTACCATGTAAACAGGATTGTGAAACAAAAGGGGCCAGGGGTTGCAATATCTTTAGAGATTAATTTAACTGAGTTAATGACGTTTTATTTACTTTGCTGTGATGGCCTATAACCTGTGTGCAGCCAAACTTAAACTTAAGAGGAGCCACTGGCATAAAGATGAGCTAACACTAACTAGTTTACTTTAAGTTGTACTTGCTTGACGCTTACTGGAGAAATCTAAAGTAATTTTCGCACTTCATGCCCAGCCATTAAAGTGTCTCAAGATGTCTCAAAATGTCTTTTAAAAACCAAAATCAAGACACCTCAAGACATTTTGGTATATCAATTTGGTATATTTGGTCTTAAGACATCTTCAGATGTCTTGATACATATATGTCACCAAGAAATGGTTAAGCTATCTTATTTCAACTGGAGTATTACAGTGATATGTTATTTAAGGATGGGCAAGTATCGGTATTGGTGCAAAGACCAACCTTAATTTTAGGTATCGTACTCATACTTATATCAGCTGCCCTCTTGTGACCGTTTTACCAACAGGAACTAAAAGCATACATGCCTGACAGATGCCCATTAAGATGCAATTTCTCTAAGTATATGTAAAGACATTTAAAAAAAATTGGAAATAAATGACTCTCCAGACTTATCTCCATCTCTTCTCTGGGAAGCAAGGAAAGCGGTAATTTGAGGTAAAATTATATCATATTCATCTTATAAAAAGAAACAGGATAAAAAATTTGTGAGATTTGGAAGATGAAATTAAACAACTGACGAATGAGTACGCAATAAACCCAAATAACCAAATATGGACCGACTTATAAAATACAAAAATACAGTTGGACGATATGCTATCTAAAAAGACAGAGTTTATATATAAATATAATAACAAATCAGGTAAATTTCTTGTAAACCAACTTCAACGCAATCGGGAAAAATCTCTTATAACGGCTATTAAAGGGACAAGTGATGAATGCACACAATCACCAGAAGAAATTAATCAAAATTGTTATAACTATTATCGCAACCTATACTCAGAAACTAACAAGCCTAACCCTGATCATATTGAGGAATTCCTCAGTAGCTTAAATATACCTCAGTTAACTACTGGATATAAAGATATGTTAGATGCGCCACTTACTATAAACGAGCTGTACAGCGCTCTAGATAGTATGCCTAATCGAAGAGCAGCTGGCCCGGATAGTTATCCGGCTACATTTTTTAAGCACTTTTGGTTAATGCTTGCTCCATTATTCTTAAGAGTAGTAACAGAAATTAAAACTAATGGTTACATACGTCCACACATGAATACAGCAGCAATTAAACTTTTATTAAAGCCAGAAAAATACCCCATCCTTCCATCAAGTTACCGTCCAATTTCACTAATTAACACTAATATTAAAATTATTGCTAAGGCTTTCGCATCTAGACTAGAAACAGTAATCTCGACAATAATTCATAGCGACCAAACAGGCTTTATTAAAGGTCGTCACTCTACTAATAATATTAGGAGGCTCTTTAACCTTATTAGCATGTCACAGCGGCATGATAAAAAGGCAGTTATTATATCGTTGGATGCAGAAAAAGCATTCGACTAAGTTAACTGGTCCTTCCTCTTAGCTGATTTAAAAATAAATTGGCTTTGGGAAGTTATTTATTCACTGGGTGTCAGTATTATATGATCCTCCTAAAGCTACAGTTACTACTAATAGGATTATATCTCAAGAGTTTTACTCTACAGAGAAGCACAAGACAGGGATACCCACTGTCCCCTTTATTATTTGCAATATTTATTGAGTCGCTTGCATTAGGTTTACGCCAGGAAAGAAGGATTCAAGGAATTCACTCATTGTTGTGGAAATAGAGGAGGTCCCAATCATGATGGCACCTGGCAGAAATTGCAATAACACTCACAAAGCTCTACTGAGGAAATAAGGAAATTAAAAGTTATGACTAAATCTGGGCAGAAGACCCTCATCACTAACCAGCTACAATATATCATTCTATGGGCACAACCCAACAGAGATACTAACTGTTGGCTGGAACTAGAACAGAAGGATTGTAATAACCTCAGACTTTTAGATTTACTCTTTATTACAACATCGATTAAGCGACACAATTGTTTTAAAAACCCAATGATTTCCGCCACCCTGACTGCCTGGTGGAAGGCACTAGAAATTACAAAAGCCCAAGTGGAGCCCTGTGGGCTTTCTCCCCTATGGCATAACCCCGACTTTCAACTTAACCAATCGTTTTATTTAGGTGTGTGGGAGCAGAAAGGAATTACACATCTCCGGGCGGGGGCCTTGGCGGTCCGACCCTCGGCTACTGAAGCTAGTTCTGGGGACATGGAATGTCACCTCTCTGACAGGGAAGGAGCCCGAGCTGATGTGCGAGGCTGAGAAGTTCCGACTAGATATAGTCGGACTCACCTCCACACACGGCTTGGGTTCTGGTACCAATCCTCTCGAGAGGGGCTGGACCCTCTTCCACTCTGGAGTTGCCCACGGTGAGAGGCGCAGAGCAGGTGTGGGCATACTCATTGCCCCCTGGCTGGGCGCCTGTGCGTTGGGGTTTACCCCGGTGAACGAGAGGGTAGCCTCCCTCCGCCTACGGGTGGGGGGACGGGTCCTGACTGTTGTTTGTGCTTATGCACCGAACAACAGCTCAGAGTACCCACATTTTCTGGAGTCCTTGAAGGGTGTGCTGGAGAGCGCTCCCCCCGGGGACTCCCTCGTTCTGCTGGGGGACTTCAACGCTCACGTGGGTAATGACAGTGAGACCTGGAGGGGCGTGATTGGGAGGAACGGCCCCCCCGATCGAAACCCGAGCGGTGTTTTGTTGTTGGACTTCTGTGCTCGTCACGGACTGACCATAACGAACACCATGTTCAAGCACAAGGGTGTCCACATGTGCACTTGGCACCAGGACACCCTAGGCCGCAGTTCGATGATCGACTTTGTAGTCGTGTCATCGGATTTGCGGCCGTATGTGTTGGACACTCGGGTTAAGAGAGGGGCGGAGCTGTCAACTGATCACCACCTGGTGGTGTGTTGGCTCCGATGGCGGGGTAAGATGCTGGTCCGACCAGGCAGGCCCAAACGTATTGTGAGGGTCTGCTGGGAACGTCTGGCAGAATCCCCTGTCAGAAAGAGTTTCAACGCCCACCTCCGGCAGAGCTTCTCCGTTATCCCGGGGGAGGCGGGGGACGTTGAGTCCGAATGGACCATGTTCCGTGCTTCCATTGTTGAAGCGGCCGATCGGAGCTGTGGCCGTAAGGTGGTTGGTGCCTGTCGGGGCGGCAATCCTCGAACCCGCTGGTGGACACCAGCGGTAAGGGATGCCGTCAAGCTGAAGAAGGAGTCCTATTGGGCCTTTTTGGCCTGTGGGACTCCGGAGGCTGCTGACAGGTACCGGCTGGCCAAGCGGAATGCGGCTTCGGTGGTCGCTGAGGCAAAAACTCGGACATGGGAGGAGTTCGGTGAGGCCATGGAGAACGACTTCCGGACGGCTTCGAGGAAATTCTGGTCCACCATCCGGCGTCTCAGGAGGGGAAAGCAGTGCGCCATTAACACTGTGTATAGTGGAGATGGGGTGCTGTTGACCTCGACTTGGGACGTCGTGAATCGGTGGGGAGAATACTTTGAAGACCTCCTCAATTCTACCAACACGCCTTCCTTTGAGGAAGCAGGGTCTGGGGACTCTGAGGTGGGCCCCCCTATCTCTGGGGTCGAAGTCACTGAAGTGGTTGGAAAGCTTCTCGGTGGCAGGGCCTCGGGGGTGGATGAGGTTCGCCCGGAGTTCCTAAAGGCTCTGGATGTAGTGGGGCTGTCGTGGTTGACACGTCTCTACAACATCGCGTGGACATCAGGGACAGTGCCTCCGGATTGGCAGACCGGGGTGGTGGTTCCTCTTTTTAAGAAGGGGGACCGGAGGGTGCGTTCCAACTTTAGAGGGATCACACTCCTCAGCCTCCCAGGTAAGGTCTATTCGGGGGTGCTGCAGAGGAGGATCCGTCGGGAAGTTGAATCTCGGATTCAGGAGGAGCAGTGTGGTTTTCGTCCCGGCCGTGGAACAGTGGACCAGCTCTACACCCTCAGCAGGATCCTTGAGGGTGCGTGGGAGTTCGCCCAACCAGTCCACATGTGTTTTGTGGACTTGGAGAAGGCGTTTGACCGTGTCCCTCGGGGAGTCCTGTGGGGGGTGCTTCGGGAGTATGGGGTACCGGGCCCCCTGATACGGGCTATTCGGTCCCTGTACGACCGATGTCAGAGTTTGGTCCGCATTGCCGGCAGTAAGTCGAATTTGTTTCCTGTGAGGGTCGGACTCCGTCAAGGTTGCCCTTTGTCACCGATTCTGTTCGTAATTTTTATGGACAGAATTTCTAGGCGCAGCCGGATTGTCGAGGGGGTTCGGTTTGGTGGCCTCAACATTGCATCTCTGCTTTTTGCAGATGATGTGGTGCTGCTGGCTTCTTCAAGCCGTGATCTCCAGCCCTCACTGGAGCGGTTTGCAGCCGAGTGTGAAGCGGTTGGGATGGGGATCAGCACCTCCAAATCCGAGACTATGGTCCTCAGTCGGAAAAGGGTGGAGTGCTCTCTGCGGGTCGGGGATGAGGTCCTGCCCCAAGTGGAAGAGTTCAAGTATCTTGGGGTCTTGTTCACGAGTGAGGGTAGGTTAGAGCGGGAGATCGACAGACGGATCGGTGCAGCGTCTGCAGTGATGCGGACGCTGTATCGGTCCGTTGTGGTGAAGAAGGAGCTGAGCCGAAAGGCAAAGCTCTCTATTTACCGGTCGATCTACGTTCCTGTCCTCACCTATGGTCACGAGCTGTGGGTCGTGACCGAAAGAACAAGATCCCGGATACAAGCGGCCGAAATGAGTTTCCTCCGCAGGGTAGCCGGGCTCTCCCTTAGAGATAGGGTGAGAAGCTCGGTCATTCGGGAGGGACTCAGCGTCGAGCCGCTACTCCTCCACGTTGAGAGGAACCAGTTGAGGTGGCTGGGGCATCTGGTTCGGATGCCTCCTGGGCACCTCCCTAGGGAGGTGTTCCGGGCATGTCCTACCGGCAGGAGGCCCCGGGGACGACCCAGGACACGCTGGAGAGACTACGTCTCACGGCTGGCCTGGGAACGCCTTGGGATCCCATCGGATGAGCTGGCTGAAGTGGCTAGGGAGAGGGAAGTCTGGGCTTCCCTGCTAAAGCTGCTGCCCCCGCGACCCGACCCCGGATAAGCGGAATTGAAGACGGAACGGAACGGAACGGAACGGAACGGTCTAACCTCCTCATAAGTCACATTTTAATGGAAAAAATATATGCCTCGAATAAAAAACAAATATCAAAATTTATAGAAACATGGTCTACGTATATAGAATATTTTAATCTAAATCTGGTTACTTAATTCTGCCTGTTAGCGAGAGCCACCACATCGCGATAACTTACATTGCTGTTTCTGTATTTGGCAACTTGTAACTAATAGTTGTGTTTTTATAGTCAGGAACCCAGTTACTGCCAGCAGGATCAAGCAGACCACATCAAATGACACCTTAGTCACCAACTCCTCAAGATTCACTTCCAATGGGCACTGTCACGGGTTCATTTCTGAAAGGGGAAAAAATGATGGCGCAGTCGAAAAACGTATTTACACAAACACAGAATTAAAAATGTGAAAAAAATATTTACAGTGCAAGTCCAGTGCAAAAACAATCCCAACAACATTTACAAGTTCCATTAGTCTTTTCCATAACTTATTGTGGTAGCAAGTCACTCACCATCCCACTTGGGTGAGCACTCCCTACAAATGAATTTAGATTTTTTGAATACCCCTAGCCCCTCCATCCGGGCAAACCATTTAGTCAATCATGGGGTATAATACCAAAAAGTAACCAACAATAACTAAAGCATGCAAATAAATAATATCTGCAACATATATTAACCATAACAAAAATACTCCAATCACAATCCATAACTTAATCTCTCAAAAAAAAAAACATATTAAATAATAAACCAAACTACTTTTGTGGTATAGTCCATAGCCATGTGATACATTTAAGCGCGGCAAAAGCGCTATTTAAGTGGGAGTCCGGAAGTGCTTCGGTTTGGTCCATTGTTTATTGTCTAACGGCCCCGCAGAGTGCAGGTGAGCGTTTGCGGTGTGTGTCATGGCGTCGGTGTCGAATGTGCACCAACAACGGGAAAAATAAATGAGTCCAGTCGGCAGGTAAGCAGTTTGTGAAAGTGTCAAATTACGGTATTAATTTGTGTGGACTGTGTAAAAAAAAGTTTTGACGGAGCTAGCGAGGAAACGAAAAGCGAGCAGCGTGCGCTCGCATAGGCTGCTCCTCTCAGCTAGACGGCAGCGCGCTCCAGTCGGGGAGTGGCAGATAGTGACAGGCGCTCAGTCACAGGCACTAAGGGATAATATTCGGATCACTGCATGCTAGTGGGTTAACTTTATAGGTGCTGTTCCCCCTGGCTGAGCGTGGGCGGCTCTGCCCCACTGTTGGCTGCTAGGTAGCGGCTGAATCTTGGCCGTTCCCTGGCGTAGTCCGTCGCTCCGTGCCCGGCGACGCGGTTCGGGGCAGGTGGGCCTCTGGTCTCTGCTGCCCTGCCGCCGCCCCTTGCCTTTCTTGTCGTCCCCTCCCCCTCCCTCCCCCCTCCCCTGCTCCATCCCTGGCCCGGGGCTCCGGGGGCCGTTTGTGGGGTGTTGTCCCTGCCCCGCTCCAGTGAGCCTCCTGGCACCTTCTTCGCCCTACAACTCCCCTTTTAATTTTAATAGTGTCGGGGTGGGGAGCCATCGGTTGGGGCAGACAGCAGTATTAAGCAGTGCTGCGGTCCCCCATCTGTATCCCCGCCGCGCCACCACCAATAAAGTAAGAAAAAAACATTGTGACTGCCGTACTAATATTTTCAGAGTATGATTTGGGCATATAAAGGGGATGCGCACATTCAGTGAGGATCGATCACGTCTTTAGTGCAGACAAAAAAAATCGGGCCAGGTGCTGACCGCCTTGACAGCCGCTCCCGCTATGATTGCAAGAGGTGGGTCTATACTTTCATGTTTCTGTCATGGCCAGTTTTAAGGATGTTTAGTGACAAGCTTTCAACTTGAATATCTTTCTAATTATGTATATGATGCAGGAGGAAACATCAATTCAAAATAACTTTTACTTTTAATGTACATTTCAGAGTCTGTAGGTTGTTTTTTTTAGTTTTACTTGAGCAATAATTTGAATAAGTACTTTTACCAAAGTTGTAGTTTTACTCAAGTAAAGAATATCAGTACTTTCCCCACCCCTGTTGAGCGCAGGCTTTAGGTTACTTCATCCATAGCCAAATCAGTGGTAACAGCAGCAAACCTGGTAAAAGCAAAGCTATGGGAACCACCAGTAACAGTAATGCCAGTCTGAAATATGGCCATGCAAATGAGGCTAAAGCAAAGCAAAGCAAAGCCTTGAAGAGAAACTTGACTGCTTTGCAGAGTGGACTTGTGGGTGAGTTCTGAGTATCCCATACCTTGCAACCTCACCAGACGGTCTGTTGTATACCAGTGTATGTACAAGTACATGTACATGTATGTATGTACAATTTTACCCATTTATGTTGGTTGTAGAATGTAATCAGAAATGTTAGGTAAACGCTACCCAACATATTGAAGCATGTCATAAATACTGAAGAACTATTTTGGAAAGAAGTTCTACAAAAGACTTGTCCCTTGATGTAATGGTTCCTGATCTGAGAGAATTTCACTGCTGAATACCTTTCTCCAGAATATGATGAAATTAGGCTACCGAAACATCTTCCAATTTTGAGTGTGAAATAGTGAGAGAGTGCAATTTAAACCATATTGAGATACTTTTTCTTTATTTGAAATACTCAAAGCAAGTAACATGAGTCATTCAATAAACAAATTGTGAAAAATGTTTGGTGTTTTTACATAGACATTTTGTGACAGAGCAATTATTTAAATGTTTATATACAGTATTCATGAAAATCAGTATTGAAGATGCTTCAATTTATGTAACATGTGTTAGGGTTTTTCCTGTGTACAAAACTCAGAGGCGGCCACCTGCCGCCTGAGTGACTGATAACGAATGAATGCTTTAACATGATAATAGTCATATTCTTATTGGAACTATTATTCTTATTATTGAAACATGGAATTATTGTATGTTGAAAGCGAGTCAGTTGAAATTACAGAACACATGCACGTCATGCCGCATGGGCAGGATTAGGGATTTTCAATACCACTTTTTTCCAGACCGATACGCAACTCTTGAGTAGTCATCGCTACTGATACGAAATACCACTAGTAAATAAAATTCCCCACCCATAAATGACAGATTATTTTAAAGAAAGACCTATATATCCCATTATATTATTTTTCCTTAAAATTGCATGAAGTCAATGGCAGCTTTGTATTCATTTGATTGCTAATTTTTGTTTCTGATCGTAAAATGATAATGGAGTCAGTCACTGCCGTGAGTACCGATACCTTAAAATAAGACCGGTATCGGTAGTCACCTATCATAGTCCAGATGATAGCACCTCTGCCTCAATTTGAGCCAGGAAAAACCCTGAGTGGATCTTGGAAGTTAACTAAGCAACAAAAAACATTTGCGAAAAAATGGGCTGCAGTGACGAGGATATTGTATTTCCCAGCAATCTTAATTGTTTTATTCTCTCAACGATCTTTCAACACAACAATTCTTGCTCTTGCAATGCGTTTTGTGTCCATTCCTTCCTCTGACGAAAGCATTTTTCTCCCATTGGAAATTGGTTAAATGTTCAGGTCAACCCCCTTTTCTGCCAGTATTTCCCTTATTGTGAAGTCCCGGTTGGCAAGAACAAGATCCCCTGCTTTGAGATGATCAAGAAAACCACTTTGCTCAACAATGGCAACATCTGAAATGGAACCTTTATAGGCATCGGACACAAACATTACCACTCCAGTGGGAGAAACGCCAATCAAGACTTTGTAAGTCCCATGATTACCCTGCTTCTCCAAATTAAAGTCTTGTTGTACAAATAATTCATTTAAGTCAATGACAGTTCTGATACCTTTGAACTTCCGAAAACAGGAAGGAAGACATCTGGCTAAAACTTGTCAAGTTGCAAACATTGGTTTCTTTAATGTGGAAAACCGAAGATATATATAATGAATCCAGGTGGTGACTATTTTTGAGACTAAGATGACAGAAATCCCAAATCTATATGCCAAATCAGTTGGAGGTAAGTCAGTTCTAAGTCTGATTAAGGTAAGAAATAGCTCATTGATGAGATCCAGGCTTTTTTTCATTCCAGGCCTTTTTCTTGCAAACTTCCCGGAGTTGAGAGTGCGACAGCTTTTGTGAAATTAGTTTCTCTCAAGAGGGTCCAAGAAAATCCCAAAGAGCCATGAAATGAAGCAAAGTCAGACCAGTGTAATATTTAAAATTATTTTCATCATGTTTGAAATCCTCAACAGAGAACCTGTGTTTCTTGGGTGTCGTGCAACTTCCATTTTTACACTTTGAGTGCTTCTTTTTGAGAATCTTATTTTCCAGCTTCAACTTGACCATTTCATCAGATGTATCAGTTTGACAGGATTTGTCCACCATCTTGATGCTGTGTTGATTTGGCATGACTTGGGCTGTAAGACCAGAAATTTTAACCGATCAACGCATTTTTGTAGCTAGCAAGGCATGATTATATAATCTGTCAATTTACCTGACACTGATATAAAGTCCTGAACGGCTGTTGCAGCATCCACTGTTGTGACTGATTTGAAGATCATCTTTCTCATCCCCTGTCTCTTGGCTGCTCGAACCACTTGTTGATGGAGTGGTGTCACGGGTTGTACTTTTCCGCTTTTTCACTGTTGCTTCAGCAGCGTCTCCATTCCGTAGGGTTGTGGCTCTCCTTTTGTAGGCAATTTTCTCGCCCTATTAGCAATATATTGTAAATTAGAACAGATTATGCTCAATTAATACAAAATGGCCATAATCACATTTGGCTTTTTACTTTTATTAACATAATGGCTTGGTGCCACAGTGACACTGCTCACATCACAATGACACTGACAGGCTAGTAAGGCTGGACGATTATGGGAAAAATAATAATCACAATTATTTTGATTGAGATTGAAATCATGACTAATAAAACAATTATTCATTGATTTTAAAACATAATTTTTTTTATTTTTAACGACTCAAAATCAACTACTCAAAACTATGATAATAACATAACATAACGTGATCATTTATCCCTTCACGTTGAACACTATTCTTGAACATTATTCTTTTTAGTATAAAATAATAGGGATGCACAATAATATCGGTGGCCGATAATTATCGGCACTTATCTGCCAATTTGACGTCAAACAGATAAACCAGATAAAGAAATCTGCCGATAATAGACATGCCACGTTGGTCTATCTGTTGTGTTTGTGGCTCGAGTTGTGCCCAACATCTCAACTCCACCCATCTCCTATGGTTGTGTTGCATATTTGTGATATCATAATGCGCGCAAACTCGTGTTCACAAAAGATGCATCATGGCAACATGGCAGTCGCCAGCGTGGGCTTTCTTTACTGTGTCTGCCCAAAATGTTACCCTTGCAGTTTTTTGTTGCATTTTTAAAACATGATTGTTTTGTTTTGGCAAACTCATAATGAGAGACTGGTTGTCTTTGAAGCAGAGATACACTTATAGTAGGACTTGAAAGTATATTTGTATTAAAGTTTCGTAGAGAAACCCCGTGTCGGTGCGTGTAGCGAGCGCTTTGCGAAAACCACGTGATCGACACATCGCTACCTGTTACTAGGTGTCGAGCCTTATAAGGAAGTGCCGAAGCATGTCTGTCTGTGGGTTGCGTCTCTAATGATTCACACATCTTTTGAGGCTCACATAATTACCTTCAAGTCAGCATGATAGAAGAGAAAGGATTGTCCTACACGGTAGAATCAAATCACAGTAAAATCTTTTGATTGACCATTTGGATCTCATATCAATTCAGTTTCACTTTCCTTAAATTATAGGAAGTGATTCTCCATGTTATCTACTGTGACCGTTTAGTTCAATGGTTAAAGAGACTACATAAGCGGAGTAAGTTGCTTGTGTATTTTGGGGTTTAGGTTCGAGCCCCGATTGCAACATTGTAAACTCAATTTATGCACTTTATTAACGCTAAATTGTTTGTACCCGGTGTTTCATTAATGTAGTTAGTTGTTAGGTTTTTCCTTTTTGAAACCAAACATGCATTGGATTAGACAATTCTGAATGAAGAGTCCTCATATGTTTTTTACTCAGATTTTTGAATTAACACGTTCACACTATTTATTGACTGCATCTATCCATCCAAACATTTTGAATTTAAATGAAGAAATGAATACAGTAGGAAATACAAAGACTTATTTGATTGAAGTCATCAAGTTAGTGTCAATTGAGTCTGTCACCTTGATTACGTTTGGTGTATTTGAATGATAAGACTGTCAATGCACAATTTTATTTGATAAACCTTATCAGGGTTGGGAGGGTTACTTTTAAAATGTATTGCATTACAGTTATAAGTTACCTGCTAAAAATGTACTTAGTAACGTAATCCAAGTACCATAATATTAAAGTAGATTACTCCAATACTGAGTATGCTCATGAAGACAAAATAAAAATAGATATCACCGCAATATATATTCTATACAATGTGCCCCTGCTATTTGCAGGGGTGATAGGGACTCGGGCAGCCTACAAATAGCAAAAATCCTTGTGTAATTAAAAAGCATGTAGGCTATTAATTTATTGATTCAAGGCCAAATGCTGTTTTTGACTGTCACTGAAAGCAACCACACCTCAAAGTTTAGACAGACAGACAGATAGATAGATACAGTCATACAATGAGGATGATGAAGCGTGACATCACCTGCAAAGTGAACTTTTATCCCAGTCACAAGTTTAGCCCTGTATATGTTGTGTATGATGTTTAAATAGTGAATTGGTGGGAGGAAGATTTGTTTGAAAGGTGTAACTCACATTATGGTTGTAGGCTAGCGGGTTAGCTAGCAAGAAGCTACAGCGCGTGGCATGCCGCTGGACTTTCAGCTCAAACTTTCGCTCCTTCAGCAAGACGAGTAAGTTCCAGTGAATAGCGGTCGCCATTTCCTCCTCCCGTCCGTGAAACTTTTTCAAACTGCCCGCGTGTGGAGGACACGACTAGTCAGTTTGTTCGTCCCCAACTCCCCAACATGTAGCAACGGTCCCACTCGCGCTGGCATGCACGCGCGCTCTCATCGTAGAAATTCGAATCCCCCGAAGTAATCCCCATTTTTAATAAATGTACCTGTAATCTGATTACATGTTTTTTCTTTTAACTGTAACGGAATACAGTTAAATTTTTTATTATTATTCATATAATTAATTTTACAGGTCAAAATGTATGCATAAGAAACCATCCTTCATTTAGTTTTTTTGTTTCCATGAAGTTATTTTTCATCATTATCTACTTGTATGTACCCAAAAGCTGTGAAAAAATATTACTGTAAACTTTTTCTTTTATTGATTTTACTTTGTACTATCTTTTTTTCTTTTTGTTATATTGTTGATTTTATTTTGTTAAGCTTCTTTATATGTTTTAACCTCTCTGACGTGTTCTGTGTTCGATTTGTTTGCATTTTATACAATGCAGTGTTTCCCACAGATTTGAAATCTACTTGGGTGGGTGGACTGCGGCGGCGGGGATGGGAGGCGTGTGAGACGGGAGGTGGGTCTCAATCCTGTTACTATGTCTTTAGCCTCACGATCCACAAGTGAGTGACGGCGAGCTAAAGTTACATGTGATATATCTTGTAATAACTATTTACACGTATAGTTATGCATGCAGCACACCTAAGGTAAACAGGACTCACACCCCCTTACTCTTTGCCAGGTATATTTCCAAGTCAACGCATGCTAATTTTAAGTTTTATACCCCTGGTGCCTGTCTGCCATGTCTCACAATAATCAGAAACCATTCAGAACGAATTTTGCTGACAAAAATAGGCAAAACACAGCTGAACTATAACAATAGCGGCGGCGGTGTTTACCCCATTTCAAGATGCAACACGAGGTGTCACGGCGACTGCGAGAATACTTTCACCACAAGCCTCCTACCGGTACAACCAAAACATTAAATTAAAATGGCACCAGTGGGGTTTGGAGGTGTTTCACTATGGAGGACCAAAGGTGCCAAAATTAAATAAATGAATACACCATTAAATAATGAAATAAATGTGTCATTAATTAATTAAATGGTGCTTGTATTAATTAAATATGGAATTAAATCAATCAATGTGTTATTAAATGTCATTAATAAAATTGTCTTTGATTATTTGTATGTATGTATATATGTGTGTGTGTATATATATATATATGTGTGTGTGTATATATATATATGTGTGTGTGTATATATATATATGTGTGTATATATATATATATATATATATATATATACACACACACACATTTCAGAATAATGAATTGATGCAGAGTGAGTAGCTAGTAAACACAATTCGATAGGCTGGGTGGCGCTATTGACCTCAATAGGTGCGTTACCATGAGACTCAGATTTACGCTCTCATGAGGTGCTTTTTGAGACGTGTTGAAATGGAAGTCACTTTTTTCTCTCTTGCATTTTTAGTCTTGTGACCTCGCCCGTAAAAGGAAGTAGGAAGTACAGGGCCACTCGCTTTTGTGTCGGAATTGCTTCCTGAGGGGACAACAAGTCTTATTGAGCCAAGGCTGCCGCGACTTCATACACGCATACCGCCGTTAGCGTGACCACCTACAAGAACTGAGAGATCTGATTATGACAGTACCGAATTAACAATACTGAGCTCTTTTTAAAGAAAAAAAAAAAGGAAAAGGAAAAAAAAGAACAGATCTTGCGAGAGTCGAGGCGGGACATTACGAGAACTACGCCTCAGAAGCAAATCACTCTTCAATGGAAACACCTACAAGTCAAAACTGTACTTTAGCGAAATAGTAGAAATATCGCTTTTATTTTTATGTCCATCAAAAAAATCCATCACCGTAGCCGCCATGTTTCTAACCTCTTGAGGCTGAAGCAGTCAATTAGACAAGATTTGAGTGAATCAGGTTTTAGCTCCGCCCACTAACTTTGACGGGCGAGTTTGACAGATAAAATAAATTCATGAAACGCAGGACCATGACATGAATAAATTCATAATAATGATATATATATTTATATATGTAGGTAATTTGATTAATGAATGACATTTATTTAATGATTGGTTGATATAATTCCATATTTCATTAATAAATTACACATTTATTTAATTATTTAATGGTGTATTCATCAATTTAATTTAGGCACTTTTAGTCCTCCATACTTCAAAACCCTTTTACTTGCACGTCTAAAATGTGAAAGTGCGGTCTGGTAGTATTACGAGCACGAGGCTGACGAGTATTTTTGTTTTTTCTAGTATTGAATCAAGGTTAGTTTTGTATCGTGACAACATTAGTGTGTTTCGAACATAAAACCAGACGTTGATAAACGTACCTTCGCAGACATTGCAGTCGCCGGTATTGGGTCTGGATTCTCAACCGTTGGTCCATTTCCACCGGCGAAATGCAGAGAGCACATATAGGTGTTTTTGGTGACATTGACTGTAAATCCACGCTCGAATCCAGCGTAGACATTTCTCGAGATTCTTTCCGGGCTTCAGGAAAGGTATGAAGAAAACTCCCTTCATATGATCACGGTCACCATACCGCGAGTCACTTCGGCAGATACCAAAGCAGCAATGTTTTGTTGTAACCATAATACGTCTGCTGGGGGTATTTATGGTGAAACAGAGAGCCGGTTTACAACTTTTAGCTTGTAAAAGTTTGCTTTGCTGACGGCATTCCGCTCAATTGTTTGTCCAAAAGCAATATGGCCGCGACGCATTCGCACTTGCGCAGTGTGCTATTCTTCTTCTTTAATTTCCGGTCGATTGGGCAGTTCAAGTACGTTGCTGCCCTCCACTGGTCAGATGACAATCACAATCCTTCTCTGATCTGCATATATTACTGGATAGTCGCTAGGCTGAGAAGTAAGCTTTTGAAGCCGCGAGACCGCCATATTACTCCTCCCAAGAAAGGTACAGTACTTAGTAGAAACAGCATGATTTATGTTGTTTTAAATTTGTTAAACATAAACAAAATGATTTTAATACATTTTACAACTTGCCTTGAAGGTCTCATATTATTAAACTTTTCAACATACTAAAATAGTATATATATATATATCCACATATATATATATATATATATATATATATATATATCCACATATATATATATATATATATATATATATATATATCCACATATATATATATATATATATATATATATATATATATATATATATATATATATATGTGGATATATATATATATATATATATATATATATATATATCCACATATATATATATATATATATATATATATATATATATATATATATATATCCACATATATATATATATATATATATATATATATATATATATATATATATATATATATCCACATATATATATATATATATATATATCCACATATATATATATATATATATATATATATATATATATATATCCACATATATATATATATATACACATATATATATATATATCCACATATATATATATATCCACACATATATATATATATATCCACACATATATATATATATATATATATATATATCCACACATATATATATATATATCCACACACACATATATATATATATATATATATATATATATATCCACATATATATATATCCACATATATATATATAAATATCCACATATATATATATCCACATATATATATATCCACACATATATATATATATATCCACATATATATATATATATCCACACATATATCCACATATATATATATATATATATATATCCACATATATATATCCACATATATATATATATATATATATCCACATATATATATATATATATATATATATATCCACATATATATATATATCCACATATATATATATATATATCCACATATATATATATATATATCCACATATATATATATATATATCCACATATATATATATATATCCACATATATATATATCCACATATATATATATATATCCACATATATATCCACATATATATATCCACACATATATATATATACACATATATATCCACATATATATATCCACATATATATATATATATATATCCACATATATATATATATATATATATATATCCACATATATATATATATATATATATCCACATATATATATATATATATATATCCACATATATATTCACATTAATATATATATATCCACATATATATATATATATCCACATATATATATATATATATATCCACATATATATATATATATATATATATATATCCACATATATATATATATATATATATCCACATATATATTCACATTGGATATATATATATATATATATCCACATATATATATATATATCCACATACATACATATATATCCACATATATATATATATATATTCACATATATCCACATATATATATCCACATTTACATATATCCACATATATATATCCACATATATATATATATATCCAATATATATATATATATATATATCCACATATATATATATATTCACATATATATATATATATATATCCACATATATATCCACATATATATATATCCACATATATATATATATCCACATATATATCCACATATATATATATATATCCACATATATATATATCCACATATATGTATATATCCACATATATATTTATTTATCCACATATATATTTATTTATCCACATATATATATATATATCCATATATATATATATATATATATCCACATATATATATATATATACACATACATATATATATATATATACACATACATATATATATATACACATACATATATATATATATATATATATATATATATATATACACATACATATATATATATATACACATACATATATATATATATATATACACATACATATATATATATATATATACACATACATATATATATATATATATACACATACATATATATATATATACACATACATATATATATATATATATATATACACATACATATATATATATATACACATACATATATATATATATATATATATATACACATACATATATATATATATACACATACATATATATATATATATATGCACATACATATATATATAAATATACACATACATATATATATATATATATCCACATATATATCCACATATATATCGACATATATATATATATATATATATATATCTGCATATATATATATATATATATCCACATATATATATATATATATATATATATCCACATATATATATATATATATATATATCCACATATATCCACATATATATATATATATATATCCACATATATATATATATATATATATATATATATCCACATATATATATATATATCCACATATATATATCCACATATATATATATATATATATATCCACATATATATCAACATATATATATATATCCACATATATATATATATATATATCAACATATATATATATATATCCACATATATATATATATATATCCACATATATATATATATACACATATATATATATATCCACATATATATATATCTACATATATATATCCACATATATATATATATCTACATATATATATATCCACATATATATCCACATACATATATATATATATATCAACATATATATATATCCACATATATATCCACATATATATATATATATATATATATATATCCACATATATATATATATCCACATATATATCCACATATATATATATATATATATCCACATATATATATATATATATCCACATATATATATATATATCCACATATATATCCACATATATATATCCACATATATATATATATATATCCACATATATATATATATATATATCCACATATATATATATATCTAGATATATATATCCACATACATATATATATATATATATATATATATATATATATATATCAACATATATATATATATCCACATATATATCCACATATATATATATATATATATATATATCCACATATATATATATATATATCCACATATATATATATATATATCCACATATATATATATATATATATATATATATATATATCCACATATATATATATCCACATATATATATATATATATATATCCACATATATATATATATATATATCCACATCCACATATATATATATATATCCACATATATATATCCACATCAACATATATATATATATATATATATATCCACATATATATATATATATATATCCACATACATATATGTATATCCACATATATACACATACATATATATATCCACATATATACACATACATATATATATATATCCACATATATATACATACATATATATATATATCCACATATATACACATACATATATATAATATATATATCCACATATATACACATACATATATATATATCCACATATATACACATACATATATATATATCCACATACATATATATATATATATATCCACATACATACATATATATCAACATATATATATATATATATATATCCACATACATACATATATATCAACAATATATATATATATATATATATATCCACATATATATATATCCACATATATATATATATATCCACATATATATATATCAACATATATATATATCCACATATATATCCACATATATATATATATATATATATCCACATATATATATATATATATATATATATATATCCACATCCACATATATATAATATATCCACATATATATATCCACATCAACATATATATATATATATATATCCACATATATATATATATATATCCACATACATATATGTAAATCCACATATATACACATACATATATATATCCACATATATACACATACATATATATATATATCCACATATATATACATACATATATATATATATCCACATATATACACATACATATATATATATATATATATATATCAACATATATACACATACATATATATATCCACATATATACACATACATATATATATATCCACATACATATATATATATATATATATCCACATACATACATATATATCAACATATATATATATATATATATATATATCCACATATATATATATCCACATATATATATATATATATATATATCCACATATATATATATCAACATATATATATATCCACATATATATATATCAACATATATATATATCCACATATATATCCACATATATATATATATATATCCACATATATATATATATATCCACATATATATCCACATATATATATCCACATATATATATTTATCCACATATATATATATATCCACATATATATATATATATCCACATATATATATATATATATAAATATATATTCACATATATATATATCCACATATATATCCACATATATATATCCACATATATATATATATATCCACATATATATATATATATATATCCACATATATATATATATCCACATATATATATATATACACATATATATATACACATATATATATATATACACATATATATATATACACATACACACATATATATATATATATATATACACATACATATATATATATCCACATATATACACATACATATATATATATCCA